>NC_053424.1:69980323-70323482 GCF_007990345.1 Gossypium hirsutum
AATTCCATAAAACTATTCATACAATGCCATTAAAAAACCACAGACCAATATTCGCATAGACTTACATTCAACATAACATCCATTAATAGTACTCGAAAAAACAACAAATGGCTAGTCCTTAACCATTTGCATGTACACATATCCAAATTCGAACCAAATTATATGTACCCAAAAGAGCCTTTGATAGTGTGGGCGACTTCGACTTCAAGATCCCGAGTCCGATAGCTGGAGAACCAAAAATCTATAAAACAGAGGAGCAGTGTAACGAGTAAGCAATTTATGCTTAGTAAGTTTTGAGCAAGGAATTCCAGCATAAACAAAGAATAACACACATTTAGCTAAACGGAATATTTCATAATACGCAATTTACCGATACCAAACTTGCTTCACAACATTAACAACCGTTATGTACATACACAATAGACTAACTTAGCCGAAGGCCGGTAGCTCGTTTATCAACTGAGCGAACATTTATTTGTAAGGGCTCGATTAAATTCAACACATACGTAACATATCCCCATATTGGGATGTTTTTCGAGTATTCGCTGGAATTTTACAGCAAGCTCAATCATTACCAATCACGTACCTTCGGGATTTAACCGGATATAGCTCCTCGTTCAAATGCCTTCGGGACATAGCCCGGTTTTAGTAACTCACACAATGCCTTCGGGACATAACCCGGATTTAATAACTCGCACGAATGCCTTCGGGACTTAACCCGGATTTAGTATCTCGCACAAAGGCCTTCGGGGCTTAACCCGGAATTTGTATCTCGCACAAATGCCTTCGGATCTTAGTCCGGGTATATTCACTTAGCACAAAGCCTTCGGACTTAGCCCGGACAGCATTCAATTAATCATGCACATCTAACAATAATTCATGGCACATTCATATTTCATTTTCATTTGCGAACTCAAACACAAGGCACATATCGTCTTGCACATTCGGCTCAATAGCCACACATAGAGCATGATTTAATCACATCGTAATTTAAGCTCTCTTACTCAAGAACTTACCTCGGGTGTTGTCGACGATTCCGCTAGCTATTCAACCACTTTTTCCTTCCCTTTATCGGATTTATTTCCCCTTTGCTCTTGAGCTTAATTAAACAAATAAATTGATTTCATCATTTAGGCATCAAAAGATGAACACAAGGCACTTAGCCCATATTTATACATTAGACATTAAAGTCTCATACATGCAAAAATCATGCATCAACACAACATATTAGCTAATTTCTTTCCCCTTGCCGAATATGCATGTCTATTTTTGGGGTCGATTTCAACACTTAATACACACATATACACACTAGTAAGCATCCTCCCCTTTTCATCAATTTAACACATGCATTGCTCATTAACATGCAAAGTTACATTCGGCCTTAGCACACATCTTGCTAGCCGATTCTTCTCCATTTAGCAACCAATGCACATATGTGCTCACACAAAAATGCTAAAAAGGAGGTTCAAGAATCATCAAGCCTGATCACATGCATCATTAACAAGCTTCATATTTTGCATGCAATGGCATTAACACAACCTCCACCTAGGCCGAATCTTAACTCATCCTCATGCCTCATCACCACAACATCAAACACCAACCAAGAATGATGCATCCATGGTCAAGTGCCAATTCCATCACATAGCAAGATTTAGACCATGGGCTAGGTAGAACTCAAGCTAACAACTAAAACATGCATGCATCTCATGGAACATCATCAAACATACCTTAGCCTAGCTACATGCATGGCCGAATCTCTTCACCTTTCTTCTTCTTTCCTCCTTAAAATTTTTGGCCAAGGATGAACCAAAGGATGAGAAAATTTTTTCTTTGTTTTTCTTTCTAATTTAGGCTAAATGAAGGTGAGAAAAGGATGAACAAAGATCTTCTCCTCTCTTTTCTTTAGCTCACGGCAATAGGGGGGGGGAAAGAATCAACTACACATTTTTTTTTGTGTATTCATCATACTCCTTTTCATTATTTAATTTCCATGCCTATTATTTTATTTTTTTCCACCCATGATGCACCAACAAAACATGTCTATGACATGTCTTGGCCATCAAACTTGGTCTACCGTGCTTGTCATGGCCGGCCACTACTAGTAGGGGGGAATTTGACATGCAAGTCCCCCCTTTGTCCACATGCACTAATAGGTCCTCACACATTGTCCTATCACATTTTAGAATTTTCTCACATAAGTCCTATTGACTAAATTCACATGAAATCAACCAAATTGAAGCTTGAAATTTTCACACATTCATAATTACATATTCTAGACAATAAGTATCACATTCAAACATTTCGGTGACTCGTTTAGCGGTCCGAAACCACTTCCCGACTAGGGTCAACTTTGGGCTGTCACAGTATGTCTAGGCCGTGTGTGACGTACAGTCTACCCTATGGGCGTGTGGTCCGACCGTGTGTCTCCTGCACGTAAAATTTCAAGTTAGTATGCATGATAGTAAACACACGGGCAGAGACACAGCCGTGTGATGGACACAACCTAGCACAAGGGCGTGTGCCTGGCTGTATGACATTTTGGGTATACTGGCATCAGATACAGAATGTCCTAGTTTTTGCACACGAGCTAGGACATGGGCGTGTCATGGCCGTGTGAAGGACACAGGCCAGAGACATGGGCGTATGCTAGGCCGTGTGAAACCCTGTAGGTGTGTATTCAAAATTAATTCCACACGGGCGTGTACCCTGTTTTAAAGACAAATTTTCTATAGATGGTTGAAGGACTCGGGTTGAGCCCGAATAGTATCCAATGGTCGATTTGAGACTCGTAGGCTTATGATAAGAAGTTTAAAATAGAAATTGAAATTTTTTAAATTGAATCGAGTTTGGTGACTCGAAAATATATGAAAGCAAGAGTTTAAGGTTAGATAATGCCTCATATTCGTCCCGACGAAGGGTACGGGTGTGGAGTGTTACAATCTGTATCCATCGAATTTCATTTATTCAGAAAGGACTTATTACTTCTCAGGCATTATTGAACATGTGATCAATTTCATATTTTCATAGAATTTATACAATTCACATATACACAACATTTAATTCAAACATATAAATATACACAAATTAGTTACACGAACTTACCTCGTCACTTGCTCGTATACGGAGACCTACTAATCCGATACTTTTTATTTTCCTCGACCTAACTCTTTATTTGATCTTTTCGAATCTATATAAATGAATTTAACATCAATTTAACATATTTCATATTCAATTCAATCCACCTTACATCTTAGACAAAAGTACCATTTTGCCCCTATATTTTTAATTAATTCCAGTTTTGTCCCTAAGCTTGAAAATGAAATTCATGCAATTTAATCCTTATTCCAAGCCTAGCTGAATTTTTCATGTAACATTTACAACTCATGTAATTCATAAAATTCAAAAAATTTCCATGAATTTTACACCTTACAATTTAGTCCCTAAATCATAATTTCATGAAAATTTCCTTTACAAAAGTTGTTTATCTATCAACAGCCTTTCATTTTCAACCAAAAATTTCAAAATTTTAGCATACTCATCCATGGAAAAAAGTTTATACTTTGATAACTTTGCAAATTGATCCCCAAAATAGCTAGATTAGGTTATTACGATCTCGGAAATATAAAATTACTAAAACAGGGATGATTACTTACCTAATTAAGCTTGCTTGAAATTCTCTCTCTTAGCTAGGGTTTCCATAGAAAAATTTGGGGAAGGTGATATAAAATGATGATATTTTCTTTTTAATTAAAATATCATCTTTTATTATTTCATCTTCCAATTTAGTCCTTTTCTTTATTTAAATTTTCCATTGATGACTAAGCATGTTTATCTACTAACTACATTTAGTGGTCTAATTGTCATATAAGGACCTCAAATTTTGAATTCCATAGCTATTTGATCCTTCTATCTACTAGAATTCAACTTTTTCATTTCATGCAATTTGGTCCTTTCTATAATTAAACAGGAAATCGGGAAATTTTCTTATCAAAATTTTCATACGTCATTTCTATCATAATGCAGACCATGCAATAATATTAAAATAATTTTTTTTTCTAACTCAGATTTGTGGTCCCGAAACCACTATTCTGATTTTATTGAAAACGAGCTGTTACATTTCGATCAAAAATCGTGATAAGTGAACCCGCGGTAAAAACCTTACAACACAGTATTAATTATCTCTCCGGAATATGTGACAATCACAATCATCCCTTAAATATAATTCAATTTCAATTCAAAAGTACGAATTGGGTTGGTGTTGTTTGGCGTAAAGTTGGGAAATTGAGATGGTTGTCTGTTGCATTCGAGTTCCACGAAAAAATTGGCATGTCTAAGTGGGTAAGGGCCAGTTAGATTCTTTCAAGGGAGATAGTGATGAGATTTAAATGAACCATGCGGTTGAGGCTGTTAATTCGAGTTGGGCTCTTTTAGATCGCAAGTCTGTCAAGATCTTAAATTATGGATGTGTGTTACATGGTTAGATAGTCGGTAGGGATTGGTTTGCAGGTTGTACCGGAATCAACTACACAGGGAAGAGTTGGCGGTTGAGGCATCCTTGGTCACTATAACTAGCTTATCGTTTAGAAGGAAAAATTAATTTTCAAGGATTGATTCAAGATTGGAATTTACCGAGTCTAAGGCTAAGAATTCACATATTTGATTTCCTAATTTAATTTCAATTATTTAATTTTATTTTACAGTTATAATTCGATTATTATTTCTCTCTATTCATTTTTATATTTTCAACCTTTATCAACTAATACCCCTTCCTTTTATTTATTTTTTTTAGCTCAGCACATTACAAGTCATAGGCACAATACTTGCCATGATTTTGGAATCTAGTCATGTAAAAATGATATTAGGAGTCCCAATCCTTGTGTTACGTGGTTCGACCCTGCTTCTCTATACTACTATTTAATACAGTTAGAGCATAGAAAATTTATATTTGGTGGTCTCGATAACCATCAATTACAATTATCATTTAGGTATCCCAAATTCGATTCAACATTAATCTTATTATTCATCTCTACATTATCTTCGTTTTTCCACTTCTGGCGGTGAAAAGAATTATTATATCACTCCTTTAACGATTATTGTAATGTCACTTATCATGTCCACGATTATGTCTTTCAATTTTTTTATGTATTGTTGCATTCTTTTTAATGAATGTAACAGATCTGGTAGGACAAGCTTCATGATTTTTCATTAATATAATATTATTTTGTTCAGTCACAAAATTAGACATGTTATTAGGTCAAAATATTTCTTAAACCTTTTTCACAGTATCATTGCAAAACACATTTGAAGCATGAAAATTGAATAAGTTTTCTAGCAATTTCTCAAAATAAAATTCTCCCTACATGATTTTAATTGAGAACTAATACTGAATTGTAACAACCCATTACCCAACCCAATCGTCAGGTCCAAGTTACGAGGTGTAACATTCATTTTCGGAGCAACTATGATCAGGTTACATTCGATACATACGATAGTATGTGTAAATTCAAGTATTATGGGCAAAAGATACTACATACAATCATTCCTAGGATTTACATGAGCTTACAAAAGCTTAACAATTAACACAATGTTGAATTAGGACTAAAATGCAATATTTCTAAAATTCAGGTTGATGTCTTTATGTAAGGGGCTTCCTTTTCGCAACATAACATATTGTTTGGCCTTGCTGTTACAACCATACTCAACGTCTTGTCGTGGCATGGTGTCCTAATCTCGTTGCGACGGCACTCACTGGATATCTTGATGTCATATATTGTTTTCTGCACTTTCTATATGAACATCAACCTATAACATTTTCTAAACCAATAACTAAACACATTCAACTCATAAACAACCAATACATATACCCTCAAGCATCAATCCAAGCACATTAATACATTATTCAACAATATTCCTATACCACATTACTTATAAGCTAACTATCAAGTGCAATTCATTAAAATCATATACATGCATGCTATCCACAAGTACAAATTGAAAATACATCATTTATAGATTACAAAACCATATGATAAACTCATATACACGTTTTGCATTCATCTGATTAAGACCATTTATCAACTTTCAATTCAAAGTTCTCAAAACATAACAAAATACCAAACTGACTCAACCTAGGTACATGTTGTATAACCAAAAAAAGAAAAATATACAAACATATTTGAGTCTATGATCTTTATCTGGATGCTAGAGTCGATGCTCGAGAGCTCAATATGTACCCAACCTATGCACAAAAAACAAATCGTATGCTAAGTCATAAAGCTCAGTGGTATTGATTTCTATACTTCAATTCAATATAACATATTAAATAGTTAATAACATACAATTTCCATGTTTATACTATCAATTAATACAAATGCACCATATAACCAATATCATTCAACACATCTACATATGCATATATCACCATTATGTCAATACTTAAGATGAACTATCTAAACATTTCATGAACTAGTAATCTATATGGATATTTCATACCATTATTACAACGCTAGTCAAATTTTCATAATTACTCAACTTGTAACATAAATTCATGTTTCGTTCCATTACCAATTCAAACGATTCATTCCTTATGTTACCAAATCCACTCACCGACTCATTAACTGATTCACATGATCTTTTACAAACTCTCGACATTCAATGTCGTATATAAGTGTCTATATTCCAACTTTGTAAGATTTAATCAATTTCAATCACTATTCAACCAAATCACAATATATATATCCCTTAATAGCATGAATTGGAATCAAGTAGATACATGGATCCCAACCATCACACCAATTTGGCACTCAGTGCCTCATCGGAACGTCCGAAGTAAATAGATTGCGCTAACCACTCGTCGGTATAACCGAAATAAAAGTTGTGCCTTGCATTCATTGGAACATCCGAAGGAAAAATTCACCCAACTATCGTCGACATATAGTCAAAGTAACTTGTACTCAATCTATCCTATGGCATGCCAATTATATTCAATTCTGCCCAAAAAGTTAATAGGATAACCAATTATTCAATTTACCAAATACTACAAAATGCATTTCATCATCTTCAATTCACAATTCAATTCATCAATTTATCATATAACATAACATGTTCCAGCCCAATTCAAAATCAATTTCACATTTTCATCAAATTACACTATTTTTAATTTTGTTCAATTTAGTCCTCTATTTCGATAATGAATCACAATCACAATAATTCAATTCAAATAATCATTTTGAACTCACATTCATATCATACTATACAAAAAAATATAAATATTTAATAATTATAATGATTTGAATCATAGAAATATAAACCAAAGGCTCAAGTTACTCGTCATCAGCTTTCGCCTTTCCTTTCACTCTCGACGGCTCTGCGTCGTCTTTAGTTATGAATAATAACCAAATATGCACAATATTAAATTCCAGCTCAAATTTAATCAATTACAAAGTCACGCATATTTTGTAATTTATTCAATTTGGTCCCTAAAACTAGGACTAGCATAACTTTCAATTTAAAGCCTCGGATTAAAATCACGTTTCAGCAAAACTCATTTGGGACCCTCTATTTTCTATCCTTACCAATAATTCATGATAGTTTTTTATTTTATTCAATTTGGTCCCTAATGTATGAAACAACAATTAAGCTTTACAATTTAGTTATTTTCTTAAACTAAACTTAATTTCTATCAATTTAACACCTAATACAGTCAATTCTCAACAATGGTATCTCATAAAAACTTCACTAATTGATCAAATTGATCCATGGGCTAGCATGATCAAGCTTCCAAGATAAAAAAAAATCTATAAAAATCTATAAAAATCAAAGAAAAATGGTTAGGGACTTACTTGAAATTAAGGCCAAAAAGCTTAAAGAAAACAACAATGGTGTCCCGCCTTTGTTTTGATGGTAGGCCGGTTGGAGAAGATTATTCTTCTTCTCTCCTTCCACTAATTTACATATATATAGATTAAATTTTAATTAGTTTAATTAATTAGGATTTAATCTTAATTAAAATTAATTTACTTAATTTAATCCAAAATCATCATTACTATCCACCAGCACATGATTAGTAATGGTTTATTAGTCATTTTGGCCATTTGAATAATTGAAATTTAAGTCCCCAAGTCATTTACCAATTAAAAATCCATAGCAATTAGATTTTACAATTTAATCTCTGATCCTTAATTAAACATAATTTCGACTAAACTAAATATTCAAATTTTAATTCATCTAAATATTAACTTCGTAAATATCGCTAACTAATATTTAGGGACTCGGTTTATAAAAACAAGGTCTCAAAACCATATTTTTCGATACTACTAGAAACTGGGTCGTTACATAAATACTATAGAACTATACTCACCTATAGTTTTAAAATATGGTAACCTCATATGCATCTAATTATAATGAGCTTTAGGTAGAATTACCATTTTTGATGGTCATATCTTTCCTTTAATCATTTTTAAGCATATTTAATAATCAAGAATTTAATAGTCAATCAAGTATTTAACTATCATGCATAATATAATTTGATAATCGAATCTTTTATCTATCCTTTTCAAAACCAAAATAAGTACAATATTGATTCATATCAAATATAATATCAAAATTTTAAAAGAATTTAGAAACATACCAAGATTGAATTTGATTAAATATATTATTCTGTGCAACATAAAAGTACTAATGAAAAATTGTAATCAATGTTGTTGGTGTAGGTTGAAGTCCTCTCTTGGTCGTTCTTTTTTCCTCGAATCTTGTCTTTTTTTTTTTTCTCCGATAACTGATTGATTAGGCAAGTCAAGGGTGCTTAAAGGTTTGAGGTACAAGTTTGATTCCTATGCTTCAATTGTGTTTTATTTATTTACTGCCATCTAACTTAGCAATTTTAAAAACAACAAGATATAGAAGAATAGAGAAAGATGTATATTATTTAGGGATATTTTCAATATTTTTCTAAAATATATATTTATAAACATACGCATAAATAATATAAAATTCTATTTCTAATTGACATTAGAGTTCGAAAATACATTAAATTTATTATTTTAATGGACATCCACTCTATAATAATAAAATATTTATAACAATTCGAATATTATTTCCTTTATTAATTGAGATCAACTCCACCAATTCGAGGGAACAACCTTAAAACTCACTTTGCACCCGAAACTCTACAACTGAAGTTAATTTGAGTGATGATACAATTAACCAATGGGAACTCCATTTGAAAGAAGAGCAGTACAGAAATATAGTACGAAGTAATATATCATATACAATATTTGTTCACAATCTGTTAATTAAGACGGAAGCTTAAAGCCACCATATGGTTGCATATCAGTGCAATTTAAGAGCAACATCCACCGCCTTGATGACCTCTATACTCTGGTTTATGCTTTAACATGTTTCTCTTCCCTATAGCAGACCCCTCTTCTAAAAAACTTGGAACTTCCATTATCTGTAAGAAAATCCAAAGCTGGTTACAACATAGTAGAATTGGACACAAGTACAAGTGATATGTGCCTAGTTGCAAGATATGAGACTTGGATCCCACATAGGAGAGAATGTAATTTCCTTTTGTGAGGTTTACATAGTCCTATGCTCAACAACCTTGAGAGCTAGATTTTGGGATGTGGCTCTCTAAAAGTTCATATCAGTAAGATGCGAACACTCTTAATGATTATGTTATATAACAGCCCTACTGCATCATTTTGAACTGACCTACAGCCAAGAATATTTTGTATTATATTGGTTGAAAGGTTGACGAGCAAACTTGCTGTCACAAAAATATATCTTCAATGCAAGCCCCTCAAAGCATTGCTCCACGTTTTTTTCTTGTTTTGGCACTGCATTCAAGAAACATGCATCCAAGGTCCTTTGCAAGATCCATCCCTTCTTCTCTACTTACAGCCCTTTCAGAATCCTTAAACATAAACAAATCGGATATAATGAAGCAGAATAAGTAGGCAGTGCAACAGTATGAGAGACATGAAGTGTCTAGTCTGCATTAGTAAGGAGAGATATACTGCAGCTAAAAGGGAATCATTAAAATGTATTTATTGTTAGAATTATAAAATAGATCAGAAATAAAATTTAATAAACCAAAATCTATCATATCAAATCATCAAGAATAAAAAACTATATGCGGAAGCTTACCTAAATCCATGAATTTCTTCAAGTTTTTCCGGCTTCCAAATTAGCACACAAAAAATGTCATATTAAAAAAGATATCTTCTGTGTAATTTGAATATTATAACCCTAATATTTATAATATTGGCATAGTAGTTTTAATTCCTAATTAGCTCATCATTAATTAAAATTTGATTATCTACACTTAACCCATACTTTATTTAATAATTAAAGCGGAATAAAATTTTAACCAAATTAGATCAGTCTCATTTGAGCTAATCTTATTATAGTAAATAATAACATTTATCTCAATTTAGTTAAGTTTTATTTACATGAAACTCTCATTGATGGTTAAACTGCAATACTATGTTTTTTTTTTCTCATAAAATCTTGTATCTATTTTCGATATAGGAGAAAACGTAAGCAGAGTATTCTCTCATTGGCTTTTGAAGGAATTATAAGGGTGCAATGCTCCCTTTACAACTTATAAACTTTGTTCCATGAACTTTTCTCAACATGAATAGAGCAAAGGAGTTCTTTCGAAGATTATGAAACAGTCAGAAACTTATTAATGTTTCCATAACCATTTCAAGTGTTAGGTGTGAAGTGATTGAATTTTCTCTTCAAAAACTAAATTCACGGATCGGAGAAAGAACGGTAGACTTACTCTATCAACTTTATTTCCAACGAGCATCTTGACACAGTCCCGGTTGGTAGAATAGAGCTCCACTTCTTTCGCCCAAACAGTGGACAAATTTGTGAAGGTTTCTCTCCGTGTTACATCGTAAACTATAACCAAAGCCGAGAAATAAGTCAAACAATTGTTGTGGAATTTAAACACCGGACAAACAATAGTGAAACGATGAGGCAAAGGGAATAATACTTGTGCAGAAAAAAGAAAAAGCGCCATGGAATTGCATACAGATAGAGGTCCTCCAACCCAGCAGAGATGAGGTTCATAGCAAGGATTGGTCAAGGAATTGATAATACAAGTACAACTACATTACGAATAAAGGGTACAATACAAATAAACGGTTTCTTATTTTCCTTCGTGTACGAGATCGAGAGAAAGGGACCGGGTATTTCCAATTTGTTTCTTGTATGCTGTCCTTCAGTCTTAATTAAACTATTATTCCTTTTATTTTTCTTAAACAACTTCTAAGTTGTCATAATCTTTCATCACACATAACCAATCTCCTAATTAGCCAGTCCAAGAGGAAAGCTTAAAACCTAATTTAACATTATGCATGCCAATGTTCACGGCTGTATCTACCGTGTGAGCTAAGAGCCGACTTTAAGATCATTATCAGATGCATGAAAGGTTATGATAATGTTTTGCAGTCAGTCAAAATCATACATGCACCATAAAGATAATCTCACCAAGTATGATCCCTTGGGCACCTCTATAGTAAGAGCTTGTTAGTGTTCTGAACCTTTCCTGTCCAGCTACATGAAGCATTATGGTTCCACAAATCAATCATATTATTTCTCCATATTGCAAGACAATTGCTTTAAGAAAATAGGGAAGATTAAATAGCTAGTCAAAGATTAAAGACGCAGCATTAAGCTACGTAAAGCTGTGATGAAAATGATGCCAATGTCATATTAATGTATTAGTGAGCATTAAATCAGTAAAAATGAGTGTAAAATAAAGAAGCCAATGGAAATTATACGAGGTTCATACCAGTATCCCATATGGTAAGCTTTAATCTTTTCCCACCAACTGTTAAAAACTTGATCTTAAAATCCACACCTAAAACATGGATTCAAACAAAAAAAAAACCTAATAAAATTTCACCATGAACACTAATCAAAGATCCAGGACTTTGAAAAGATGAAGAGTGAAGAAGAGAAAACGAACCAATGGTGGGAGCTAGATCCTCTGCAGAAGCTGAAATTAAGCTAACAAGCAAACTACTCTTGCCTGCACCTGAGTCTCCTATCAATAAGATCTTGAATGAAAGATCATAGCTTCCACTACTTTGCCCTGAAGATGATCCCATTTCGATTTTTTTTTCTATCCAAAAACGAAAACCCAAACTTTTAAAAATAACTGCTTTTTTTAATCTTCGTTTAGAAGGTCTCTGTTGTATCCAATGATGATCACCCTGCTGAATGGCCTTTTTTTCCCTCTCAAAAGCACGGCACAGTGAAACTTGTTTTAATGTAGAGGAAGAAAGGAAGGAAATTTCGTTGTAAGAGAAAAACAAAAGAGAAAATTGAGAATCAGTATGTTGTTTGAGAGAAAGGAACACGGGCTTAGTGGGAACTCCTCCCCACAGCAAAACGTTGTACTTTTCCTTTTTTGTTCTTGGATTCGCTGTCGTTTTCTTAGAGAAAGATTGGGGGACGTGTATTGTGGGTCCTGGTTTAGATTGCAGTGACGTGACACGCGAGATATGGGAGCGTGTCTTCAACGCCTCTTCAACCGTCTGGTGGAGGGGGTTTGCTTTACATGGGGGAAGTTATTGAATTAATGTCTAATTTTAGGAATAACAAAGGAACTGCCCTTAATTAATTAAAAAAATAGAAACCAAAGAAACAACTCAAGAATTAAAAAAAAAAAACTCGATACTCAAAACGTCCATATGCTCGACAAACTCCAAAAACAAAATAAGAAAATTAAAGAAAAAATTAAAACGACCTTCTATATAAAAACATAACAGCCTTCGGGATATTATTATGGGATATTATCTTTTAACAATTTAATTCTTACTGAGATATTATAAGATATTATCTCTTAGCAATTTGATTCCTAATGAGATATTATTATGGGATATTATTATGATATATTATCTTTTAGTAATTTGATTCTTACGTAACTACTACTGTAAATATATGCATACCCTTGTGGTCTATCAATAAAATTCAAGAGATTAATCTATTCTTGTTACGGCATCTGTGTAAGGTTTTTGACACAATTTTTTTTCCCTTTTGTCATTCTAAATGGCCAGCGACGAGACTTATCCTCCACCACCACCTAAAATTGAACCTAACTCTCCATTTTTCTTGGGTCCTTAAGATCAACCCGGTGACTTTATTACTCCTATTCGATTAAAGCTCAACAATTTCAATGATTGAGTTTATGCTATTTGTGTCACTTTATCTTCTCGACACTTGATGATACCATTACAGATCTTGTTCCATCTTGGTTGAAGGATGATTGGGTTATCGTTCATTGTATGCTTGTGTCTTGGATTCTCATATTGTCAATCCGGAGGTAAGATCGATGCTTTCCAATTATGATAATCCAAAAACTTTGTGGATGATTTACATGAAAGTTTTTTATTGTCAATGGTCCACATATTCAACAATTAAAAGTAGATATTAGTCGTTGTGAGCAAACCAAGACTATGAGTGTTGCAGTTTATTTTAGCAAATTAAAGGTATTGTGGGTGAATTAGATAATCATGAATTTTTTATTTGTTGCAAGTGTGGACAATGTTTATGTAACTTAGGGAAGGCGTATGAACAATGTCATGAGCATGATTGACGTCATTAATTTCTTCTTGGTCTTTATTATGATTATTATGCCGAGATTAGGTCTACACTGCTTTCCCAAAATCATTTACCTTCCTTGAACCAAGCATTCTAGCAAATTACTCAAGAGGAACGCGTACGCAGCATTACACAGGTCAAAGAAGAGAAGCCCAAAATTTTAGGCTTTGCGGTATGCATGGAGGGTCATAATAAAGGTCGGACTGATTATATTGATAAGTCAACATTGTTGAACACTTATTGCCATCGCAAGGAGCATGATGTGGCTACCTCTTTTGACCTATATGGCCGCCCAGATTGGTGGCTCGAGAAGTATGGGAAGCTGGAGATGAAAAGTGTTGGATGCGGTGGAAAGATAAGTGTCATATCTTTCACGCAACAAGTTTTCATGGAAAAGAAAATGTGCGAGCCAATGCTACCATCGTACCTACCAACCATGTAGAAATATCAGTGCAGAACACAGCAGAGGCAGCACAAGTGTTAAGGGGCGGCACTTCCCTGTTTTACCTGTGACACCCCTAAAGTGACCCTAGTCGGAAAGCGGTTTCAGGACCACTAAACCGAGTCACCAAATTATTTGAATGTGATATTTATTGTCTAAAATATGTGATTATGAAGGTGTGAAAGTTTTAGGCTTCGATTTAGTAAATTGCATGTGAATTTAGTCAAAAGGACTTGTGGGTGACATTTTTGAAATGTGATAGGCTAATCTACAAGGACCTAATAGTGCATTGAATCAAAAGGGAGGACTTGCATGTCAATTTTCCCCCCCTAATATGTAGTGGCCGGCCATGAGCATGGGTGGACAAGATGTTATGGCTAAAAACATGTCATAAACATGTTTGGGTAGTGCATTATGTAAGGATTAATAAAATAAAGAGCATGGGTGGACAAGATGTTATGGCTAAAAACATGTCATAAACATGTTGGGGTAGTGCATTATGTAAGGATTAATAAAATAAAGGGCATGGGCAATAAAATATTAGTGTTAGTAGGATGAGAAACAAAAAAAAGAAAAGAAAGGATGTGTGTGATTGTCCCCCCCATTGCCGTGAGTGAAGAAAAGAAAAAAAAGAAAATTTGTTCATCCTCTTTCATTTCTTTTGGCCGAAAATTCTAAGGAAGAAGGAAGGAGTTCTTGCTTCATGTTTGGTTTGGAAGAGGATTAGGAGGAGGTTTGGCCATACTTGTATCTAGATTAAGCTCAAGAGCTTAGAGGACCAAAGTTGGATAAAGGAAAGGAAAAAAAAGTGATCGAATAGCCGCCGAAATCGTTCGACAACATCCGAGGTAAGTTTTAAGTGATTAAACGTTGAGTAAATTCAATCATAATAGGACATAATGAGTTGATTTAATAAGATATGATGTGGTCATGATATGTCTTAAACTCAAATGGTAAGTTCATATGTGTTTGGACTTGGAAATTTAAGAGCAAATTGTAATAATTTGCTTTGGACAGCAGCAGTAACGTGATTTTAGAAAATCACTATAAATTGTTGGTGTGGAATTATAGGCTGAATAAAATATGTAATCAAGGATTAATTAGTCTAGTTTCTTATAAAAGAGACCTTGTGAGCAAAGAAATTTTCTATAAAGAGATATTTAAAGTTGTGTGAGACTGTGTCAGAATGACTCCGAAATCCCCTATTCTGTTTTTAGAAAATCATTATAAATTGTACAAAAATGGTTATAAGATAAAATTTATATGCTTAGACTCCTTAATGAGTCTAGTTTCAAATGAAATCAAATACAACACATTTTGAATTCTGTAAAATGAGAAATTTGATTCGTAGTGAAGAGTGGTCAGATTAGTCAAACAGTGAAATAGGGGAAACTTTAAGAAAAATCTGGTATTGATTGGCCAAACCTAAAATTCTGGAAATTTTATGGATGGAAGATATATGAGTCTATATTCAGGAAAAATTAACGGCAAGTGATTTGGAGTTTTGTAGCTCCGGTTATAAATAATTTAGTGACCATTGCTCAGGAAAACAGCTCGTAGTGAATATGTGATTTTGTTGTAAACATGGATAAAACTTGTTTTAGTTGCTCATAAGCTATTGATTAAACCCATACTTGAATTCTAAATCATGATATTGTAAGCTTATGAGTATTCGAATATGAAATGATAGTATGGCGTAAAATTGAATTAATTGGAAAGTGATGGATGTAGATTCAGCCAAGACCAAGTCTGTACATGATAGTATATGTGGTATGTGAAGTATATTTGAATAAATGTGAAAGTGTATATATGTGATAAGGCCTAATGGCCAATGTGATGAATGTGAAAGTGTATATATATGTGATAAGGCCTAATGGCCGATGTGATGAATGTGAAAGTGTATATATGTGATAAGGCCTAATAGCCGATGTGATGAATGTGAAAGTGTATATATGTGATAAGGCCTAATGGCCGATGTGATGAATGTGAAAGTGTATATATATGTGATAAGGCCTAATGGCCGATGTGATGAATGTGAAAGTGTATATATGTGATAAGGCCTAATAGCCGATGTGATGAATGTGAAAGTGTATATATGTGATAAGGCCTAATGGCCAATGTGATGAATGTGAAAGTGTATATATATGTGATAAGGCCGAATGGCCAATGTGATGAATGTGAACATGTGTATGTGTGATAAGGCCGAATGGCCAATGTGATGAATGTGAACATGCATATATGATATAAGGCCGAATGGCCAATGTGATGAATGTGAACATGCATATATGAGATAAGGCCGAATGGCCAATGTGATGAATGTGAACATGTGTATGTGTGATAAGGTCGAATGGCCAATGTGATGAATGTGAACATGTGTATGTGTGATAAGGCCGAATGGCCAATGTGATGGATGTGAACATGCATATATGAGATAAGGCCGAATGGCCAATGTGATGAATGTGAAAGTGTATATATGTGATAAGGCCGAATGGCCAATGTGATGGATGTGGAAGTGTATAAATGTGATAAGTCCCGAAGGGCAATTGTGTCAGTACTATATCCGGGTTAAAACCCCGCAGGCTTTATGCGAGAATATTATCCTGATTAATGTCCGTAGGCTTGGTGCTCGTACTATATCCGAGCTTTAAAGACCCGACGGCTAAATGCTAGGATTCAAGTAAGACTTTGATATTGAGTATCTGCATTAAGTTACCATCAAATAAGTATTATGAATTCAAGATGTTCAGGTACGTATTACTTACTCATCGGTGGAGTGATTTCGAGGTGAATTATCAGTATCAAAGAGGTAGGTAAATGTGATTAATATTATAACTCCAAATGTGAGAATGATCTAATTGGTAATGGTATGTTTGTATAATAAAGTATGCAATGAAATATTCTTATGTATTAGTGCATATTCTGCCCAAAAGCCTTATGATCTGAGTATGGGTTGGGTTGAGCTAGATGTGCCAGTACAAGGTAAGGATTATGATTTGTAAGCTTACATATATGTGATAAGGAATATGTTGGTTCTTTATGTGCCTCTGGTAATTTAGTACTTGTCATGTTGAAATACTTAAAAGTATGGATGTGATTATGAACAAGTGGAAAGGATTATTGAAAGTTGAAAATCGATGAAGAATGTGCTTTGGAAATATTTGACCATCTAGGTCATTATTATTCGAAAGTATATATGTGGCAGCCAAGTGTTGCATTTAATGATATTATAGATCAAGATGAAGCTCTAGATTAACTTCATCGAACAGTTGAAATGAATGACCAATGATAGTGATTGAGAACACTTTGTTTTGCTTAAAACTTACTAAGCATTAAATGCTTACTCCGTTCTTTGAATCTCTGTTTTATAGATTTTGGTTCGTCAGCTATCGGACTCGGGATTATTGAAGTCGAAGTCGCCCACACTATCAAAACCCTTTTGGTACACTTTTGGTTGAACTCTGAAAATGGCATGTATAGGACTACCCTTTTGTTGTTGGTCATGTACCCTTCGGTTTTGTATAATTTTGGATAGCCATGCGAAAATGGCTTATATATGTTTGAGCATAATGTTATAATCATTTGGTATGGATATGGTTATTGAGAGGTGTGGATATGATTAACAAGGATTGGCCATGGGAATGGTTAATCACTATCATAATTTGTGCTATTTATGCTAAAAGGGCTAGTTGAATCATGGAAACTTGAAATAGGTAAAGTCTACCTTAAAGGCAGATGCTGATAGCAGCAGTGATGTAGATTTGGAATATCACTAAAAATAGTAGGAATGGAATTAAATAGTGAATAAATTATTTAAATTAACCTTGATGAATCACTTTCATATGGAAGAAACGAAACGGTCATATGAGTGGTATGTTAAGAGATAATTAGGTTTTCGTGAAACAGGGCCAGAACAGCTTCTGGATTCCCTGTTCCGAATTTGGAAATTCATTATAAATTAACCAGAGATAATTAGGAGTCATGCCATATATGTATAGATTCCTCTCTGAGTCTAGTTTCTATAGAAATAAACGGCATCAGTATTGAAGCCCTGTACAGGGAGATATCCAAATTGTAATGCATGAAGGTCAGTGTAGTCGTACCCTGTAACAGGGGAGACTTTAACTAATAAACTGTACTAATTGGCCCGACCAAAAAATTCTAGAAAACAATATGTAGATGGACATATGAGTCTAGTTTCAGGGAAAAATCACGAAACTGATTTTCGAGTTGTGAAACTCAAGATATGATTTTTAAGGTGACAGCGACACAGTTAGCCAGCTGTCTGGAAATTTTTAAAATGGACTGCGATAGTAATCGAATTTAGTCTGTGAACCCCTCGTGTCCGGCTCCAGCAACGGTCTCGGGTACGGGGCGTTACATTACCGCTAAGCAATGGTAGTCCTTTTTGGCAGTGTTCAGTAATAAACAATCAACTTCCAATTAGTTGAATGGTAAGTCCAAGAATAATTGGATTATTGATACTAGGTGTTCTAATCATGTTACGAGTTATCTTATGTGTTTGACGAATGTGAGAGATGTTGTAGCATGTTCCATAGAATTCCCTGATAGCCAAACAGTGGTGGCTACCAAATAAGGAATGGTTCAATTGACAGGCAAAATTCACTTAAAACACGTTTTTTACGTTCTTAAATTAAACTGTAATTTAATTTTGATTTCTTAGTTGAATGATGATATGAAATGTTTTGTCCAATTTTCTACTAACATATGTGCTATTCAGGACATTCATTCGAGGGAGTTGATTGGAGCGGATGAGAGATGAAATGGACTTTATATAACACACTATACCCAGTTCGCTCGCCCAACTCGAGCTATAAGGTATTACAACTATAAAACTATAACATAGTTCAAAATTAAATAAAAAATACCAAATAATTCATTTACAATAATTTTTCCATGTTACTCAATCAAAACGGAACTTAATTCGAGCTTACAGAACATTTAAAACAAATCATGAACAATTCTAGATGAAAATGAATTTTTTACAAAAAATTGAGTAAAAAGTCTAAACTGATGTCACATAGCCGTGTGACAAAGCTCAGCCCATGTAGCTCAAGAACATGGTCGTTTGGTCAAACTGTGTAACAACCTATGCCCATGTAACTCAGGGTCACACGGCCGTATCGCCAGGTCATTTGAACAAACTTGTACCTAAAATCAAACAGACCACACAGTCATGTCTTGCAACCATGTGGGGCACAGAGCTGTGTGCACCCTAAAATACATTCAAACTCAAGCAATTTCGCCTACACTTCCTTAGATACCAAGCCATTCAATTACTATCACATAAACCTATTCAAAATGTACCAAAACATGTCAAAATATATCAGTTCACATTCAACTTACGTGCCTAACCAATATGTCACAATTGGCACCACAATTCAAACATGAAACATCAACCATTCATGCCATTCAAATCAATCATTCCAACATAAAAAATTACCAACATCCATAGCCAAAACATGTTATTACCTAAACACATTTAAAGTCATTCAAAACTTGACCAACATCATCTCATTACCATATATCAAACAAGTACTAAACATTTAACACATCACAGTTTCATATAATCTCATTCACAACCAAAATACCAAAACATGATCATTAACTTGCAACATAAACATCCTATATACATGCCACAAGTAACCAACTATCGAACTTCAAAATCTACTGAATTGAGTGACGGTAGGTGTGAGCTTCTCATTGATCCGATCGACACGTTACGAACATCCAAAATCTATAGAATGGTAATAATACGGGTAAGTATATAAAATACTTAGTAAGCTCATACAATATAAACTTTCACTTCCTCAAATTCTTATCATAAACAAATTCAATATAAGATACAAATAAACCTATCAAAATTCAACCCACATCATCAACTAGATATAATGCATTGAGCTCGACCATATGAACAACCATAAGCATTCTCGTCTCCAAGCAAACCAATTTTGATCTCATAACCAAAATATAATAGTCATTTAGCCGATCTCAAATAGTATGTCTCCAAGACTTTAATAGCAACCATTCCCGATGGAATTTCGTAAAAGACCTCAGTATACAGGTGAAAAAAATAGTGTCTAGTTATCCGTTATGGTTAAACCTACACAATAAATTGACTGGCCAAGGCTTAATATTCATGTATTCTCAAGTTTGAAACATATACAGGAGCTCAAAACCTAATCCTTTATTCTCAAGTCTGCAACATATACAGGAGCTCGGAACCTATTCATGTATTCTTGTGTTCGCAACATGTAACAGCCTAATTTCCAGTAGTGTCGAAAACAGTGATTCGAGATCACTAAATTCGATGACTGAGTTTTAAAATTAAATAAATTAATAGTTATTAGTTAAGTGAGATTTTAGAAGTATTTTTAAATTAGTGAATTTTGTGAATTAAAAGAATTTATTAGGAAAAGTTAGTCTAAAATGAGGTACCGAGACCTTGATTTCATAAACCAAGCCGTAAAAATTTTTATAAATATTTACGGAGTGTTAGTGAGTTAGAATTAAAGTTTCGTTAGAAAATTTTAACGTTTTGATAGTTAATTAATTAAAAAGGACTAGATTGAAAAAGATGCAAAACTTGTTAAAATGATTAAATAACTTAAGTGTTAAATGAAAGATAACTTAAAAGTCAAATTAGCCTAAAGTAAATGGTTGAAATGGTTACGGAAAAAAAACCAAAGAAATTGGGTGAAATAAGGGTAAAATTGGAAATTTTGCAAATTAAACAAATAAAATAAAGACTAAGTTGAAAATCTAGACATTTCTTCTTTTTTATTCAGCCAAAAACACCATTAAAGAGTCTCTAAGTTTTTTTTTCATATTCTTGCTACAAGTAAGTTCAATTCTTGGTTATTTCTTGTAATTTTTGTGATTTTGAGACTTTTACAACTAGGTCCAACTATTGAATTCATTAGTTTTTGATTTTATGGGTGATTTTGAAAGTTACTATGAATGAGTGCTGGACGTTTATGATGAATTATCATGGATTTGAAGCTTTAATTTCATTATATGATGATTTTATTAAGTGATTTCTATAGAAATTGATTTTTAGGAACTAATTGTGAAAAAGTTAAGAATTAGGGTTTTGTACTGAAATTATGAATACAAAAGGTTGTGTAGTAGTTTAGAATTGTGGAATAAAGTGTTTATTGAGAAAAATTAGTTCAATTGATGGGTTAATTGATTAGGGACTAAATTGTAAAAACTATAAATTTAGGGTAAAACTGTAAATTCAAAAATTGAAAGGCATAAATTGTGAAATGAATTAGAATTGAATTAGATGCTAATGAATAGAAAATTTTATATTTTAGATCAAGAATCCGAAGATAAACGTGGAAAAGAGAAAGTAATGGATTAGTCTATGAATTTCTACAAATTTTACAGATTGGCCCAGGTAAGTGCATATGGTTAAATTTTATAATTGATTGTTAAAATTTGAGATTATATAATGTATTTTTTCATATTTTTGTTGTGGAACCATGATTATTGTGATAAGATGAAAATCAAAACAAAAGTTCAAATTGAATAGAATGCAAGATTGAGTACGATCATTCTGTGGTCAGTGATGAAATTAATGGATAAGACCATGGTTGGACCATGGCAAGTGATACGGCCACGCCCCAAGTCACACCTAGCTTGAGCAAGAAGCCTTTGGAGCTGGCTCAAGGTCCTATCACCCGAGCACAAGCCAAGCACTTCAAAGAGGCTATCTCAGCCTTAATAGATCAAGTGTGGGGTGAGACCTTAGCTAGACACATCGAGTGAGCTTAGGTCAGCCTTACAACTTTACCTTGCAACCTTTTGCAAGCTGAACTCAACTCGAAATTATCTCAATGAGTTTAATTCAGCTCAATCTCAGCTCATTGAGCTCAAATCTATTTCTTTAATTTATGCGTTTAAGGCCGGAATAAATTAATATCCTTAGTTAAAATTAGTTAATTAGTTTCAGCTTATAAATATGTTCAAATCTGAATCTAATAATTAAGTGTTAAATGTGTCTTGTTTTAATATATGTTTTAAATGTGTCTTAGCTTAAATACATGTTATTAATATGTCTTAGCTTAAAACATGCTTTTAATGTGTCCTAGCTGCTACTGAATTAATGTGTCATAAGCAAAATTAATTTGTTGAATTATATGGTGTAGCTACATACATGGGACGGCTTGAATGCAAGTGAGCTGATGTTTTCTTTCTCCCAAGATGACCGTCTAGTTCTCCAAAGCAGCTTTGAAAGCTTTCACATTGCTGGAAATTCTTTTCACATTGAATGACCATTCGGTTATGTGCTTTCACACACAAGGGGCTTCTCAAATTCGGTTTTCACACTTACATACCCATTGAAGTGCTCTAAGTTGCGATTAAGCTCATTGACTCTTCAAGTAACCAAGGCATCTAATTAAAGCTAATTCAATCACAGTGACCAAATTTGTCTAGCCATTTCAGCTCACCATCCACTTCATTTAAAATCAAGCTACTTGAAGACATCAAAGGGCTGCCCTTTAGCATCTCCAAAGCTGAAAGAAGCTTCAAGGAAGCTACTAAGAAATTTCCAAGAAATTTTAGCTCATTTAAGCTGAACTCAAATGTCTATTTAGCTGCCTTTATGCCTATTCGGCTAGCCTAGGAATGTAGCTATAAATACTTATCTATTTGCTAGTTGTATAGAATTTTTCTACTTGAATGAATTCTGAGTTATTTGTGAGTATCTCAACTTTCAAATTTAGTTCAAGACTCAACTTGACTTATCTACTTAGCTAGTGGCGTCAATCTGTTTCTTTTATCCGAACTTATCACTTTCAAAGTGTGGCGTTCACCCAAAATTGATACCTCTGGTTCCTATCTTCTTAGATAACGAGTCAAGGTCCTATTTTTATTCCCAACCCACCTTAAGAGTCTTATAAGTCTAGGGTCAACACTCTCCTTTAGTGTGGTTCATTCTTGACCCTTAACTCATATTTCCATCCCATCACCACTATCACCTTAATTCTTTTGTTTTTCTTTATTAGCCAAACTATTCTTTTTATTTACTTAGCCCTTTTGAACCTATTACTAAAGCCTCTACTTATCCGGATTCACCCTTTTGTTTCTAATAGAACAGTACTTCTCATTTTAACGATCAGACAACTACACGACTTGAACACCTCAACGAGGCCGTGGTCGTATCACAAAGTGTGGAATGTAAGACCATAGTTGGGATATGGAATTTTAGTGAAAAGATCATAACTGGATTATGGCATTATGAACGTAAGACCATGGTTGGACCATGGTAGTATATGTGTGTACATGTAAGACCATAGCAGGGCTATGGCATCATTATAAAGTGAAAGACCATAGCGAGGCTATGGCATTGTGATATGTGCAAGACCATGGCAAGGTCATGGTAATATATGTGTAAGACCATAGTTGGACTATGGCTTTAAGCAAACGATGTACTCAAATCCGTAAGACGTTCTCTAATTTGACAATAAATGGCAAGTGTTATATGAATTAAAGTGATAGAATTCAATCAGTTCTGATATTGAGCTCAATCAAGTGAATTCATCATTTGAGATTGTGATTGGTAGGGAATATTAATGAAATGCTCTATTTAATGTTTTGTTATTATTCATTTGGTAAGATTTTTTTTTGAGCCTATGAACTTACTAAGCTTTCATAAGCTTACTTTTATGTGTTAAATGTTCATTGTAGGTTAACAAGAGTTCAGAGGATCGGATCAACATATCGGGCCACACTATCCAGATTTCACCGGCAGATTTTGTAAAACAACTTATGGTTTATATGGCATGTATAAGATGGAATGAAAAGAAAGTAAACTTGTAATATGGTTATGAATGGCTCATATGCATAAATGTTGGTTCATGTGCATGTATTTAGATAGTAGTCAATGAATGGAATTACATGGTAAGTTATGAAAATGAGTAATGTGATGACACATTAGGTTTAAAACTTGATATTTGACTTGAGTTGGTTGCATGGCTGAGTTATATTGGTCTACGGAAATGTGTATGGAGGTTGGTTTTGGAAAGGGTGAGAAAAGTGGCCTTAAAATGACCTATTTTCGTCCATACAGGTAGACACATGGGCGTGTGTCTTGACCGTGTGTGACACACGGCTTGGCACATAGGCGTGTGGTCCGGTCGTGTGTCCCCTACATCTTAAATTTGAGAAAAATAATGCTTAGAATTGAGCACATGGGCAGAGACACGGGCGTGTGTCTCAACCGTGTGCCACACGGCCTAGAATACGGGCGTGTGTCTTGGTTGTGTCAAAACTGCACCTTAATGTTTTGCAAGTCAAAGAGTTACACGGGTTGGAGACACAGCCGTGTGATCTGTGTCATTTGGCCATGTGAACCACACGACCTACCGACACAGGCGTGTGACCCCTTTACGTGTGAAAATTTTTGAAATATCGTGAAAAATTTCCTAAGTTCTCGAATTATTCCTGACTTGCTTCTAATGCATAATTTGGGCCTCGAGGGTTCAATTGAGGGACAATATGATTGATTATGTATGATTTCAAATATGAATAGTAAATGTTATGAATTAACGGTAAATGTTCTGAAAAACTTCAGTAATGCCCCGTAACCCTGTTTTGACGACAGATACGGGTTAGAGGTGTTACATTTATTGGTATCAGAGTTTCGATTTAGTCGATCCTCAGAATGAATGTGATGTGTAGAATGTTTAGAAATACATGCCATATAAATCTGTGATAGTGTGATGTGTGTGATCCGATCTAATCCTTGTTTTTCTTATAGATTGTAAAGATGTCTGATAGACCTGAAACAGTAGAGTGCAAACCTCTGAACAAGGGACAAGTAGTAATGCTCCAATTTATCTTATGCAAGAACAAGAACTTAAAAATATGATTTATGGATTTATGAATCAATGGTACAATGAGATGATGCAATAAAAGAATTAAGCTCAGCAACCTCTTACCCCTAATGTACCACCAGTAGTACCCCCGGTTACTTCTCCACCTCCTTCAACAACTGAATCTAGTACGCGAACTCCAATAGAAAAGCTCAGGAAGTTTGGGGCTAAAGAATTTCGGGGAAGATCGGATGACGTTCTAGTCAAAGCTGAATATTGGCTACAAAATTTAGTAGGAGTTTTTAAACAAATGGTTTGCTCTCCGAATGATTATTTGAGATACGTTGTCTCTTTCTTAAAAGAAGAAGCATACAATTGGTAGGAGACTCTAGAAAGAGTAATACCTGAAGAGAAACTTTCTTGGGAATTATTCCAAAGTGAGTTTAAAAAGAAATCTGTCGGTAAGAGGTATCTGGACAAGAAGAAGAGGGAATTTCTCGATCTGCGACAAGGGAATCGAACAGTAGCTGAGTATGAGAGGGAGTTTGTGTACCTCAGTAATATGCTCGAGACATTGTACCATCTGAGGAGGAAATGTGTATTCGATTTAAGGATGGATTAAATGATGAGATCAGAATGATGATTGGGGGTACAGAGATATGTGAATATGTTGTTTTGTCTGATCATGCACAAAAGATGGAACAGGTGTATAATAGAAAAATGCAACGGGAAAGAAAGAATAAAGAATCCTATAAGAGAAGCTTCTTCAAGACATTTTCATTATTTCCGGTTAAAACGTTTAAAGATGATTCTAGCCAGTCTACTTCAATAATGGAAAGATCAAATAGAAATAAAGCAACTCAGCAGGAATTTGGGGTAAATGTTAAACATGCAGCTAGTGTTAGCAATGTATAAAATGTTTTCAGGCCTAGGTGTAAATATGGTGGAAAATCTCATCCGGGTGAATGTAGAAACAAAATGGGAGCTTGTTTTAAATGTGGAGCTACTGATCATTTCATTAAAGACTGTCTTCAACTGCAAAAAGAGGAAGAAGAATAAAAAGAAAAACAAATGGCTACTTCTCAAAGAAGCAAACACTCAGGCCAAAACAGTGCCACTGGGGCTACTCATTTAAATGTGAGAGATAAAGCTACTCGGGCACCTGCATGTACATATGTTATCCGAGCTAGAGAAGAAGTAACAGCTCTAGATGTAATAGCTGGTACATTCTATCTTTTCGATGTTACAGTATATGCATTGATTGACCCTTGGTCTACACATTCATATGTATGCACTACATTAGAATCTGAAAAGAAATTGTTTGTTGAACCTACTGATTATGATGTTCAAGCCATTAATCCATTAGGTCAAAGTGTGATAGTTAATCTAAAGTGTCGTGACTATCTACTGAAATAAAAGGCTGTGAATTCTCTGTTGATTTGATATTGTTGCCCTTTCGGGAATTTGATGTTATTCTGGGACTGGATTGGCTGACAAAACATGATGTTGTAGTGAGTTGTCGAGAGAATTGAATTGATTTGAAAAGTTAGACAGGGGAAGTAATTTTGGCTGAATTTGGAAATATAAAAGATGTTGTCAGAATTCTTTCAGCCTTTTCAGTTCAAAAATTAATGCGGAAAGGTAATGAAACATTTCTAGCCTACATTCTTGATACTCGGGGTTCTGAATCAAAATTGGAACAGTTACCAGTTGTTAATGAGTTTGTGGATGTGTTTCCTGAGAAATTACCGGGCTTGCCCCCAAATCGTGAAGTTGAATTTCTGATTGATGTGATTCTAGGAATATCCCCGATATTAGTAACACCATACAGAATGGCACCGGCTGAGTTAAAGGAGTTAAAGAACCAGTTGCAAGAACTATTAGACAAGGGGTTTATTAGACCGAGCATATCTACTTGGGGTGCACCTGTTTTGTTTGTGAAAAAGAAAGACAGATCTTTAGGATTGTGTATTGACTACCGACAGTTGAATAAGGTCACAATTAAGAACAAATATCCTTTGCTCCGTACTGATGATTTTTTTGATCAGTTCAAAGGTGCTATAGTATTTTCAAAAATAGATCTCAGTTCTAGGTATTATCAGTTGAAAGTTAAAGAGTGTGATGCATCAAAGACAGCTTTCAGAACTCAATATGGTCATTATGGGTTTTTAATAATGCCTTTTGGTGCATTTATGGATTTGATGAATCGAAAATTTCAATCATATTTGGATAGATTCGTGGTTGTGTTTATTAATGATAAACCGATTTATTCCAAGACAGAATCCGAGCATGCACAACACTTGAGACTTGTGTTGCAGATTTTGAGAGAAAAGTAGTTATATGCAAAGTTTAGTAAATGTGAATTCTGGCTGCATGAAGTTGGATTTCTGGATCATATTGTGTCAGCTAAAGGGATTCTTGTGAATCCAAGCAAAGTATCTGCATTGGTGAATTGGAAAACTCTGAAAAATATAAGCGAGGTGCAAAGTTTCTGGGTTTAGCAAGATATTATCGATGTTTTGTCAAGAACTTTTCAACGATTTCTTCATTGATGACCCGATTACTACAGAAGAATGTTGAATTTGTGTGGTCTAGTGAATGCCAACAAAGTTTTAATCAGTCGAAGAAGATGTTGATAGATGCTTCAGTTTTGAGTCAGCCAGAATTAGGTGTTTTGTACATTGTATATAGTGACGTGTCTTTCAATGGTTTGGGTTGTATTGATGTAGTCAGGAAAAGTAGTGGCTTATGCTTCTCGACAGTTAAAACCGCATGAGAAGAATTATCCTACGCATTATCTCAAATTAGCTGCCATTGTATTTGCTTTGAAAATTTGGAGACACTACTTGTACAGTGAAAAGTGTTATGTGTATACAGATCACAAGAGTTTGAAATATTTGATGACTTAGAAAGAGTTGAATTTGAGACAGAGGCGGTGGTTAGAGCTACTAAAAGATTATGATTTGGTCATTGATTATCACCTGAGAAAAGCTAATGTAGTTGCAGATGGCCTTAGCCAGAAATCATCATTGTTTAGACTTCGAGCGATGAACACTTATTTGTCTCTTAATGAAGATTGTTTTGTATTAGCAGAATTAAGCAGATCCGGGAATTGCAATATGATGACCCGAAATTGGTGATGAAGAGATAGATGGTTCAAAACAATTAAAGTTTAGAGTATATCATTGATGATAGCGGTATATTATATTATCGTAATAGAATTTGTGTTCCCAATAATTCAGATTTGAAAAATGATATTCTTTCTGAAGCTCACAGTAGTATGTATTCTATTCATCCGAGTAGTATGAAAATGTATTGTGATTTGAAAAGAATATATTGGTGGCCTGGAATGAAACGTGAAATCTGTGAGTTTGCTGCTAAATGTCTAATTTTTCAGCATGTTAAAGCAGAGCATCAGGTACCAACAGGTTTGCTACAACCTGTCATGATTCCTGAGTGGAAATAGAAGCATGTCACTATGGATTTTATATCCGAATTACCTATGACTCCAAAAAAGAAAGATTCGATATGGGTGATTGTTGATAGATTGACTAAGTTAGTACATTTTATCCCGGTTAGAACAGATTTTTCACTTCAGACGTTAGCAGAATTATATATGTTTGAAATTGTGAGATTACATGGGATTCCAACATCTATTATTTCGGATTGAGATTCGAGGTTTACATCAAAATTTTGGAATAAACTATAAGAAGTTCTGGGTACAAAGTTAAATTTTAGTACAGCATTTTATCCTCAAACTGATGGACAATCAGAACGAGTGATTCAATTTTTAGAAGTTATGTTGAGATGTTGTATACTTGAATTTGGAGATAGCTAGGAAAGGTATTTACCCTTGGTTGAATTTGCCTATAATAATAGTTATCAGTCTAGCATCAAAATGGCACCATTTGAAGCTCTTTATGGTAGAAAGTGTAAGACTCTATTATATTAGTCTGAATTGAGTGAATCCAAGATGATTGGAGTTGATTTGATCCAAAAGACTAATGAAAAAGTTTGAATTATTCTTGATAGTTTGAAAGCTGCTTCAGATCGTCAGAAATCATACGCAGATTTGAAAATAAGAGATATAGAATTTGCAGTGGGTGATAGAGTGTTTCTAAAAGTTTCACAGTGGAAGAAAGTATTACGGTTCGGTAAGAAAGGAAAGTTAAGTCCAAGATTTATCAGATCATATGAGATCGTTGAAAGATTTGGACCAGTGGCTTATCGGTTACCTCTACCTCCTGAACTTGAGAAGATTCATAATGTGTTTCATGTGTTTATGCTGAGACGATACAGGTCAGGTCGTTCACACGTGATTCCTCATACTAAAATTGAGCTTTAATCGAATATGACTTATTCAAAAGAACCAGTGAAGATTTTAGCTCGTGAAGTTAAATAATTACAGAATAAATGAGTACCATTAGTTAAAGTGTTATAGCATCGTCATGGTTCGAAGAAGGCAACCTGAGAAACGGAGGAATCTATGAGATCACAATATTCGAGTCTATTTCCAGGAAACAAATTTCGAGGACAAAATTTCCTAAAAGGGGAAGAGTTGTAACAACTTAATTTTTAGTGGTGTCGAAAATAGGGATTCGTGATCACTAAATCCGACGAGTGAGTTTTAAAATTCAATAAATTAATATTTATTAGTTAAGTGAGATTTTAGAAGTATTTTTGAATTTGTGAATTTTGTGAATTAAAAGAATTTATTAGGAAAAGTTAATCTAAAATGAGGTACCGAGACCTTGATTTCATAAACCGAGCCATAAAAATATTTATAAATATTTACGGAGTGTTAGTGAGTTAGAGTTAAAGTTCTTTTAGAAAATTTTAACATTTTGATAGTTAATTAATTAAAAAGGACTGGATTGAAAAAGGTGCAAAATTTGTTAAAATGATTAAATAGATTAAGTGTTAAATGAAAGATGACTTAAAAGGTAAATTAGCCTAAAGTAAATGGTTGAAACGGTTAAGAAAGAAAAAAAAGCCAAAGAAATTGGGTGAAATAAGGGCAAAATTGGAAATTTTGCAAATTAAACAAATAAAATAAAGACTAAGTTGAAAATCTAAACATTTCTTCATTTTTCTTCAGCCAAAAACACCATTAATGAGTCTTTCTAAGCTGGCTTTTCATATTCTTGCTACAAGTAAGTTCAATTCTTGGTTATTTCTTGTAATTTTTGTGATTTTGAGACTTATACAACTAGGTCCAACTATTGAATTCATTAGTTTTTGATTTTATGGGTGATTTTGAAAGTTATCATGAATGAGTGCTGGAATTTTATGATGAATTATCATGGATTTGAAGCTTTAATTTCATTATATGATGATTTTATTAAGTGATTTCAATAGAAATTGATTTTTATGACCTAATTGTGAAAAAGTTAAGAATTAGGGTTTTGTGCTAAAATTATGAATACCAAAGGTTGTGTAGTATTTTAAAATGATGGAATAAAGTGTTGATTGAGAAAAATTAGTTCAATTGATGGGTTAATTGATTAGGGACTAAATTGTAAAAACTGTAAAATTTAGGGTAAAAGTGTAATTTCAAAAATTGAAAGGCATAAATTGTGAAGTGAATTAGAATTGAATTAGATGCTAATGAATATAAAATTTTATATTTTAGATCAAGAATCCGAAAATAAACTTGGAAAAGAGAAAGTAACAGATTAGTCCTTGAATTTCTACAAATTTTACAGATTGGCCCAGGTAAGTTCATATGGTAAAATTTTATGATTGATTGTTAAAATTAGAGATTATATAATGTATTATTTCATATCTTTGTTGTGGCACCATGATTATTGTGATAAAATGAAAATCAAAACAAAAGTTCACATTGACTAGAACGTAGGATTGAGTATGATCGTTCTGTGATCAGTGATGAATTGACGGATAAGACCATGGTTGGACCATGGCAAAGTGTAGAATGTAAGACCATAGCTGGGCTATGGCATTTCAGTGAAAAGACTATAATTGGATTATGGCATTGTAAACGTAAGACCATGGTTGGACCATGGCAGTATATGTGTGTACGTGTAAGACCGTAGCAGGGCTATGGCAACATAATAAAGTGAAAGACCATAGCGAGGCTATGGCATTGTGATATGTGCAAGACCATGGTAAGGTCATGGTAATATATGTGTAAGACCATAGTTGGACTATGGCTTTAAGCAAACGATATACTCAAATTCGTAAGATGTTCTCTAATTTGACAATAAATGGTAAGTATCATATGAGTTAAAGTGATTGAATTCAATCAGTTCTGATATTGAGCTCAATCAAGTGAGTTCATCATTTGAGATTGTTATTGGTAGGGAATATTAATGAAATGCTCTGTTGAATGTTTTTTTATTATTTATTCGGTAAGATTTTTTTTTAGCTTATGAACTTACTAAGCATTCATAAACTTACTTTTGTGTGTTAAATGTTCATTGTAGATTAACAAGAGTTCAGAGGATCGGATCAACACATCAGGCCACAGTATCCAAATTTCACTAGTAGATTTTGTAAAACAACTTATGGTTTATATGGCATGTATAGGTTGGAATGAAAAGAAAGTAAATTGATAATATGGTTGTGAATGACTCATATACATATATGTTGGTTTATCTGCATGTATTTAGATAGTAGTCAATGAATGAAATTACATGGTAAGTTATGAAAATAAGTAGTGTGATGACATATTAGGTTTAAAACTTGATATTTGACTTGAATTGGTTGCTTGGTTGAGTTATATTAGTGTAAAGAAATGTGTATGTAGGTTGGTTTTGGAAAGGGTGAGAAAAGTGGCCTTAAAATGGCCTATTTTCGTCCACACAGGTAGACACATGGGCTTGTTTTCTTAACCGTATGTGATAGATGGCCTGGCACATGGGTTTGTGGTCTGGCCATGTGTCCCCACATCTTAAATTTGAGAAACAGAATGCTTGGAATTGAGCACACGAGTGGAGACACAAGCGTGTGCCTTAGCCGTATGTGCCACACGACCTAGAACACGAGTGTGTGTCTTGGCTGTAACAGCCCAATTTTGGGCTCAATCAGAATGATGGTTTCGAGACCACCAATCCAAAGTTTGGGAAAGTATTTTATTATTATTTTAGAGTTATAGCATGTTTATATTAGTGCATGAAAAAAAATTGGTGAAGTAATTTTAGCGTTTGTGAGCTTAATCGCAAAAAAGGACTAAATCCCATAAAGTTTAAAAGTCTTAAATTGATAGCTAAGGGTGTTAAATTGCCATGAAACTTAAATTGGGGGTATTTAAAGGGCAAATAGACCCTTGGATTTTAGCTTGGCCGACCATGAGACAAGAAAATTTATCTAGTCAAAGGGTTAGGTAAAATGATGACTTATTGTTGTCTAGAAATAAATAAAAGAAAAATGTTGTCATCTCTTTTTACCATTCCTTCTTCCACGAAAAATATCAGCCATTAGAGGAGTTTTTGAAGCTTAAAATTTCAGCCACTTAGTCTCTCTACAAGTAAGTGATTTTGAGGGCTTTTCTTGAATATTTTTGTACTTTTGGGATCCTTGTATCTTGAGCTTTCTATCAAAGGGACTATTTTGCAAAATGGTTGAAAGTCTAGGGTTTTTCCATGATAGTAGACATGTTGTTTTCTGCAATTTTATGGAATAAAATGAATCATGGTTGTGAAATAAACAACTTTTGTGAAGAGATTTCTCATGAAAACCCTAAAAAGGATCATTTTGCATAAGTTGTAAAATAGGTGATAAATGTGTGAAATATTGAGAATTTTGGACTGCTTCTAGTATAAAAAGTAATCGGCTAGGCTTGGTTAGTGAGAAAATATGATAAAAATCGATTTTCGGACCTAGGGGTAAAATGGTCATTTTGTGAAAATCTAGGGGCAAAACAGTCATTTTGTCCAATCATGAATTTTTGAGTGTCTAGGGTAATATGATGATGAGATGAATGAATTTCTATCATTTTAGATCAAGAATTACAAAATCCGGGCCTAGACTGAGGAAAAGCAAAACTAGTGGACTGAGCCGAACTAGTCATCTACACTTTGTATCCGAGGTAAGTTGTATGTAAATAATGCAACTACATTGTTATCAATTGTGCATGAATTTTTATAGCATAAATTGCTTACTTGTGGTAATGAAAATACATAATGATAATAGAGATAATAGAACTCCCGGATGAACCTTAAGAACAAATCGGATATTTATGCCATGACATTTGGGTCATTTGTGTGCCAGTGTAAGACATGTCTGGGACATGCATCGGCACATTATGAGAGCTAGTGTAAGACCATGTCTGGGACATGGCATCGGCATTGAGGCGAGAGCTAGTGTAAGACATGTCTGAGACATGCATCGGCCTCGTGATGTAAGCCAGTGTATGACATGTCTTGGACATGTCAGTGTAAGACCATATCTGGGACATGGCATCGGCATAGAGATGTGGAAGCCAGTGTAAGACCATGTCTAGGACATGGCTCGGCCTCGATTTCAACAGTCAGTGTAAGACCATGTCTGGGACTTGGCATCGACTTGATGGATAAGCCAGTGTAAGACCATGTCTGGGTCATGGCTTCAGCATTACACCTTATGTTTGAGGCTTAATGAATATCTGATAGCATTCCAAATGGTTCAGCGGCAAGATTTACAGTTTAAGTTAAATGAGGAAAGTATAACCATGTTGTGAATGGCATAGGTGCCTATTTGAAATGTTTGCGATGTGAGATCAATATATATTATGTGCATTGTATTGGATAGTGATGAGTAAGTTTTGCTTATGTCCACTTTAGTACTAAGAGTATGATTATGAATAGTAAAGTTGTTGTTATATTTATTACGTGCAACTTACTAAGCTTTATAGTGCCATCTAATTAGCTCGAGGATCATCGGACGTCGGAGGCATCGATCACATTATCATTCCAAAAAACTTGGTATGGTTAGATATTTTATTTTGATTATGGCATGTATAGGACTCTTTGATTTTGTTTAGTGTCACATTGTTTTGGGGCCAATTTTGTTGGCTTGCTTTAATATTTTATTCATTTTGTACAAGGCCATGAAAAATGGCTAATATTGAAAGTTATTATATGAATGCAAAGTAAGCTTTCATGAATGAGGAATTGTTGGTATGGTTGAATACATGAATTGTATACAGACTTTAACTATGGTTGTTTGGTGGTGAAATCATATTAATTTAGACTTTGATATGTTGGTTGTTGTTAGGTTGTGTTTCAGAGTGGCAAAGGGCTTGGTAGATAGCCCTATATTGTCCACATGGGTAGACACACGGCCAACCCCATGGGTGCGTTGCCCAGCCGTGTGTCCCTTGCATGTAAAACTTGCAAGTCAGAATGAAAGGTAGTAAACACACGGGCAAAGACACGGCCGTGTGTCTCAGCCGTGTGGAGGACATGGCATCTAGCCACAGGCGTGTGCCTTGGCCGTGTACCCCTTATTAGATGCTGACGTCAGAAACAGAATATCGAGGTTCTTAGACACGGGCTAGGACACGGGCATGTCATGGCCGTGTGAGGGACATGAGCTTGTGTCAGGCCGTGTGAAAACTTCTGTAGGTTCGGATTTAGAATTTAATTTACATGGGCATGGGACATAGGTGTGTCCCTAGATGCTTAGGCCGTGAGTGTCACACGGGCTATCAACACGACTATGTTATAATGGCCACACGAGCGTGTTGCCCTTCCATACGGGTGTGTGCCCTATTTTAAGAGTTGTTTTTATTTAGTGGGTTTAAGGATCCGAGTTGGTTTCAAATAGTTTCTAATGGAAGTTTGAGGCCTCGTAGGCCCACATTAAGGAGTTTAAATAAAAAATTTGAAAGACCTTTAAATTTGATTAAACCTTGGTGACTCAGAAACAATTGTATGCATGTGATTAAGTATGTAATGCCTCATGCCCAGTCCCGGCCTCGGACTCAGGTAAGGGGTGTTACATTGGCCATGTGAAAACTACACCTTAATGTTTTGCAAGTCAGAGAGTTACAAGGGTTGGAGACACTGTTGTGTGATCTGTGTCATTTGGCCGTGTGAACCACATGGCCTACCCACACGGGCGTGTAACCCCTGTACATGAGAAAAATTTTGAAATTTCGTGAAAAATTTCTTGACTTCTCAGATTATTCCCGACTTGCTTCTGATACTTAATTTAGGTCTCGAGGGTTCATTTGAGGGATAATATGATTGATTATGTATGATTTCGAATATGAATAGTAAATGTTATGAATTAACTGTAAATGTTTTGAAAAACTCCGATAATGCTCCGTAACACTGTTCTGACGACGAATACGGGTTATGGAAGAGCTTGAAACTTGGGCAAACTCACTAACCTGTATACAAGAATTTACTAATTTCATCGGGATACATCTTAGAGTATAACATAGTCCAATCCACCAACAATCAATATTAACAATCTTAATGTAATATACAAACAAAAATGAATAGACTCATAATGTATGAACTTAGCTGTTAAAATGGTAATGATTCAACTATCAGGTACTAGTTGGTAATTTTTCGTTTTCCTCATACGTCCTTCGATCGTTGAAATTCTTGATCTAAAGTATAATTTGATTTAACTAACCAATCCAAGCAACATAAAATAACATAAAAGAATCATGTTCCACCTCAATTTCATCTATACCAAAATTTCTCAACTTTTACATTTTCTACAATTTAGTCCCTAAAATTGAAACTACTATAATTCTCACACTTGAGTTTAGATTCCAAAATCAAACTCAATTTAGTCCTCCAACAATCCACTAAAACACAAAAATTTATAATTTTCTTACACAATTTGGACTTATTGCATTTAGTCCTTAAGTTCAAAACTAACAACTTTTACATTATAAATTAGTCCATTAACATCTTTAAGCTTCAAAACTAACCAAATAGCCACAAAAGCTTCAAGGAAATATCAATGGAAACTTTAACAACCTTAAAAAGTTTCATGAAATAGTCTCTGGGTTAGCGAAATCAAGTTCCTGATATTCTAAAAACATAAAAATTACAAGAAATGGATTGAAAAACTCACCAAATTGGAGACTTAAAGCTCAAACCCTAGTAACCGATTCTTTTTCTTGCTAAAATGGTGCTTTCGAATGGAGAAGGAGATGAAAAAAACATTTTCTCTTTCTTTGCATAAGCTTATCATATTTTCTATTTGTTTAATGGTTTTAATTTAAACATAAAAAAATTATATTCTTAAGCTTAATTAGCTTTTTACCGTTCTCCAACTTTCAAGGTGGTTTAATTTCCACTTTCAACCTTGTTTTTAAACTAATGAACCTTTACAACACATAAATCAATAGTGGTAGATTTTTGTATTCCTTACAATTTAGTCTTATTTCCTTATTAACCAACCAAACATAAAAATTACCTGGCCAACACTTAATGCGACACTTATATAACTTAATAAATATAAAATATATAAAATTTACTAATTCACATGTTAGAATTGTGGTCTCGAAACCACTGAAAAATGGGTTGTTACACTTTACTACTTTCGGCAGTTTTCGACTATCAAAGCAGTTTCAGTTGAAGCTTCATCCTCTTTGGATCTTTAGCATAGAAGATCGGGTCACCCTTTTGAGAAAGTAGAAAAGTTACTTCCTTATGTTAGTAACTCTAGAGATTATCTGAATAAAGCATGTGAAATTTGTCATCGTGCTAAGCAGACTAGAAATAGCTTTCCAATTAGTGAAAAGAAAACGACTCGTATTTTTGAGTTAGTTCATTATGATTTATGAGATTTTTATGACATTCCTTTATCTTGTGGATCTTGTTATTTTTTTACATTGGTTGATGATTTCTCTCGTGTTGTTTAGGTATATCTATTAGTTAATAAAAAGAAGGTTTTCAAAGATTTCGTATCATTTATTGCTATGGTTGACTGTCAATTTTCTCAACAAATAAAGTGTGTTAGAAGTGATAATGGGATGAAATTTAATTCTCTCCAGGATTATTTTCTTACAAATGACATTATTTTTCAAACATCTTATGTTGGTGGTACTCATCAACAAAATGGGAAAGTAGAGAGAAAACATCAACATATTTTAAATGTAGCTTGGGCTTTGCGTATCTAGAGAAATCAGCCTATACCTTTTTAAGGGGAGTGTCTGTTGGCTACTTCTCATCTCATTAATCAAACTCATTCACTTCGTGTGTTTGGTTGCTTATGTTTTGCTCATAATCAACGTTCTAAGAATGATAAGTTTGCTCATCAAAAGTGTGTTTTTGTTGGGTACCATTTTGGAACAAAAAGGGTTGGTATTTATATTATATGGATTCTAATAAGATATTTATGTCCCACGATGTGACTTTTTTTAGGATATTTTTTCGTATTTTGATGGGAATGTTGTAACCATTGAGCCTGACAATGTTGCCCTACCATATGGGAGTGCAAAAATAATTTTTTATATATATTTTGATAAGTCAGAGGTGTTGCGAGCCACGACAGTTCCTCCTCTTGCTACTTCACAACCTGTGAGTTCGTCACTTATGAGTTCTCTGACACCTGTGGTATCTTCTTCTTCCTATAATAACAAAGTGGTACAGGGGGCTTTCGGTAATGATGCACCTGAATTGGGATAAGGGCATAGAGAGAAATTTCCCTCTATAAATCTTTAAGATTTTTTCACTCATACCGTCATAAAGAAATGTCCATCTCCCGTCTCTCCTATTTTAGAGCCTTTCTCAAGTACTCCATTTCCTATAGTGCATTCTGTTAATTGTGACAAATTTACTGTGAAACCTAAAATTTTCTTGCAACTATTATTGTAGGGGTCAAGCCACAGTTTTTTAAAGAGGCTATGAAGGATGTAGGATGGCGTGATTCTATGCAAAAGGAGATTTATACTCTGGAGGATAATGACATTTAGTCTATGGAAAACACTTCCTCCTGGAAAGAAAGCACTAGGTAGTAAGTGGGTGTATAAGATTAAATATAACTTTGATGGAAGTATTGAGAAACTTAAAGCTTATCTTGTTGTTTTTGTTAATCACTAGGTAGAAGGTATTGACTATAATGAAACTTTAGCACTTGTGGCGAAAATGGCGACTGTTTGTGTTTTCTTAGCTATTGTAGCTTCAAAAAATAGGGAGTTACATAAGATGGATGTCCATAATACCTTCCTACACGGTGATCTTGATAAAGAGGTTTACATGCAGCTTTCTCCAAGTTTTACTCTTGATAATCCTGAATGGTTTGTCATTTGCGCAAGTCTTTGTATGGGTTGAAACAGGCTCCTCAGTGTTGGTTTACGAAGCTTGTTACTGCACTGAAAGGGTATGGATTTCTTTAATCATATTTTGATTATTCTCTCTTTACATACACTAAGGGATCTGTACACATTGATATGCTAGTTTATGTTGATGATTTGCTTATTTCTAAGAACGATTCTGCTGCTTTGAAAACTTTTAAAGGGTATCTTAGTTCTTGCTTCCGTATGAAGGATCTTGGTGTTTTGAAATTTTTTAGGGATAGAGGTAGCTCATAGCTCTTTGGTATTATTTCTTTGTCAAAGGAAATATGCACTAGTTATTGTTTCGGAGGTGGGTCTTTTCCCATAGAATCGCCAATAGAGCAAAATCATAAACTAGTGCATGCTACAGGGATGGGTTTGTTTGGTCCTAAGTCATACAGATGGTTAATGGGTTGTTTAATTTATAAGGCAGTGATCAGACCAGGTTTGGCATACTCGGTTCATGTCTATCCCAGTTTATGCATGAGCCAAAGTAGAAGCATTGGGACGCGACTCTGCGAGTTGTTTGGTACTTGAAAAGCTCTCTTGGCCAGGGAATTCTTTTGAAATCTGATAGTGATTTTTCCTTGAAAGGGTGGTGTGATTTGGACTGGGCTGCTTTTCCGTTAACTCGACGTTCACTTATTGGTTGGCTTGTCTTTTTAGGACAATCTCCTATTTCTTGGAAAACTAAGAAACAACATACTATTTCCCGTTCTTCTACTGAGGCTAAGTATAGGTCTATGGCTTTCGTTACTTGTGAGCTCAAATGGTTAAAGGCCTTGCTATTGAACTTAGGTGTTCATCATTCTAAAGAAATTCCTTTATTTTTTGATAGTCAATCTGCATTGTATATTGCACAGAATCCCGTTTTTCATGAGCGTACTAAACATATTGAAGTGGATTGTCACTTTGTTAGGGATGCAATCCAAGATGGGTTGATTGCACCTTCTTATGTTCCAACCTCCATTCAGTTGGCTGACATTTTTACAAAGGCACTTGGTAAACCGCAATTGGAATATCTTCTCAACAAGTTAGGCATTTATGACCTGCATGCTCTAACTTGAGGGAGTGTTAGGATATTTTTATAGGATATTATATTTTAGTAATTTAAGCCCTAATGGGATATTATAAGATATTATCTCTTAACAATTTGATTCCTAATGGATATTATAGGATATTATTATGGGATATTATCTTTTAGCAATTTTATAGCTATGCAACTAATACTATAAATATATATATACCCTTGAGGTCTATCAATAAAATTCAAGACATTACTCTATTCTTGTCACCATGGAATCATTTATCAATATAACTACTATCATCGTCTTACTTCCCACATATCAGCAGCTTTGGAGAAATCACGATTGGTCCTGTAGATCTGAACCATCGGAGACCTTAGCTTCCATTTCCTCCGACCTATTCAACTTATTCACATTAGGTTTATTCTATCCATTTTGGCCTCTTCTTCGACCCTTGGCGATGCCTCATATGAGGCTTACTTCAATAAAATATTAGTTTTACCACTAAATCAAAACTTTACTTTAATATAATATTTATAGTTTAATTATATTATTCATACTTTATTATCTTCAATTGTATATCATTACTTACTATTATTTAAGTGGAATTAGTGTTACAAGTCAACCAAACACCAATTCATTATGAAAATGTCCTTTCATAATTAAAATAAGTTATATTATTTAAGGATATTTAATATATTTTTTTAAAAAAAGAGTAAAAATTTTGCATGAGATTAAGTTTAAACCAGTGCTCCTTACATCAATAAAACATTAATTTTACCATTGAACTAGTTGGCCATATTTGAGCATCCAGTGCACTACATATTCCCAAGTTGCTTGGATAACTATAAAGCTAGGTCCCTGTACTGTGTCTCAATAGCCAGGTCTCTATACTATCTCTCAACACCCCGCCACATGAAGCAACACCATCTAACAACCGACTAGCACAATCCGTATTAAGTTTGCGCCACTCCATGGGCGGAGCTTCCCAACCAACCATCCTAAATTGTCTCGCAACAGAATGACTCGACCCCATCTGTCGAGTAGAAAAGGCTTTCATTATATCTTCTACAAGTCCTGAGTTACTTGCACTTATGATCTCAGTTTTAATAAAGCTTTGACTAAAATTGCAGTCGTTCCTCCTATTCTATAGCTTCCAGTAAAGGGCCCCAAACCATACATCCCAAATTTTTTCTGTAATACTAAAAAAATTTCTGGTTTAAACAAATTTATAAGGATCTAGCTTCTTCTTTCCATAGGCAAAAAATCCTCAAACTTGGAACTGTCAACAAAGTTGGTCCATGTAGTAATAGCAATGAGACATGATTCACGTCTTTGACACAAGCCCTACACATAGCCAAGTATAGAACATCTGTCAAATGTTGCTTTATGCATTCATCATTGGTGAGCAATTTACCAACGCAAGCCAACCATAGAAAAGTCTTGATTCGTTGTGTCCATATCGATTTCCATATTTTTCTCCAAACATATAGTTGTGTTCGAAATATATGGTTTTTACACGCAGACCTGTGATAGGATTTATAATATATATATAACTGCTTGAATTTGGTAACTTATACCAACTTGGTATTTAATGTTTTTTTACCTAATCGGTACTTAAACTTAGAAATTGTAAGCCAACTTTTCACTTTTTTAGGTGCCTAACTAACACAATTAAAATACGTTGATGTGTCATTAACATGGCATTGGCAACCAATAGCATGGTGATAATGTAACACCCTTTACCCATGTCCAATGCCGGAACAGGGTACGAGGCATTACGGGACTTAAACATACACATTCATGCAAAAACCAGAGCATAAAATCTCTTTTAATTGAAAATCTTTCAAACGCATGCATGTCATCCCTTATTTGGGTCTACGAAGCTCAAAACATTCACCGAAATCGATTCGGGACTAAATCGAGAACTTTAAGAAGTTTCAGGAAAACTTAGAAAATTTTCCCATGAAACAGGGTCACACGCCCCTGTGGGCATAGGGACACGCCCGTGTGGACATAAGGACACGCCCGTGTGGACATAAGGACACACCCATGTGCCTTTGGCAAACCCGTGTCCTCAAGCCGTGTAACTCTCTGTTAATGACGTCAGCATGCACATCGAACCACACGGCCGGGCCACACGCCCGTGTCTTTCACACGGTTGTGACACACGGCAGTGTCTCAGCCCATGTGGCCAACACTTAGGCTATTTTCCAAGCCTTCATGTTACCCATAATCTTTTACAACCTTATGCACATCAAAATAGCAAAACATGGCATCATTTTAGTGATTAAACACCCTTTATTAAGCCATATCCTTAACATTAACATGTCCTCTCTTATCATTATACTTTGGTTACCAACTTATTCATCAAGCACTCATGTTCAATCATTATCACGTTGTTTTTAAATGTGCAATTACTATATGGCTATGACCACCTCAGTTGGTCATGGAGTATACATCCAACGCACATGTCATATTACTAACCATGCATGGCAAACAAACATAATCACATTATAAACATTAGACATGACATGAATAGCTAGGTTTACAATCCATAATCAATATGATCCACATCTCATGGCCATATGCATATAACTCAATATAAGCCAACATATTTGGCCAAAGAAAAATAATGCATGTCAATCAACTAAATCCCTGTACATGTGACTTATTTGAAAATTTCTAATATATACTTCATTTTTTTTCAAAGGTAGCGACTTGATAGTGTGATGCTGCCTCCGACGATCTCTAACCCCGAGCTATCCTAAAAAAACTAAAGGAAAGGAAAGGAAGGAAGTAAGATTTATAGCTTAGTAAGACCGTATGAAAATAATAAGCAACTTATCAACTTGCTTCTCATGGTAATACAACTCTATTTGCATTTTTACTCATGTTCCAGTCAAGCTATTTTCTCGAGTCATAGTCACTAAATTATTTATATCTGGAGCTACAGTACTCCAAATTAAGATTCGCTAATTTTCCCTGAAACTATACTCATATATCTTCTTACCATAAAATTTTAAGAATTTTTGGTTTAGCCAATTAGGACAGTTTATTCCTTAAATTTACCCTTTTTCACCGTCTAACAGTTTTTACCCTTCTTCACTAAAAATTAATTATCTCATAATACGGGATCCAGATGATGTTCTTGTCTATTTCTATTGAAAATAAACTCATTAATAATTCTAAGCATATAAACTATAACTGACAAATATTTTTTTACAATTTTCAATGATTTTCTCAAATCAGAACATGGGATTTCAAAGTCATTCTGACTTTGTCTCACAACAATTTAAATATTTCATAATATGAAACTCTTTTACTTACACCATTTCTTCTATATGAAATTCGACTCATTAGGCTTTAATTTCATATTTTATTCAGTCTCTAACTCAATTTCTACAATTTTTGGTGTATTTTCAAATTCGGACTACTGCTGTTGTCCCAAACTGTTTTATTACTACATTTCACTCTTTCATGATCATTTTTAAATGGGCATTTATGCCCATCCATTTCTCTTTTCATGTTCATTAGGCTACAAAGTAACGAAATATACATTTCACGTCTCAATTTAATGTGGCCTCAAAGCCTCACACGAATTCATCAATCACATTTCAATCATCATGGTAAGAATACATATTTGTACATCATAAACATAAAACCATAATCACAAGGTCATCACAATTTCAATTTCACAGGCATAACTTACTTATTTGTATCCTTACCAAAGGTGCATCGTATCATGTTCGTAATAGCATTTGAGCTTCAAATACATACCTGTACCTTTTCAACATGTTCATATATTTACCTTCTCGCTTTCATCACAAGCTTTGAACTATCCACTGAACCACTTGGAATACCAAAGGATAATAGGGAAATATTACACATATTGATGCCGATGTCATATCCGAGATATGGTCTTACACTGGCTCTCATATATCAAGGCCGATGCCATGTCCCAGACATGGTCTTACACTGGCTTTCATCTGTTGGTGCCGATGCCATGTTCCAGACATGGTCTTACACTGACACATATCAAGCCGATGCCTTGTCCCAGACATGGTCTTACATTAGCTTTCATATCTCAGGCCGATGCATGTCCTAGACATGTCTTACAGTAGCTCTCATAACAGTAGTGTCTTGATGCTCGTATCCTAGGTATTTCCAAAGGTCCAACCGGGATTTCTCAAGGGTCACATCGTAGCCAAGCTTGTTTGAAGAATTGATCATACAATTCACAAGATTCGTCACCATATGAACTTTCATTTCATTTCATCATCCTATAATTTACTCATCTCAACAAGATATCATATTTCATCACATTTCTAATATTTCATAAATACACAAAGTGAAATCAACATATTAAGTTTTCGATTATTTCATAAGGTATAATATTTTCTCATACACCCTAACACTAACACATAATTCAACACAATAATAACAAATAGATTTTCAAGTATAACAATAATAACAGTAATAACATGCTTATTAAATCACACGGACTTACCTTGAATACGAAAACGACAATTTTACCATTAGTCCATAACCTTGTATTTTCCCAATTTAAGCTCGAATCTCAATTTCCTTGATCTATCATGATGAAATTCACTAATTTAATTAATGTACTAAACATTTCAGACCTAAAACATATTTTGACAAAATTTACATTTTTGCCCCTAAACTTTTACATAATTACAAGTTTACCCCAAGGCTCGGAAATTGAAATTTATTAGATTTCTATAAGATTTAAGACGTGCTAAACATTTTTTGTTCTATGGAAACCTCAAATTCTCACTATTTCATGTTTTTATAAACATTAACAACTTTTACTAATTAAATCGTTCTCCTAACCTCAAGCATCCTTATTCTACCATTAAACATCAAAATGCACAATTATCTAGCATGGGTCATTTTTTAAACTTCATTTTTCATGCAAATAAATGGTAGAAATAGGAAGGTTAAGCTTTTAGGATCTCAAAAATACGAAGAACATTAGAAACGTGGCTCAAATGCACATACAATTGAGCTTTGAAAAGCTTGAAACCCTAGCAATGGAGTCATATAAATTTTGGCAACCATATGAAGAAGATGAGAAGATTTTTATTGGGCTTTTATTTTGTCTTTTATGCCTTAAAACACCCAAATGACCAAAATGCCCTTTTTACTAACCCTTCAATTTTTGCCCTTCCATGTCTAGTTTTGTCCATACCAAAATATGATGGTCTATTTTCCATTTAAGGGCCTCTAGTTTAAACCCTCATTTCAAACAAGTACTTATATTCTAGAACTCATATTTTACAATTAATGCTATTTAATCCCAATAACAAAATTGGGCACTTTATCAATAAAATTTACTTAACAAAATTTGCACACAATCACTCAAACATATCATGAACTCTAAAATAGTCATAAAATAAATATTTCTACTTCGGATTTGTGGTCTCATAACCACTATTCTAACTATACCCTATTTCAGGTTGTTACAGATAAGTGGCAAAATGATTTTTTTTTTAATTTTTTTTGCCACGAGTCAAAATGTGAGACTGTCATATGAACCATGCTATTAATCGTAAAGGTCACACCAGCATATTTAACAACATTAATTAGGTACCTAAAAAAAGTACCAAGTTAGCTTACGATCTCCAAGTTTAGATACCAATTAGGCCTAAAAAAAGTTTCGGTATCAAGTAGATACAAGTTTCTAACTTTATGTAACAACCTGCTGGGCGAAGTCTCCGTTTTTGGTTACTGTTTAGTGTATAGATGGTAAATTAAGGATAGATTTGAGTAAGTAAAGTATTTGTACTGGCTAAGATAGAATTCTATGTAATACGCTGTTTGGTAAAATCCTGATTTGGCAAGCTCTAAGTTTTGGCAGACTCTTTTGTTAAGTATCTACCCAACCCAGATGCTTTGGGCAAACTCATTAAGTTCACAATTGTTTAGATTTGTTTATTGTTCTAGTATGGTAATTTAGTTTGCCAAGTTGAGGTCTAGTTAAAACAGAACTAGAGTACTACAGATGATAAGAACTTCTTCAAAGTGAAGGTTTGCAGTATTTAGCTAATTTATACGTTAGTACCAGCTCACATCTCAAGAAACTGACGAAGGTCCAAGTGATAAAGGCAAAGGAACTGCTTTGTAGATTGTGCTAAAATTTCCATGTGTTTTAAATTTCTTGTTTATATAATTCGTGTAAGGTAAGTAATCCACCTCTATAATAGATGAAAGGTGTATTTGTGGATATTGATTATCCAAAATCATCAGTCTAAGTTTAGTATGTCTGTGATATAAAGTAACCATCATTATTCTTGCTACCATTTACTTATGATATGTATGGTATGATCTGATTATTCGGTGATAGAGAAGAGGAGATATGTTTGGGTAGCCTCCGATAGGGCAACTATATTACAAACTAGATTAGTGATAAACCTCAAAAGTAACATATTTTAACCCTATGCTTGGCATATTTTGGATGATTTATCATAAGATTTAGTGAATTTGATGCTCCTAATCCTTTAATTTTATATTTTATATCCAGATGAGCATAGGAAAGCAAAAAGTACAAAGAAAAAGGCAAAAAAGGGACAAAATAGGTTTATTTTAGTGCTACACATGGCCCCGACACTTCCACATGGGTAATCCACACGCCCGTGTGAGACACACGAGTAGACCACACGCCCGTGTCTCATGGCCGTGTCAACTTAAGACCATATTAGAATTGTGCACGGGCTGAGCACTATCACACGGGTGTATCACATGGTTGTGTCCCTGTCGAGACCTATTTTAATTCTACTCAAAAAAGGCTAAATTTGGGCTATTTTGGGCATTCCAAAGTCTAGTTAAACACACGAGGAGAGGATCTAAGGGGACACACAGAGTAGAAGGAAGAAAATACTCGAAGACAGCCATTGGAATCCACTTGGAAGCAGGATTTACTTCAAGACTAAAAATCTCCATTCAGTTTCTACTGAAGTTTTTGGGTTTCTTTATGTTTTGTTGTTTTCCCAATTTTGAGATGTTTTCCCCTATCGTTATGAACTAAATTCCCTAAATACCTAGGGAAGATGAAACCGAAGAAGAATATTATTATCTTTTGAATTATATGATAAATACTTGTTCTTATTCTTAATTATGAGTTTTAATCCTTACTTTAATATTTCAAGATATTAATTCAGGTTTTGATGTGCTTATTTAGTGGTGCAAAAATCCCTGTTTAAGAGTAGATCTTCCATAATTAAGTGGAGTTGATTGCAATCCTAGAGATAGGACGACATAAATCTATCGGATTAGAGTCAAATCTAATAAGGGAATCCATAGATTGAGTTAATGCGACAATAGGGGTTTTAATTAGAAAGAGATTTCAATTAATCAACCTAGAGTCAGTTGTTTTTAGTCTCGAGAGAGATATTAACATAAGCTAGGAATTTTTACGAATTAAGTTGAGTGAATAAATCGTCTAATTCAGAAGTAATAAGTGAAGTCTAGGTGGATTCTTCCTTGGGTATTGTCTTCTCCATCGGTTTTCCAAAAGTATTTTCCAACTTTTATCTCTTTCATGTTCTTAGTTAGTTAGATTGTTAATCTTGGTTTAAAAAATATCCCTTTAATTCTTAGGCTAGATAATAAAAAGATAGTAATTACTAGTACTTTTAGTCCTTGTGGATTCGATATTTCCGGTCTCACCATAACTATACTACTGTTTGATAGGTGCGCTTGCCTTACTCGAATTTTTAGTCAGTTTAGCGACCATCAAGTTTTTGGAGCCGTTGCCGGGGACTAAGATATTAGGAACGCATGAATTTTATTACTTTAGCCATTTTTTTATTTTTTTATTTTCATTGCAAATTATTTTCTGTTTTAATTTAATTTTTACTTCTCTTCTAATCTCCTTGTTATTTGCTTCTGGCAGGAATCTCTAGTTTATGACTAGAAGGAACCCGTCAGGACCTTTGCTATTTAACAGTGAGATAGAAAGTACAACTCGTAGAAATCGAAGAGAAATAAGGTGAAGCCTATAGTATATAGAAGAAGAGCAAGAGGATGTGACCAATATACCTGAAGAGATGGCGGACATTCCGAATTATTTGCTACCTCCTGTAGTTGCTACAAATCTAGTAAATTAGAATCCTGCTCCTCGTACTATGTATGATTATGCTAAGCCTACTTTAACAGGAATTGAATCGAGTATTGTTAGACCTGCTGTTTCTGCAAATAATTTTGAACTAAATCCTAACACGATTCAAATGATGCAACAGTTTGTTCAGTTTGATGGTTTGCAAGACGAGGATCCAAACACTCATTTAGCAAATTTTCTGGAATTCTGCGACACCTTTAAGATCAATGGCGTTTTTGACGATGCCATTCGCCTTCAGTTGTTTCCCTTTTCATTACGGAATAAGGCTAAATAGTGGTTGAAGTCGTTACCACGAGGGTCAATCACTACTTGGGAACAAATGACTGAAAAAATTTTGCTTAAATATTTTTCGTCAGCTAAAACGGCTAAGTTGAGGAATGATATCTCTTATTTTGTACAAATGGATTTAGAAACACTTTATGATGCATGGGAGAGATAAAAAGATTTATTGAGAAGATGCCCTCACATGGGTTACCTTTATGGTTACAGGTTCAGACCTTCTACAATTGTGTGAACCCCTTAACAAGGCAACTGATTGATGCAGCCACCGGTGGAACCTTGAATAACAAAACACCTGAAGAGGCTTATGAATTTATTGAAGAGATGTCACTAAACAACTATCAGTGGTAAGTCATGAGAACGAAGCCAACAAAAGCAACTGGTGTTTTCAACTTCGACGCAGTCACTATGCTATCTAACCAGGTAAAACTATTGAATAAAAAAATTTGATGGTTTGTATGGTTCTACTTAGGTACATCCAGTGATGAGGTGTGATTCAAATGAAGGAGGGATGCACAACATAGACTATCCATCCTTCAACCCCAGCACCGAAGGAGAACAAGTCCACTATATGGGTAACAATTCTAGACCTCAGAATAACCCTTATAGTAACACTTACAATGCAGGTTGGAGGAACCATCCCAATTTTTCGTGGGGTGGTCAAGGGAATCAAAGGCAACAACACCCTCCAGGTTTTCAACAACCACCTTACCAACAGGAGAAAAAGTTGAATCTTGAGGAGATGCTTGCAAAATTTATCTCAATGTCAGAAACTCATTTTTTTCAGAATATTGAGATAGCACTTAAAAATCAGAAAGCGTCGATTCAAGGGCTCGAAACTCAAATAGGTCAGCTTCCTGAGTTGATCTCTAAAAGACTGCAACATGGCTTGCCCAGTAATACAGTAACTAACCCAAGGGAGCAACTCCATGCCATCACTGTGCACGACAAAAAAGGGTTAGCTGAACCTAAATCTGAAATAAGGCAAGAAGTTGTGGTAAGCAATGGTTAGGTTGAGGTGAGTCATGGTACACAAAAGCCGGTAAGCAAAGAATATAGACCTCGTGTGCCATACCCCAATGCCACAAGGAAAGACCATAAAGACAAACAATTCGGTAAATTCCTTAAACTCCTTAAAAAATTAGACAAACAATTCGGTAAATTCCTTAAACTCATTAAAAAATTACATATTAACTTACCATTTATTGAAGCTCTTTTGCATGCCAAATGCAGTTAAATTTTTAAAGGAGCTTTTAGCAAACAAATAGAATTTAGATGAGTCATCGCATGTGGAGTTAAATGCAGTTTGTTTAGCTATTTTGCAAAAGAAGCTACCCAACAAACTGAAAGATCCAAGGAGTTTTACCGTTTCTTGTTTAATCGGTAGTTTAAATGTTGATAATGCTTTAGCCGACTTAGGGGCAAGTATAAATGTCATGCCCTATAAAATGTTTAAACAACTAGGTCTTGGGAAACCTAAACAAACTAGGATGAGTGTACAACTGGCAGATAAAACTATTAGATTTCCTACGGGTATTATTGAGGATGTACTCGTTAAGATTGATAAATTTATATTCCCAGTCGACTTTGTTGTTTTAGACATGGATGAGGATAGTGACTTACCTTTAATTCAAGGTCAGCCATTTTTAGCAACTTCTAGAACTATCATAGATGTTGGTACAGGTTAATAACGCTTTGTCTAGGTGATGAAACCATCACTCTTCAAGCTCGAGATTCGGTCAAGACATCGAGTGATGAAGGTAATTGTCTAAATCCTGATAATATGCCTACTCATGTGGTTCAACCCTCTTTGTAGGAAATTTTTTTGAGTAATACAAATGAGCCACATTCTAGTTCATTCGACAACATTAGAACAGTTCATGAAGAATGAAGGCTTCAGATAGAAGAACTAGATGAATGGCGGACACATGTCAAGGAGGAACCAAAAATACACAAGGCCGAATCAAAACAAAACCATGACGAGCATAAAGACGAGACAAACCAATTCAAGGTAGGGACCAAGTCTAGTTAGATAAAAAAGACCCTCGAATTATCAATACAAAGCTCAATGCAAACGGAGCGACTCCTTTTACGGTACTCAAAGTCTTTCTATACGGTACAATTGAGGTAAATCATTCATATTTTGGCACTTTTAAGGTAAACAACACTCTACTTAAACCTTATTTAAATAAAGGAATTGACAATAAGAAAGAGGAGTCTTGACTCTGCGATCCACTGTGACCATGTGAATACGAGGTGAAGTCGAGCTTAGACTCTAAATAAGCACTTCTCGGGAGGCAATCCGAGCACTAACACCACTAACTAGTTTATTTTTATCTATTTTTCAATGTTAAATGCAGGTTTTTTGACCCACACGGCTTGGAAACATGGGTGTGTCCCAAGCCGTGTGCTCTAACAGGGATTAAACAGTGTATTACATGGCCTGGCGACATGGCCGTATGGACACACAGGCGTGTCCTTGGCCGTATTGACCCTGGGACTTAATTTTCCCAAATATCGACAGAGACATGGCCTAACAGAGATCACACGGCCGTACGATATGGTCGTATGAACCACACGGCCTAGACACACGAGCGTGTCCTAGGCCGTGTGACAACTGGTGCTAAATTTTTAAATTTCAAATAAGTCAGAGAGCTCCACGGGCAAGGCACACGGTCGTGACACACGGGCATGTGAGAGACCACACGGGCGTGGGAGAAGTGAACGAAGAAGCACACGGTCGTGCGATAATGCCGTGTGAACAACACGGCTTGGACACAAGGGCGTGTCCAAGGTCGTGTGATGAGTGGCCTGTTATCTCCCTCGACAAACACAGGCTGGGTTTCGCGCCACACGGGCGTGTGATACGGCCGTGTGGCCCAACACAGACCATTACATGACCATGTCCATTTTAAAACCCCCCTAAACCCTAACATTTTCTTTTTTCTTCTCCCCCAACCCTAGCCACCTCAATATTCCACCCCCACCGTCCAGCCACCCCCTAGTTCCCTCTCTCCCTTTTTTTTTCCTTCCCCTTTCTCTTTCTTTTCTTTCTTTTCTTCCCCCACCCCTTTTTTCCCTTTCTTTCCCTTTCCTTCCCTCTTCTCCCTCTACCCCGACCCCTCTACGCCCCTTAACCTCCTTCACTTTTCTCCACCAATGACCCCCACGCCATCTGTCCCTCTGACCACTGGCATCCGGTTCTCCTCTCATTTCCCTTTATTTCCATCTATGAACTTATCCCCTATTTTTATTATTTATTTATTTTCCCCTATTATTATTGTGTTCTTATTATTTATTTAATCATTCTTATGAGTTTATTTACTTACTGATTTTGATTGTTAATTTCTATTATTTTCATTCTTCATATCTGGCCATGTGTTCACTTTCTTTCATATTTTCTCTATTTTTATATGATGATATTTTCGTCTATTTTTGTAGTTAGATAGCTACTGTTCTTATAATTATTTTTGATTGGCTGAATTCTATTATTGGAGTCTTGCTGTTAGTTTTAAGTTGATTTTTCTTGTACACATGTTTCTTTCGAGTCCTATTATTAGTACTCCTTAGGTTTTAGCATATTGGTTCTTAGTTTGCTTATTGTCTTCATTCAATTATTATTATTATTATTATTATTATTATTATTATTATTATTACTATTTTCTATTTATCCTTTTAGTTTATTTCTTTATTATTTTTGTTCGCTCTTTTTCAGGTACATTATGACAAACACTCGAGGTAAATCCAAGGTCGTCGTCTCCGCTTCAAAAAAGCGGAAGGGTCTTAGCGCAACATCTTCGAGCGCCTCTACGAGGTTCGGCATCCTCACCTTCGATTCTCTGTGGACCCCCCTAAGGACTTATTCCAGCTCCTGCGAGTGCGACCACTAGGTTTGGGCCGATGCATTGACTGGGTCGTGTTGGAGTAGGTCGGATTAGCTGATGAGGTCCGCACTTTTATTGCCACAGCACCATGGAACCGTTTCTTTGATATCATCGAGCCCACATATATGGAGCTTACTTTGGAGTTTTGCTCAATGTTTTACCTTCAGCGCATGATGTCATTGCATGACAAGCACGGTACCATTACATTCCGACTTGGTGGCTTGGTGCGACATATGAGCATCCCTAACTTTGGCGCAGCTTTGGGCATCTACACCTATGAGTTTATGGGTGCTGAAAACTTTCCTCATCTCCACCGTCACATCCATTACTCACCTTCATACTGTTAGACCGATCTCATAGCTAGTCAGATCCCTTATGACGCGAGTCGCTTGAAGGCGACATATCTTTCTCCGGCTCTACGATACATCTACGCCTTATTAGCTCACACTTTGACTAGTAAGAAAGAGAGAGCACATGAGTTGTAAGTACTACTGACGCGTACTATCTTTAGAGCATGGCGACTGGCCACATATTCTACTTAGATTATTTCATCGCTCTCACCTTTCGACATCAGACAGATTGCCACAGGAAGGGTCCCATCTGTCTAGGCCCTTACGTAACTCACATTGCTGACACTTCGGTCTTCTCAATACACCAAAGCAGTCCTTGACACTTACTCTCATTGGTTAGATGTCCCCTCAGGGCATCTTGAGCATGATCCACATGAGGATGATCAAGCGGTGACATGGAATGGACCTATCTCAGTACAGACTAGTCTAGTCTGACATTCAGTATGACCTAGAGGACTTCACTGATGATGTTTCTCCTTATCACGAGGACTCACCACAACTTCCACCATCGAGTCACTGACATGCTCCCTCTGCTGCTAGCTCCCTAGGAGTATCCTCTGAGGAGTTCGCTAGTTTCCGTCAATACTATACTCAGAGATTCGATAGTATTGATGTGACTTTACAGCAGATCTGTCAGTATCTTCATATCACTCCTCCAGCACCACCGACTCATGACACTGATCAGTCTGATGATGAGGACCATTGAGTCCATTTATCTTTATGTTTATTTTTATTTTTATTTTTATTTTTATTTTTATTTTTATTTTGTTTTCCTGTTGTGAACTTTATTTTAATTATTATGGTTTTTTCTTAACGAGTAACCCTTTAATTTTCTTTAGCATTGTGTTTATTTTCTTATTAGTTACTCAAAATTTTGCACTACCCCTACATTTATCTACAACTCCACTTTTCACTAGTATGGGAAATTTGCTGGAATGCCGGTGCCCCCAAGGCGCAGCGGAAAAATAAAATTTCGGTAATCCAAACCACGGATCCATGTACGAGGAACGGATCGGGAAAAAAATTATGATAATGGTTTCGAAATTACCAAAACTTCAATCTAATAAGACAGCGACGCCTGAGCAATGAGAATTCAAAACCATTATCAAACCAAGTCACAACTTTTTCAGATGCCGACCTCTACGTAATCCACCCAATTGACAATGAACGGAAGAAGTCCCCAAAATTGTTTTAGAGATTTTCTTTACTTGACGACTGCTAGACCACTCAAGCTAGGTTTTGGGTTTTATTTATATATAACTCCCCTTTTTAATTGGTATATTTATAACGAATCTTAATTCACAAAATTTTAAAATAAATAAATATGATAATGTTTTAACCGAAAATTATAATTACATTAATTATAACAAAGATTTTGGTAAACTATATTTATTTAAATTTATATACGAACCAAAATCATATATTAATAGAATTATGTTCTCATTATTTGTACAACATCCTTGTACATATAATATGTTCGATATTTGATTGCCCAATTAAATTAATTCTATAATTAATTTAATTCATGTGACAACCAAAAACAATACCAACTATGTTTTATTCCGATCATCTCAACCATATGGTGTGACCCTGTAGGCTCTTGTAACGTTAACAGTAATACTAGAACGATTCTAATGTTACATACAAATACAATGAGTGGCATCTAGCAATGCATCATTGCTACCTAAGTTACAAGAAGTCATGATACGACATAACCTTTTGTGATTTACCTTTCATGCATTAATCCTTAAGTCCTTTATCTCTAGAATGAACACAAGTCATCGAATAGTCACACTTGCATAGTCCATCTCATGTTTCTTGATATCTTGAGTAGACTATGATATACAAATAAGTATGACATCTCAAATCAACTTATTTGAGCATGGCCATGCATTTCTAGTCTCACTCAATCAAGTGGCCTAAGATATTACTCCCATTATGTAACAGGGACTTATTCTATATTGATCAACCATATCCCTCTACATAGATTGTGGTATATCCAACATCAGCCTTTATAGAACAACTAGTTACGATGTACATTTGACTGTATCAAAATATACAACTCACGATGTTGGGATAATGATGATCTCAAGTCTGAGGATCATATACATATTAATCACTATGAGTAATGTTGTGACAATTACATAATAATGCAAGAAACATATTCATAGCGGGTCAGTCCAATATGTTGTTCTCTAACACATATATTCATGCATTGATTTTGACACTCCATATCAATGACAACTCTTTATCATCAATCAACTACATGTTAGTCTTAATGCATTATTGTTGTCCTAGTCAACAATAATACTTGACTAAGGATCTTTTAAGAACAATCATATTATTCTCAGGACATTATTATAAAACAGTTTATTTATACACACAGAAAAGAAACTGAAATAATAATGGAAACGCCTTATATTAATAAACATGGTAAATCAACTATGTTATTACAACCATCTCATGATTGATCTTTGGGCATACTCTTACAATAAATTCATCCACCATTCAGGGCAGTCTCAATCATCTCCTTATCTTATGATATTTTGTCTTTATTATGATTTATATTTGTTTGTACATTAAGGACAATGTACATTTTAAGTGTGGGGAGGTAATTTATATGATGTTCAGAAAATCCCTGAATTATATTTTGTTCTCACATAATTTTCTCATATTACTATTAGAATGAATTTTGATTGATTTATGATTTTTATTGATATGTTTTGGATTAAAGCATAGGTAATTGTGCATTGATTATTTAAACTTAAGACAATAGAGAATCAAGCATGATAAGTTGAATTTTTGAGAATTAAAATTGTTAGGTTGTTTCCCTGAAATGAGGTATTATCGTGAAGTTTAAATTTACAGGATTGACATCAAAAACCCATAATTTTTGTGAGATTTTGAGCCTTTTAGAGTATATATTTTTTGTGCTCACTTTATTATTGGTTATGAGTGTGTCAATATTGAATTGTTATTCTAGAACTTGCTTCGATTATACATATCGAGACCACACCTTTGATTTGATATACTGAGATGATAAAGGAACCTAGGTTTTAACCCACTTACCCCACAAAAAGCCTACCTTCATAATTAACCCTTAGTGAACCCCTTTGAGCTTAACAAACCATTTCTTAATTTACCCTAAATTTTAACCCTTACATCATACTTTTTGATTCGTTGAGAATTTTTCCTATTTTATTGATCCACTTTTTGTCGAGATTTGATTTGGCTAATTGCCTAACTATGTTCTTTTATTTTAATTGTATAATTTTCTCTCATTATTCATTCATTCATTTAAAAAAATGAAAAAAAGTATACATATATGTTGATTATTATTAGTTCTTTATTTTGAGCTTAAGTATTTAATTTCATATTTTGAGAAGAAGCTCATGTTTATCTTTAATATTGATGTAATTATTTATTGTTAGTTTATTTTTCTAGTTAGGTAATTTATCAATTCAATCTTGATTCTAACCTTCTTTTTTAGCTTTTTTCACCCCTTTAACCCAAGCCCCATTACAACCCTGCTAAAGACCTTTTGATTTGTGTATCATCTCATTTATAGTGGTGGAGATTTGATTTTCATGCAAGCCTATGGTAATAACTTTTCATGTTTGACTAATGAGTGCTTCATTTACCTTCAACACTTTGAGTGATTTGAGTGAATTTTTAGTGAGGATGTCAACTATTGTCGATTTGGAATTAAAGATAATTATTTAGATAAAGGGAAATACTTATGATTTTATGATTAAAATGCTCAACTGGATTGTTTGAAACTTTGATGTTCTTTTAGTTGAATTCTCAATGTATGATTATTTGTGAAATATTTCGAAACATTATTGATAAGAATTATAAGTTGAGAAGAATGCATTTTAATTGTGAGTTGAGGATTTTGCTTGAGGACAAGCAAATGCTTAAGTGTGGGGATATTTGATAAACCTCAAAAGTAACATATTTTAACCCCATACTTGGCATTTTTTGGATGATTTATCATAAGATTTAGTGAATTTGATGCTCCTAATCCTTTAATTTCATATTTTATATCTAGATGAGCATAGGAAAGTGAAAAGTGCAAGAAAAAGACAAAAAAAGGGACAAAATAGGTTTATTTCAGTGCTACACACGGCCTCGACACTTCCACACGGGTAATCCACACGTTTGTGTGAGACACACCAGCAGACCATATGCTCGTGTGTCATGGCCATGTCGACTTGAAACCATATCAGAATTGCCCATGGCCTGAGCACCATCACACAGGTGTACCACACGGCCGTGTCCCTGTCGAGACCTATTTTAATTCTACTCGAAAAGGCTAATTTTGGGCTATTTTGGGCATTCCAAAGTCTATTTAAACACACGAGGAGAAGATCTAAGGGGACACACAGAGTAGAAGGTTGAAAATACTCGAAGACAGTCATTGGAATCAGCTCGGAAGTAGGATTTACTTCAAGACTGAAGATCTCCATTCAGTTTCTACTGAATTTTTTGGGTTTCTTTATATTTTGTTGTTTTCCCAATTTTGAGATGTTTTTCCCCATCATTATGAACTAAATTCCCTAAATACCTAGGGAAGATGAAACCAAAGATGAATCTTATTATCTTTTGAATTATATGATAAATACTTGTTCTTATTCTTAATTATGAGTTTTAATCCTTGCTTTAATATTTCAAGATATTAATTCAGGTTTTGATGTGCTTATTCACTAGTGCAAAAGTCCCTGTTTAAGAGTAGATCTTCCATAATTAAGCGGAGTTGATTGCAATCCTAGAGATAGGACGACATAAATCTGCCGAATTAGAGTCAAATCTAATAAGGGAATCCATAGATTGAGTTAATGTGACAATTGGGGTTTTAATTAGAAAGAGATTTCAATAAATCAACCTAGAGTCAGTTATTTTTAGTCTCGAGAGAGATATTAACATAAGCTAAGGATTTCTACGAATTAAGTTAAGTGAATAAATCGTCTAATTCAAAAGTAATAAGTGGAGTCTAGGTGGATTCTTCCTTGGGTATTGTCTTCTCCATCGATTTTCCAAAAGTATTTTCCAACTTTTATCTCTGTCGTGTTCTTAGTTAATTAGATCATTAATCTTAGTTTAAAAAACATCATTTTAATTCTTAGGCTAGATAATAAAAAGATAGTAGTTACTAGTACTTTTAGTCCTTGTGGATACGATATTTCCGGTCTCACCATAACTATACTACTTTCAATAGGTGCACTTGCCTTAGTTGAATTTTTAGTCAGTTTAACGACTATCAATTGGCATATCACGATAAAACATGTTATTCTGAATGAAAATGATATGAGGTGTTAAGGGGGTAAATGTATGAAAATGAAAATTTATGATATGCTTTTAATTCTACATTTTGGGTACGTGGGTGCCATGAAGATAGTTTATCTAAGTTATGTTAAGTTGGGTACAGTATACACTCATGTGTTATGATAAGTTGGTGTGCTCAATTTGTCTGTGTTCTGCATACACCGTCGGGTATACTATGTTCATCGTGTGTAAGTGTTCCTAAAAGGTTCGGATGTATTGTAACACCCCTTACCCGTACCCGAGGCCGGGATAAGGTACGAGGCATTACCGGACAAACATACAAACATTAAACTAAAATACGGGCCATAAAATTTCATTCATATTTCAAAACGTTCATTCACTTACACATAGTCCCTTATTTGAGTCTACAAAGCCCAAAACATACTTTAGAAAGGGTTTGGGACTAAACCGAGAACTTACGAAAATCTAGGAAATTTCATGCTTTAAGGCTCCACATGCCCGTGTCCCAAAGTCGTGTTCCATACACGGCTGAGACACATGGTCGTGTCTCTGCCTATATGGAATATACCTAGGCTATTTTCCAAGCTTTTGCACTTATACAAAATCAAAAGCATATAACATGGTATTCATTTAATGATTAAATATTCTCAATTAAACCACCAACATAGCATTTGTATGTCATCATACATGTGTCTCTCATACTCATTTTACCTTGTTTATTATAGTACCACTTATACATTTATACCAAGATTATCATCTTACAAAATATCTTCAGCTTAATCATCAAGCATTCATATTTAAAACTAGATCATATCTTTATAAAATACCACAATTCAGATACGCAAAATAACATGTTTGCCTGAAACATTTCAATTCAACTCCATACCCAACAAGCATTACATTGAGACTAGTCATATATATATACATGTCATGATACATATCATTCTCTTTTTGTTTTCTTGTAAACACATATCATTTATTTCATTATATCAATATTTCATATACCATAGTTTCCATGTATTCCACATATATTTATTTTCCTCCTCCTCCTCTCCATTCCACATCCTTAATGTATATAACATTCTTGTAAGTACGATTTCACAATTTACTAGTAAATGCTCACATCAAACTTTCCACACGAGTCATAGTCACTTACTTATTTATAATTCGAGCTACAGAGCTCCAAATTAAGATCCGTAAATTTCCCCTAAAACTAGACTCACATATATTTCCACCATAAAATTTTCATAATTTTTGGTTTATCCAATTAGTACAGTTTATTCATTAAAATTTCCCCTGTTTCACTTTCTGACAGTTCTGACCTCTCTTCACTAAAATTTAATTATCTCACAGTACAGAACTCGGATAATGTTCTTGTTGATTTATCTTGAAAATAGACTCATTAAGGATTTTAAAAACATAAGTTTAAGACTCTAATTATTTTTATCCAAAATTTTGTGATTTTCCAAAGTCAAAACAGGGGATCACGTAATCATTCTGAACCAGTCTCACAAAAACAGAAATATCTCAAAATATAGAACTCCTTTTCTTGCTCTGTATCTTTTATATGAAAATAGACTCATTAAGTCTCTGATTCAATTTCTACTATTTTTGGTGATTTTTCAAAATCACGTCACTGCTACTGTCCAAAACAGTTTTATTGCTAATTCACTCTTTCACACTTTCTTTGTATTAGCCTCATTTTAACATACATATCACAAATCATTTTCACCATATTTCATACATCACAAGTATAGGCCCATGATCACAAGGTCACCTTAAAATCATCCTCATGTATAACTTACTTGTTTATAACCTCACCACATCCTGGTCACTTAATGAACACATCATTCAGATAATCAAGTTCCTGCACTTATTCATCGCAAAACTCACAAAGCAATACATAGAGAGTCTCCCGTTGAACACTTCGGATCAATCCTCGATACTTGGTGGTTTCAGCACATAGCTCCACCCATCATATAGTTCGGGTCTCTTGTACACATGGTGAACACTCAGTACCACCAATGTGACCTAGCCAATTTATCTCATAGCTCTCTTGTCTACATGGTGTCCTTCACCTGGAACCACGCATGCAACCTAGCTACATATATCCCGTAGCTCTCTTGTCTACATGGTGTACACATAGTATCACCCATACGACCTAGCTACATCATAATGTCTTGTAGCTCTCTTGTACACATGATGTGCACTCAGCACCATACATGTGACCTAGCTACATACTATCTGTATCATCCAATCTTTCCGAAGGTTCAACCGGGATTTCTCTCTCTTTCCAACAATTTCACCAATCAAGTTATTATCCACAAACATATTTCTAATATTATTATAAAATATCAAAATACAAGTAATATTGATAAATTACTTACATATAAACTTACATCTCATTTAATATCAAGGCAATAACATTAAATTACACATTGCCTTATTAAAAATCATATGAACTTACAATTTCCCATAATATCCATAATCATAGAAATCACATTTATGTATGATAATTCAATGCACTTCATGTACCATAGACATATTTTTAAATCAATTCATAAACTTGGCACCATAATCATTTAATTTAATATAATTCAATTAATTCACTAAATTTAACTTTCAAATATAAATTACAGCATTATTGTTGTATTATTATCATACCAACTTACATACTTTCAACACCTCGGAAATCATAATGAATATATCAATTTTACATTGAAACATGCATAAATTAATGCTTATTATACATATGAACTTACCTCGATACTAAAACGACCATTTTACCAACTTTCCCAATTTTCGATTTTTCTCTCATTCTAGGTTCAAATCTCGTTTTCCGAGATCTAAAACATTATATTTTACTTATTTAATTAATGTAATATTCAAAACATTCCTTAACTCAAACTTTGGAAAAATTACAATTTTGCCCCTAAACTTTTGCATATTTACACTTTTGCCCCTAGGCTCGGGAATTAAACTTCATCCCTTATTATTATGTTTTATGACATGCTGATCACTTTTCCCTTCTATGGAAACATCAAATTCTCACTCTAACATATACTTATGACTATTAGGTATTTTTACCGATTAAGCCCTTTTACTCGTTTTCACTCAAAACCGAGTAGCACAAGTTGTCTAACATAATTTAAAACCTCATATTCTATTATAAAACAGAAAAATAAACACATTTCACCTATGGGTATTTTTCCAAATATGAACCCTAGCTTAAATTATTGTTAGAATAAGCTTAATCAAATTACCGGGATTCCAAAAACGTAAAGAACTTGAAAAACAGGGTTATAATGGGCTTACTATTGAGCTTGGAAAGCTTGAAAACCCTAGCCATGGCTTCCCCCATGCTAATTTTGGCCTCCATAAGAAAGATGAGTCAATTTTGGCTTTATTTTCCCTTTTTATTTCTTTTAATTACCAAATGACCAAAATGCCCTTCCTTATTAAACTTTCAAAAATTCCATCTATGTCCAATTTTTTTCCATCACTTAGAAATTGGTCAAATTTCTATTTAAGACCCCCTAATTAATATTTCAAAGCAATTTCATACTAGAAACTTCTAGAATGCAAGTTTTGCAACTTATTCAATTTAGTCCCTAACTTCAAATTGAGCACTTTATGCATAGAATTTCTTCACGAAATTTTCACACAATCATGAAATCATATCATAGACCTCAAAATAATCATAAAATAATTATTTCTATCTCGTATTTTGTGGTCCCGAAACCTTTGTTCCAACTAGACCCAATTTTGGGCTATTACATGTATTGTAAGTAATGATATGTATGGTTTCTTTCTCGAAACTCACTATGTTCATATGAACTTACTACGTTACCTCTTCATTTTCAGGCTTGCTGACTAAAGGAAGACTTTATTAGAAAAACTACGCTAGAGCGTTACTGTTATTGTGAGCTGATTTTTTTGTTCTGCATCGTGCATAACTCCTGGGGCGGCATATAAATGTGTTTTGGAAATTATCTGTATAAAGAACTTCTACTTTGACAAGACTTTATTTTTGCAGGATTTCTATTAAGTATCAATGTCTAGATTTAAATTATTGTATTCTGTTTAATGAAATTATTAGATTTGAACTTGTATGCCAAATGGCTTAAACATTATTTCAAACTGTTAATAATTTCATTCAAACTTCAATAGAACCACAACTATCATATTTTTATATATATAACCTTGTAATAATTTTTTAGAGCTTCCACCAAATTGTTTTGCTTTAAGCTAGTCTAATTTTGATTAGTGACACATCAAACTCGAATCCTATCATAGGGTTGAGCTTATCATATTACACTTCAAGTGCATTTATACATTTATATATATTAAGGAAAGTACAAAAATGCTCGAATTCTATTTTGGTCACTGAACTCTTAATTTTTTCTATTTTGGTTACTAAGCTATTTGAAATCAGTTTTATTTTGCTACCGAACGTTAACAATCATTGAAATTTAACAAAAGTGCCAACATGAACTTGTTTATTAGTCTAAAAACAAATTTAGCCCTCTAAATTTAAATAGAATATCTATTTATATTAAAAATTTATACAAAAATATTAAAATTTATTAAAATTCCTAAAAGAGTAAAATAATATTTTTTATGAGCTAATATTCCACTAATTTTTTTGGAACACATTGTTTTTATTTAATTTCTCAAATTTTTTTAAAGTTTTAATTCCTCAATTATTAATGTCATTACTTTGCTTTATTATCAGGTCCATCACCTAAAAAAACTTGATAGACGAACAATAAAAAAAATCAAACCTTCAAATGATAAATGAAAATTGAAACTAAAATTTAAAATAAACAAAATATTTTGTTTGAAAATACATTGAAAATTTTAAACAAACAACATTCTTCTTTAATAAATTAATGAACGAAAACTGAAAATTGTTTCAGTCTTAATCTCAGTTAAAATCAATAAAAAATGAATAAAACCAAGAAATATCTAATCCCAAAATTGATCAACACAATTAAACCTCAATTTCAATTTTTGCTCATCAATCTCAAAACCTCACAAACCAAAAACACTGAAAATAGAAAGTCTAACTCAACTGTTCAAAAATTTCACTCAACAAAAAGAAATAATCTAATATTCCAACCAAAATATATTAACTCTTACTTCTATAAATAGAAGTTTCTATCAATAAATGAAATTTCTATTATCTTAAATTACAGTCGATAGTTGAAATGTTCCTTTCCAACGTAATAGAAATAAAAGAGTTAATTCAATGATACTTAAATAATTTAATATAATGTAAAATTTAAATTTAAATTTAAATTTTTTTAAATAATTAATATAAATTATTTGTTAAATTAATAATAATAAAAAAGTTAAATATAGTAACAAATAAGATTGAAATAATTTAAAATAAATAATATTTAAATTATTTAATATGATAATGTATAAAATATAAATTTTATATTTTTAAATAATTAAATAAATAAAAACATTTGATAATTTTCACTTCTAAACTTAAAAATCAAAAAATCTAATTCTCAAGTTTTAGGTTGGAATAAAAAGTCACATGTTTTGATTGTTTTTCTAATGAAAATCACTTTTAACCAAAAGTATTTTTCCACCCAATGGATAAAACACCCTGACAAAAGAAAAAGTGTAGGTGTTGCTATCCGTACTCAAATTACATAAATACCACTCGAACTTAACTTGGTTAATACAATCGTTCTAAAAGGTGATCTTCGACATTATATTCATTACTCGAGTACTTAAATAGATTATCTAATCCCTTGTAAAAGAGCAGAAGTCTCAATATCACGTAGGTTTATGCACTCCACAACATGCAACATACCCAACGGTATATGATCCACCTCTTAAAACAAAAGAGATTAAAGTTTGAGAACCTCAAGATTATTTTCCGTGTTATTTCTCAACACCGTTTCCATTTTTAAACACAATGGGAATAACCAAGCACAGAGATCATAGAGTTTGCCTAATGGAACTGCACAGAGACCGATATCATCGGCATCTTAATAACGGTGTATAAGTTGCTTGTATGCATCCTTGTTCTTTGAATAGTACTGAATCTCTGCCTGTATATAAGTATTAATTTCATCGGCATCAGTTTATGCATTGAAACTTTATCTAAAATATTAACATTTTGGAAACCATGGTCGGAACTTACATTTCGACCTCCTTTTATAGCCGTGAAAAGCTTTTCACCAATCATCTCCCTCAACACATTGTTGTTCTCAAGAGCTTCTATGGATTCAGAAAGCGATGCTGGGAGTCTTAGTAGTTTCTGGTCGAGTGTAGCCGGATTTTCATCTTTTTCATTGATAAAAGACAACAAGACACTATTGTCAGGGACTTCTGTATAAAAATTTATACAGTGAACATTTAGTCAAAGGAACCATTACCATAACTTTTTAGCCGATTTATTCAATGCGTTGGAAAGAAAATAAGAATCTTAACTTCAATCTTTGCAGTACTAAGAGCTTAACAGCTTACGGTGTTTAAGAGAACTGCTTATCATCTGAGAATTCATAATATCCTACATATGACCTTTGGATGAGAAATTTTCATATATATGAAGATCTTGTTATGAGTTATGGCCACAACAGTCTCTAGTATTCTTTGCGGACGAGTGCATTTTGTTCAGTCTCAGAGATATTATAGGTATTTGTGAGTTATGCCTATAAATTTCAAGGTGCAAAACATTTGGTAGCCCAAGTGGTAATACAGAAAAATGCAAATAGTTCTTACTAATAGGTTCAGGCAGAGGAAGGTGGTTCCGCAGGCCATCAATTCCAGCAGCAACTATAGCAGCCAATCCCAAGTGTGGATTTGCACATCCATCAAAAGATTTGATCTCAAAGTTGCTCACAAAACCATTTGGAACTGCCGGTGGACATGCAGTTCTTACAGGTGCCTCTCGGTTTTCATTTCCCCAGCACTGATACGCTCCACTCCATGTATTAGGCTGAATCCGGTCATAACTGAAGACAAATAAAAGTTGAAGTAGGACCTAAGTAGATGAAAGTGAGGCCAGAAATTGAATAGGTAGTCCCTCCAATATATGCTAGGGGGGAGAATCCATCATATCAGTCAGGTTAAGTCCGATCTTAAATTTATTACAAAAATATAATAATATTTAGAAGAATAGAATAAACCTATTTGGAAGTGGTGCCGTGAACGCCAAAATTGAAGGAAGATGGGCCAAAACCCCAGCCATGAACTCCTCCCCAACTTTCGACATTCCGTACTAACTAGATCTATTGGACGCTGTAAAAACATTTCGTCCATTCTGCCATAAACTGACATGCACATGGGATCCCGAACCTATGTCATTCAAAGCGTACCTAGGCAGAGGAATAGGTCAAAAGTGTTAGGCATTCTAGAATTCCAAAAAGCTGGACATGCAAGAAAGCCTCATGGTTGCGATTTAGACATTTGACATAGACTTTAGCTCAAATGATTAGCAAAAGAGTGTTCCCATAATCATCTATTTTGAAATATTTATATATTTTAAATTTATTTAGGTGATAAATCTTATTTAGAAAGATAAATTTTATTCATATTTTAAGAATATTTTTATTTTATGTTTTAGTAGTTTATTAGAATAGGGGAATTATTTTCCCAATTAGAATTAGGATTGTTTTCTCTATTTAAGTTCAGTTTTTTAGTTAATAATTATATAACAGTTTTATTAAAAGCTCTCTTGGGAACTTTCATGGCATCTGAGATAGGTTAAATCTCTAGTAACATCATGGTTAAACCTTGGTGCAATTACTGCAAAAAATATTGGCACACTCGAGAAACGTGTTGGAAGCTCCATGAGAAACTGACAAATAGAAGGAAAAAGAGTGACAATGGTCGTGGTTCACAATCAGGAGATAGCAAAGCTTTCCAAACAACTAATGGAAATTATGAGGGCCAAAGTTCTCTGGAAGGGTCTTCATTCACTAAGGAACAATTAGAGCATTTACACGAGTTTTTTCAATCACCACAATTTCGGATGAATTCTTCTATTCCTAACTCATCCAACAATCCTTCTTCCTCTTTTGCCCAATCAGGTACTGATTTTTCTGTTTTTCTCAGTGTCAAGCCTTGTAAAACAAACACGTGGATCGTTGATTCTGGAGCTAGTGATCACATGACTAGTAGTCATTTTCTTTTTTCAACTTACACACCTTGCGCAGGAAACAAAAAGATCAAAGTAGCAGATGGGTCCTTCTCGGCAATAGCCGGAAAAGGCATTGTTAAAATTTCGTCTTCCTTGGTTTTACATGATGTTTTACATGTGCCAAATCTAGCTTATAATCTCATATCGGTCAGTAAATTATCCCAGCTCTCAAATTGTCATGTAATATTTGACTCCTTTATGTGTAAGTTTCAGGACATGGTCTCGGGGAGGATGATTGGCAATGCTAAAGAATTTGGGGGAATTTACTTTCTTGAAGACGACCATCTAAGTCAACCAACTACTACTTTATGTTTAAATTCTATTTCTGATTTTGATAAGGTTATGATTTGGCATTATAGGCTTGGACATCCTAATTTTTACTATTTAAGATATTTGTTACCTAATTTATTTAAAAACAAATATCCTTCTTCATATCATTGTGATTTTTCTGAATTAGCTAAACATCATCAGTCATTCTTTCCACCTCAAAAATATAAAGCCTCCAAACCTTTTTCGTTAATTTATAGTGATGTTTGGGGACCTTCAAGAGTCTCAACTTTTTCAGGAAAACATTGGTTTGTCACATTTATTGATGATCATACTCAAATTTGTTGGGTGTTTTTATTAAAAGATAAGTCTGAAGTTAAAAATGTTTTTAGTCTTTTTATGCTATGGTGGAAACACAATTTGGTGTGAAATAGAAGTATTTCGGACTGACAATGGTAGGGAATTTTTTAGCGACCAATTAGGTGCTTTCTTAACCAAACATGGAATAGTCCACCAAAGTTCTTGTACAAATACACCACAAAAAAATGGGATTGCAGAAAGAAAAAACCGACATCTTTTGGAAGTAACTAGAGCCTTGATGTTCACTAGTCAAGTACCACGTTATTTTTGGGGCGAAGCCTTGTTAATAGCTACATATCTTATTAATAGAATGCCCAGTAAAACTCTAAACTATAAAACTCATTTTCGTCTCTTTAAAGATAACTTTCCTAACTCTAAATTGATCACAGATTTATCCCTCCGAGTTTTTGGGTGTAGTGTTTTTGTTCATCTTCACAACCAAGGTAAACTAGATCCTAGAGCAAAAAAATGTGTCTTTGTTGGCTATGTTTCTAATAAAAAGGGTTACAAATGTTATGATCCAATTGATAGGAAGATTATTGTTACCATGGATGTCACATTTGTTAAAACACAATCTTATTTTGATTCTAATCTTCAGAGAGGGAATTATACTAAGGAAGATTCTATAATTGATCAAGAAAAGACTAGGAATATACAACATAGGGATTCTAATAATGGGGAAGGTGAATTTATGATTAATACAGAAATTACTGATGTTAATGTTAATGAAAATGAGTATGTAGGTGTAGAGTCTGATCATGAGAATAAAGAACAAACAAACGAGTTAATTGTTTACTCAAGAAAAAATCGAAATCAAGAAAGTGGAATCCACCGGATTCATCACCAAGAATCCGACCTGCAAGATCCTGTCAAAAGTCCAGGTAAAGCTTATAATCCAGCCAATGAATTTTCTAATTTAGATATTCCAATTGCCAAAAGAAAAGGTGTTAGAAATATCGTCAAATATCCCATGTCTAACTTTGTATCCTATAAAGCCTTGTCTTCGACATTCTCAACCTTTGTTTCGTGTCTCGATACTGTAAAAATACCCAAAAATGTGAAAGATGCTTTACAGGTTCCTGAGTAGAAGTAGGCTATTTTAGAGGAAATGCGCGCTCTTGAAAAAACAGGTACATGGGAAACAATAGAATTACCTGTAGGAAAAAAAACAGTGGGCTGTAAATGGGTGTTCACAACCAAATTCAAATCAGATAGATCTTTAGATAGATACAAAGCCCGGTTGGTGGCTAAAGGGTACACTCAAACATACGGGATAGATTATCTTGAAACATTTGCTCCTGTAGCCAAACTAAATTCCATTCAGAGTTCTTTTATCGATTGCTGTTAATCTTGATTGGACTTTATAGCAGCTAGATGTGAAGAATGCTTTCCTAAATGGGAAACTTGAAGAAGAAGTTTGAAGAATGCTTTCCTAAATGGGAAACTTGAAGAAAAAGTTTACATGTATCCTCCTCTAGGTTTTGAAGAAAAATTTGGAACTCAAGTATGTAAACTCAAGAAATCTTTATATGGTCTCAATCAGTCTCCTCGAGCTTAGTTTGAATGGTTCACTCAAGTTGTTAAAAAACAATGTTACTTATAAGGGCAAGCTAATCACATAATGTTCTATCGACATACACAAAAAGGTAAAATACCAGTTATTATAGTTTATGTCGATGATATCATTCTTACAGGAGATGAGGTGGATGAAATAAGGCGTCTCAAAGAGCATCTAGCATTGGAGTTTGTGATCAAAGACCTGGGTCCTTTGAAATACTTTCTTGGAATGGAAGTTGCTCGATCAAAGAAGGGTCTTGTGGTCTCTCAGAGAAAATATGTGATTGATCTTTTAAAAGAGGCTAGGATGAGTGGTTGCTGCCCAGTTGACACACCAATTGATCCAAATGTAAAATTCGGAAATAAAGAAGGTCGATAGTTGATAAAGGGCAGTACCAAAGATTAGTTGGTAAGTAATTTACTTATCACGTATAAGGCCAGACATAGCTTTTGCAGTGAGCTTAGTGAGTCAATTTATGCACTCTCCAATGGAGGAACATGAAGAAGCAATGTTTCGAATTCTAAGATACTTGAAGAGTTCCCCTGGAAAGGGCTTATTCTTCAAGAAATCTGAGCAAAGAGGAATTGAAGCTTATACAGATGCAGATTGGGCAGGCTCAATAATAGACAGAAGATCTACATCAGGATACTGTACATTTGTTGGAGGAAACCTTGTGACTTGGCGAAGCAAAAACAAAGTGTTGTAGCAAGAAGTAGTGCAGAGGCTGAGTTTAGATCAATGGCTCAAGGCATTTGTGAAATGATGTGGTTAAAAAGAATTATGGAAGAGCTGAGGAAACCAATAACTTCACCAATGAAGTTGTACTGTGATAGCAAAGCTGCCATTAGTATTGCTCACAACCCAGTCTAACATGACAGAACTAAACATGTTGAGATTGATAGACACTTTATCAAGGAGAAGATTGAAGAAGGCCAAGTGTGCATGCCGTTTGTTCCTTTAAAACAACAGATTGCTGACATACTCACCAAAGGACTCTCTAAGACAAGCTTTGATTTTCTTGTAAGCAAGTTGGGCACGATTGATATATATGCACCAACTTGAGGGTGTTGAAATATGTATATATTTTAAATTTATTTAGGTAGATAAATCTTATTTAGGAAGATAAATTTTATTTATAATCTAGGAATATTTTTATTTTATTTTTAGTAGTTTATTAGAATAAGAAAATTATTTTCCCAATTAGGATTAGGACTGTTTTCTCTATTTAAGTTCAGTTTTTTAGTTAATAATAACAGAACAGTTTTAGTAAAAGCTCTCTTGTAAACTTTCAATCTATACATTGTTATATTAACCACTTAGTTTTAATTTGGAAGTTTGAATATTTTAGAATAAATTAGTATTATTCGTATAGAAATTGAATGAATCCTTCGTCAGCAAACACAAATTTGAACGAACCATTTAAACTATATTCAAAAAATAATAATCATAATGATCAACCATGTTCGGACAACTATTCATCATTCTTAAATCCCTATGTCTTTCTATCTGCATCTGCTTATCCCAAAATATTGGAAACTATAGATGTAGACCATGAGGGCAGCGATGCAAGCATTGATTGAAATAAGAGAAACAACTGCAACTTACTTCGGGACAAAAGTTGCCAACAGTCCCTGCTTATTTGCAGCCGCCCTAACAGCTTCGCGCGCAAAAATCAAACTGTCAGCAGCATATGTACAAGCAGTGTGCGCCAGAGCTATTTCAGACTGACCTTTTCCAGCTTCTGCATGCAACTGCAAAATTTTAAAGCTAAAGTAAACAGAAGCAGCTAATAATCACACTTGCACTTCAAAAGAAACACAATGCAGCATACACAGGAAGGTAAAAAGAGAGAAAAAAAATGATTTCTGTCTCTACTACGAGTTAAATAGGAACTAAACTTATGCTGTCATCAGTAGATTAACTAATAAAAAGGAACATAGTTTCATGGATAATTATTACATTATATCATATGCAAGCAATTATTTGTCATTGGTGATGCATTACTGATCAAAAACTGTACTAGACCTTTGTCTCTAGCCACTTACACGAAAAGCAAGAAACTTAACCATCTTCAAATTCTATTTCATTTTAGAAAGTAATGCATAAAGAAAAGATCTTCATTACATGCACTCATGCTCGATGCTTTCACTACTACTGGTGTTGATCCAGGCAAACTCAAAGTTGATCACGATATATTCTTATATTGGATTATTTCATGTCTTGATGGAGATGCTCAACTAAATAAATTGCACAATGAAGACAAATTAGTTGTCAGTTAAATATGATCATAAAGGATATGACTGGGCCACACGCATGATCAGTTTGATAGAAAGTTATGTTGCGCCAACCCTTACATTTTTCTTCAAGTGTTGGGGTCTAACACTCATTTCTGCTACATTTTTTTCGCAAATGGGTATGAGAATACAACCCTATAATGACCCTTCAAATACATGAAAAACTTTCAAAGAATTGAAAATACCCACGTCGGGCACATACAGTATCTAACACTCAAACCCAAGTCCAAATAACACCGAAAGTGCCTCCAACAAATGAAGATATCAAGCATATATGACTTCTAATCTGTATCTGTTCAACAACAACATTCAAGGAATTGAGAGCAACAATAATTTCTTGAAATAAAGTGGAGACAGCATCAAATCCAGAAGAGGAGCAGTAAGGTTTTGAGTCAATTGGCACCCAGCACTCTTCCATCTCCTTTCTGCAAAATTTCAATGTAAAATTTTCTTAAATTGTGCAGAACCTCAGATTGGTAAAATAAATGGAACAAATCCACATATATAACCACCTTATGATCTTTTTCAAGAGATAAAATTCATTTTCAAATCCTGCATTCATTTCCTGTGCATGTACCATTTATTAATTCATCATGAAATACAATCCCCTATGACAAGTATGACAAACAACCTGACATACCAAGTTAAACTCATCTTTTAAAACTTTTGAAACCCTTCTTAATGCCTCTCTAGGGCAGTATTCCCATGGTTCACCAGGTCTAAGGTGCATATCAGCCAAAACCATATCCTCTTGTTTTTTCCTATGACATTGTTTTGAAGAAATAATGAAAATTAGCTTGTACCAATGATGATCACGGTCATGGCAATATGATTACCATCAAAGATCATACAGCACAATAAGAAATTGGAATGATATAATTGCATGTAAAATATGTGAAGGTGTTAAAAGGTCAGATATAAATGCTTCACATTGTAAAAACCATTTATTTATTCCTTGAATATATGGTACCATGGAATTTTCCTCATAGTCAATAGATCAGGCATCAGCCTGATCTCACCCGTTGCAGTCAGATTAGTCTCATCAGCTGGACTGTCAATAGACGAACTCATAGCCATACATGCAAAAGTCAAACCAACACCATTTTTCTTCACAACATCATCAAAGCGTTTCTTTGGAACAACCTGAAATGTTAAAAGATAATTAGGGAGATGGAACTAAAATGTATTTTTATTCTTTCTGACATGAATAATGCTAAATAAATTAGGGAGAAACAGAAAAAAAGTATAGTTTACCCTTTCAGATATCAATAGAAGGAAGAGGGGATCAACTCACTTCTGAAAATTAAAGATTTGCTTATACAAACTGTTGAGAATATTTGATTTTTTAAATAGTATCGTTAGAAATTACAGCTGATATTTTTAGAAATTCTAATTAAGAGAGATTATTTCCTTAATTTTTAAATCCTACATGTATATATAATTGTACATATTTCCAAGAAATATATAATTTGAGAGAGTTTTTTTTTCCTCAATACATTGAAGTATTCATCTCTAATTTCATCATGGTATCGAATTTTTTATTCGATTTTTGAGATCTTTTTTCTGATTTAAATTTTTTTTCCCACAAACCCTATAAACACAAATTTGGTACTTTCAACCCTAGTCTCATTTTTTCTTCTCACCGCCCCTACCATTGGAGTCAGAATCCACTCGCCGGCAAAATCCTAGACTCCAGTGACCAAAAGACCCACGCATGGGCCCCATGCGCTGTCGCAAGCTTCTGCTGCTCCGTTTCACGCACCGCGCGTGGACTCCACCTGCTGCTGCCGTGTGTTTTCCAACTCCGTCGCTGTGCTCTCTACTCTATTCCGGTCATTCTCCTCTAAGTGGCGGTGTGTTTTTGGCTAAGTTTTTTGGGAAGGATATATTTGGTGTTTTTTTTGGGGGTATTTTTGTTCTAATTGTGCAAGCAGTTTTTTTGGGGGGTTAGTTGTTTTTTTCCAGCATTATGTCCATAGACGAGAATCTCGTGATTCCAACCGATAATCCTTCGTTGCAAATTAGTCTTGTGAAGCTTGATGGACATAATTACTTAGCTTGGTCAATGTCCCCCTCGTTGTTTATCAAGGCTCGTGGCTTGCAGGGGTGTCTCACCGGTAAATTGTCGAAACCTGAACTCACTGATTCAACTTTTAGCCAGTGGGATTCAACGAACTCTCTTGTTATGACATGACTTATCAACTCTATGCAACCCCATATTTCCAAAACCTATGTGCTGCTTGATACTGCGGAAAAGATTTGGAATGCTGCTACTCTCACCTGCACTCATGTTGGGAATGATGTGCAAATTTTTGAAATTCTTAATAAGGTCCATGTTACAAAACAGGGGGAGCTAACGATTTCTCAATATTTTTCTAAATTAAATGGGTTGTTGCAGGAACTTGATTCTTAAGATTTCAAGTGAGTTGTGCCAATGATGCCGAAAATTTTTAAAAGATTGTAGAAAAGGCGTGTTTTTTATTTCTTAGCTGGGTAGAATACTAGGTATGATTAGATTTGGTTCAAGTTCTTAAGAAGACTCTGTTTCTTTCTCTTCATATGGCATACTCTTATGTACAACAGGTGGAGAGTCGTCGTGGTGTTACAATCTATAATCCACCTTTAGAGAAAGCTAACCTTATTGCTAATCAGGATGGCCCATCGGGTGGTTAGTTTACCAAGGATCACTTGGCATGTGACTACTGTGGTAAGGCTCGGCACACTAAAGATTCGTGCTGGAAGTTGCATGGTCGCCCCACTCATGGTCGTAGTGGAAAACGAGGGGGTAATTCTCAGCCTTAGGCAAATTTGTCAACCTCTGTGACAACAGAGAATAAATCCACTTTTACTAGAAGTTTTACCTTGGACGAGATTCAACATCTTCGATGCTTCTTGTCTCAATTGGACTCTACATCGATTGCCAAGTCTAATCATTTGAACTCAGGTATTGTTCTAATTGCTCCATCTACTTCTGACTCTTGGATTATTGATTCCGGTGCGAATAGACATATGATAAGGTCAAATAAAAGTTTATTTAACTATACTACTTGTCCATCTAAAGATAGTGTGCGATTAGCCGATGGCTCCCTTACTTTCATCTCTGGAGCAGGTTCTGTTGTTTGTACTCCTAATATCACTTTATCCTCTATCCTCCCTGTCCTTCAATTCTCGATTAACCTTTTATCTATTAGCACTATCACTAAAGCCTTAAATTGTAAACTTGAACTTTTTCCCGATCATGTGTCTTTCAACACCTCCAGACAGGAAGACGATTGGCAGTGGTGGATTGTGTGATGGCTTATCTTCTAGATCGATCGTCCAATATGTCTCGAGCATTATTTGGAGACAATGAAGATGTCAACTGGGAGATAATTCAGCGGCATAAACAGTTAGGATATTCATCATTTACTGTTCTTGCCAAGATGTTTCCTATTTGTTTTCAAGAACTCAGTTGACTCATTAGTTTGTGATGCCTGCGAGTTTGCTAAGCATAAAAGAAACAGTTATCCTTTGCGTAATAATAGAAGTACTGTTCCTTTTGAGATTATTCATTCGAATGTTTGGGTCCCTACTTGCCTTACTTCTTTATCTGGTTATCGTTGGCTTATTACTTCTATTGACTGTTGCACTCAGATGACATGAGTACTTTTATTAAAATCCAAAAGTGATGTTTTCTCGTGTTTTCGTTCTTTTCATAAATTGATTACTACTCAATTTGATGCTAAGGTTAAAATTTTGCGAACTGATAATGGAACCGAGTATAACTTTAATAATTATTTGGAATTATATGGGATTTTTCATCAGACTATTTGTCTAGGTACAAGTGCTCAAAATGGTGTTGCCGAAAAAAAATCGGCATCTTTGGAGGTTGGTAGATCACTTACATTCACTATGAATCTCCCAAAGCCTTATTTTGGGGGGGGGATGCGATTTTGGTTGCGGTTTATCTCATTAATCGGATGCCTCTTCGGGTCCTTGATTTTAAAAGCCCCATAGAAACCTTACAAGGCAAGACGGATTACCCAATCTCACCAAAGGTCTTTGGTTGTGTTTGCTTCATTCATCTTCGACATGAGAGCAAACTGGATCCTCGCGTAGTGAAATGTGTTTTCATTGGATACTCTCCCACGCAGAAGGGTTACAAATGTTATCATCCGCCATTTAGAAAGTATTATGTAAGTATAGATGTAACATTTCGCGAGAATGAACCCTATTTTTCTTCATCACAACCATCTCTTCAGGGGGAAGTTGTTGAAAATGAAGAGATGACGCATTGTTCTGTTAATCTTTTGAGGGAGAATTTAGTTCCAACAGAGACTTTGGTTCAAGAGAAGACTAGTGGACGATTGTTGGAAAAGCCTGATTTATAGACAAATACTAGAAAAGGCAAGTGTAAATGGGCAAATTTGCCTGGGCCCACTAGAAACCCAAATATACAACAATAAATAAATATATATATTAAACCCAACAGATATTATAAACAGTCCTATTTTACAGTCCAGTACCCAAAACTAAATACAATGGGCCCGATGCCCTAAGTACCATATACAAACCCAAAACATAACCCAAGACCCAATTAAAATCTAATAGCTAAAACCTAACCCAAACCCCAGAGGCCCAAACGATAGCCCAACTACAAGAACAGGCCCAATAAACCCATATCCTTAACAGGTTTCAGAAACCCTAAGTCGTCCCCTTTCCTTTCGCCGCAACAACCCCTGGCCTCCGTACCTCCCAGCGCCATACGCTCAATACCCTCTAGTAGCCACGCCTATGCCTCCGTATGGCCCCCTGCGCACCTCCGTACGACCTTCACGCACCACCCGTACCCGAGCGCCAGCACACCCACACCTACAAAGAGACAAACAAGCAACAACAGCAAAGGGAAACAAAAAAAGAAAAACATTGTATTTTTTATTTTTCGTAAATTTTTCCTCTTTCTTTTTTGGCTATAAAGCCAGAATTTCAGTCTTTGTAAAGGGTTACGCAACAAAAAAACAAAATATCAACGCATATTGTATGAATACAGAGATAATAGAAAGCAATCGAAAAAACTAAGAAGGTGATTTCATTTCCCTTTTGAGCTCTCTGTTCTTCACTTATTTCAGTGGGCTTTTCTTCATCGTTTTATACTAAAAAAAAGAAAGGGAGAAGCGAAGCTTACCTGCGTTTGATGCCTTCGAACCCTCGCTTGCTTCGCCATGATCAAAACCAAGTGGCGATTCAAGGTTTATGAGTAAGATGCGTGAGTGTTTAGGTTCAATGAAGCCTTGATTGACTCTCGAATGAGTCAAAAGGAGAGGCAGGAGAACAGGCCTTCGAAAGACCAGTGAACGGCGAAGGGTGAGGGCACCCTAGTTCTTTTTTTCTTTCTCACCCTTTGAAGATGGCTGCAGACCCTTTTAGGGTTTCTTTCGGTGGTCATAAAGGGCTTCCAGACGTCATCGTTTTAAGCCAAACTACTAGCTCCAAAACGACTGTGTTCAAAGCTAGACCCGACCGACTCGATTCCTGACCCCGATGACCTGCGCGTTTTGGCGGTGAGGGTTTATTTTCAATGTTGGTCCCTCCCTTTTGCGATGTATTCAGATCAGCTGTATTCTTGTTTCTTTTTTTTTAATTTACCTCTGTGATTTACACCTGTTTGCAATTGGATCCGCGCCCAAGCACATCATTTTGGGATCTGGTATATTACCAGTTTTAATCCCTAGCTGTTTTCACGTATAGATTATTAGTCTTTTTACTGCTATTGTTTTATTTTTAAATTGTCCCTGCTATTTTAGTTTAATTATTATTAAGTTTTCCTTTGTTCCATCCCCTTTTCTATTCTTAATAAACTATTTTGCCTTTTTTTAATCACTTTAATAATTGTTTCTTCATCATTTTAAACGTTTTTTTATATTATTATCACATTTTGTAAGTTTAAATTATTTTATACTTATTTATATTAGTACACATATTCTATATATATATATTTCTAAATCTATACATTTTATATATACATTTTCTTTACACAAAAGCATGTTTTTTTAATCTATTGTTTAATTTTTTATAAAATTAATTTGGCCCTATGAGTATTATCTTTTCTATGTAATTTTACTTGTAATTATTTTCAAAAGTCATATGTACATATATATATTGATATTATTACTTTAATAGGTTTTCCTACTTACAACATTTTGCTATATGAGTTATCAAGTATTTTCTTTATGCATGTATATGGAAGAATTTTAGAAACCTCATTTTTTTGTAATCATAAAATTATTATTTTTGGATGTTCCTTTGTATTACATTACTTTGTGTTTTATATAGTCCCTTATTTAGACGTTTTGATATAAACGCATGTATATACTTTTTAGACTAAGTTAAAGCCTTTTATTAATCTAATGATTATTTTCAAAGCTATCTATATGTACATTTGTTTTATGAACGTACTTTGTGTATTATATTTTTGCCATATATCTTCATTACTCCTTTCCATATTAGACATATTATTTAAAATCGTCATGTAGTTTGTCAACTTTAAAATATGTTTGTGTTTAAAATTTTTTACTTGCAACTTGATTCAAATTCTCATTCTTTAATATCCATTTCAAAATATATACACATATCCCTATTTTTTAAGCTTGTCAACCTATATATGTCTAGCTTATTGATCTTATACCATTTTGATTTCTACATTTCATTTGCTTCACGCATATCTTGTTGTTTTCTTTATATTTTATGGCATGAATATATATAATCATTGCATGGTATTCGTCTTAATGATTTGTTAATTGTTCTTCGTATGTGATTGAGATTTGATTATAATCTTTAGATTAATTATATTTAATCGCATATTCTGCTAGTGGATTAATATTATTATTCATCAAGCATCGTACCATTATACGTGCCTGTCACCCTATATCAATGTTTCCCACTTAATTTTTGAAATGTGGTTTTATAAAATTCAAATTTTCATGATTAATTTCACCTTATTTCGAATCGAATTAATACGTCTTAAGCTAGCTTTATAATCATTCATTCAAAAATTCTTCAAAACGAAGACGAGATTCGATGTTTGGTAATTCGCGGAATTGTGCCCTAACGTGTTGGGTTGCAATTTCGCGTTTGCTCGAAATAATCGAATATCACTTCAAAATTTCACTCATGTCTTTTAAAATTCTTCAAAACGAAGACGAGATTCGATATTTAGCAATTCGCGGAATCGTGCCCTAACGTGTTGGGTTGCAATTTCACGTTTGCTTAAAATAATCGAGTATCCCTTCAAAATTTCATTCATATCTCCTAAAAATTATTTAAAACGAAGGCAAGATTTGGCATTTGGCAATTCGAGAATCATGCCCTATCGTGCTGGGTTGTGATTTCCCGTTTGCTCAAAACGATCGAACATTCCTTTATATTCTCACTCATGTTTATAAAAAAAATACTTAAAAACGAAGACGATGTTCAATGTTTGGTGATTTGAGAATCGTGCCCTATCGTGCTGGGTTGTGCTTTTTCATTAGTTCGAAACAATTGAACATCCCTTCGGAATTTCACTCACATTTTCTAAAATCTTTCAAAATGAAGGTGATGTTCGATGTTTGGCAAATTGAGAATCGAACCCTATCGTGTTGGGTTGCGCTTTTTCATTTGTCCAAAATAATCGAATATTTCCTCAGAATTTCACATGTATCTTATAAGGTAAGGCAATGGTCAATGTTTGGAAATTTGAGGAATCGTACCCTACTATGCTGGGTTTCGATTTTTCGTTGGACCAAATAGATAGGCATCTTTTTGAAATTCTCGAATTATAAGCTTTCGGACATCGAAACAAGAAGATTTTGGCAACCAACTCGGGTTACTCAAACGTTATAAAAAAGAACCACATTTCAAAAACTTTTTAATTTTAGACATAAGGACAGTATTTAATCGATTCGGTACCAATTTTGGGCGTAGTGAGGGTGCTAATCCTTCCTCATGCGTAACCGACTCCCGAACCCGTTTTCTCAAAAGTTCGTAGACCAAAATTGTTGTTTTATTAAACTAACCTCATTTTTAGGTGATCCGATCACACACAACTTCACACGTCTTATTTTCAAAAGTCGATTCCCCCCGTATTTTCATTAAATTTAAAAATTTTAAAAATTTTAAAAAGGGTGGTTTCGACAGCTTGGCGACTCCACTGGGGACTGGTTGTGAGTCGAGCCATAAAAATCGATTATCTGCTATCCTTTTGTCAAAAATCAAAATTTGTTTTAAAAATCATGTATCTTTCGATTGCATTTGATTGTATGTTTGTGCGGGTCTTGTAGAATAGCACTGCATTTCATTGCATGACCACTGTGGTCACGCCTCCTAAGTGGGAGTAAGAAACTACGCTTTCGTGAGGTTTTCACCTCCGCATGGGCTAGTGGATTGCTTCCGGGGTACATCCGTACCTATGATTTCGTGAGATTTTCATCTCCGCATGGTCATAGGGAAATGTATCCCCTCGAACTGAACTCGATCTATATGAGCCTATAATGGGTGAGGATTGAGGAACCTGCTGGTTCGGGTACCTTATCCCTAGAACTAAACCACATATAGTGAACCTTAGGAGCTATCCTTCGGTGGAGCCGCGTCGAGCCTTAGTACTTACCCGTATATGCACTATAATTATTGTTTATGTGCTTGCATTTTATCGCTATTATTTGATACTAACCGGTGTTTTGTTTTGATTGTCTTTTTTGCATGACATTACATATTAAAGGAGGCGTTACTCCGCATTCAATTACTAAGTTAGAAAATTTGAAATGGAGAATGAATTTCTTAGTAAAGTCGAGGATAATGCGGCCGTTCGTGCATGGTCGGAGAGGCTACAACTAGAGAGAGGGAATAGCTTTGCAGAAGAGCATGTATCAGAGCTGCAGGATTTCACTCGTGTTAATGTAGTACAAAATGAGCTGCAAGAGTTGAGAGACATTTGGGCTAGTTGGGATGAAGGGATCAAGCAGTTGTTTTACCAAAACTACGGCGACATATCCTACCTGCTAGACATTAGAGTGGATAAGCATTTGTTCCGGGCCTTGGTGCAGTTTTGGAATTCTGCGTACAAGTGCTTCACTTTTGGAGAAGTGGATTTGGTACCTACCATGGAGGAATACACTACGCTACTTAGGTGTCCAAAGATTCAGGTCCGGAAGACTTATGCTCGGGTTTTTAGTAATCAGGCTTTCGTGAAGAAGCTGATGGGCATTTCTGGGATGAGCGAGCCTTGGGTCACTGCTCGGATTTAGCAAAAAGGAGATAGCAAATGTATCCCTTGGGAGAATTTGCGAGATTTGGTCTTGACGCATCCAGACGAAAGAAAGAGGGTCGATATATTTTCCTTAAGCATCTACGGATTAGTGATCTTTCCTAAGGCTTTGAGGCACGTGGACGAGGCGGTCATCGACTTGTTCGATCGCCTTGAAAAGGGAATCACACCAGTACCGGCAATATTGGCAGAAACGTTCAGGTCTTTGAGCTCATGTCGGAAGACAGGCGAGGGGTGGTTTATTGGATGTGCTCAACTATTGATGGTATGGTTTCATGGGCACTTTTGGAAGGTAGACAAGGTTTCCTATCGAGTCTTTTCCGAAGGTTATTCCCCTTTGAAAGAAGAGGCAGCTATACAGAGGAGAGAAGATATCTCAGAGGAGAAGTGGATGGATATTCTTTAACACCTTAGGGATGGGGATATCGAGTGGAGAGCTTATTGGATGGTCCTTGACGAGATCATGTATCGATGTGGTAACTTCAATTGGGTGCCACTGTTAGGAATCTGGGGAGCTACCGGGTATACTTCGTTGATAGCCTTGAGGTAATACAAGTCTAGGCAGTTTGTGCCCATGACCTACGGACTTGTTCAGAGTGAATTCTCATTTAAAGGTGCTCACTATAAGAAGAGAGTTCGGGAGTTATCGGATGCTTGGAAGCAAACTTGTTGGATGAAGAGGTTAGCCGTCAGTTCCATAGTAATGCCCGAGTATAACGAATGGTTTAAGAAAAGGATTAATGATAATATTCCTAGGCCAAGCTTGGAGAATGCTAGACCTATCGGGGAACAATTGCAAGTCGCCCCATCAGAATTGGAAATTATAAGGCAAGATTTCGAGAAGAAAAGTTTGGAGTTTGGGAAGAAGATCGAACAATTGGAGGAAGAGAAGATGCACCTAAGATTAGACGCTGATGTTCAGAGGTTAGAGGCTGAGAAGTGGAGAAAAGGAAAAACTAAGGCCGAAGAAGATCTAGACAACTTGAAGACGGACTACAAGAAGCTATGCCTATCCATGAGGACTGCGGGTTTAGGTAAGACTTCCGAACAATGGCGCCATGAAATTCGGGAAGAAAAGGCCAATACCGAACGATGGGAAAGGAAATTCTGAGAAACTCAGGCACGAAACGAAGATTTGGAGAGGAGTTTATCGGAAAGCAGAAATGAGCGAGGGGAATTAAGGGCTAGAGTGGCAGAACTCGAGAAGTCTCTGCAACACTTCGAGATGCGGATCCAGTTTTTTGAAGCAAACGAGGATCGTTGGAAAGAGCAGCTTCACCATGCACAAGACCAAGTCAGAAATAGAGATTACCTCATGGGGTAAGCCATAACCCAGATTCGGGAGGTAGTAGATTATTTGCAAACTTTAGCGGTTCAGGCGCACACACTGAGCGTGAAGTATGAGTTGGAGTCAGAGCGCGGACAAGAGCTGTCCTCGTTGTTTAGAAAAATTAGGACTCTAAGTGTTAGAGCAAAATTTTATTTGTAACTCGACTTTTTGTAAAAGATTTTATTTTCAAGTGAAATTTTCTAAGGGCAGTTGAATCAAAATTGATGCCTCCTTTACATTCATGCATTTGCATTACATCACATCATTATGCATTAAAGGCCATAAGAGTTTTCTAATTAATTAATTAAAAATTATTTCAGTAACCTGGAAACCAACGAAAACCAACCAACCACGCACCCCTACGGTACAAGAAAAAAATCAATAGATAAGAGACTCGAGAAATTGGAGCAAATGCAAAAGGACATGCAAGATCAAATGCAGTCTCAGATGCAAGAGCAGCTAGCCAAGATTCAACGAGAAATGAAGGAGCAAATGATGAAGTCTCAGAGAGAAATGATGTCTTAGTTATCCAAATTGCTGCTGATAGGAACGGATAAGGGAAAGGGCCCCATGGACAAAGTTGAAGAAGCTAATGAGGATCCTCAATACCCCCTGGCTTCACTCCGACACATGTACCAATGAAGCCCGAGATTAATCTACCGAAACCATCTGTCATGATCATGCCCCAGCAGATTCAGGCCGAAGCTTCAATACCGATGAATTTCCAAACCAGCTCAGGCTCTAACTTTGTCAACAACCCGAACTATCCGCTCGTTCCCGACTTGGATGAAATTGCTGAAGAAGAAAAGGAGAGGATGGAATCGCAAAAACAATTGGAAGAACGGTGTAGATGGCTTGAGAAGAAATTCAAACCCATGGAGAGCGCGGATCATCATCAAGGGATTGATGCCAAGGACTTGAGTTTGGTCCCAGATTTAGTCCTCCCCCCCAAATTCAAAATACCCGAATTCGAGAAATACAATGGAACGAGCTGCCCTGAAGCCCACATCACTATGTTCTACAGACGAATGACGGGATATGTTAATAACGACCAGCTATTAATCCATTGCTTTCAAGATAGTCTGGTCGCGGCGGCGTCTAAGTGGTATAACCAATTAAGCCGAGCTAAAATCAACTCATGGAAGGACCTGGCTCAGGCCTTTATGAAGTAATACAGTCATGTGATGGACATGACCCCCGACAGAATCACTCCCCAGAATATGGAGAAAAAACCAAATGAAAGCTTCAGACAGTACGCACAAAGGTGGAGAGAAGTGGCCATACAAGTTCAGCCGCCACTTCTAGAAAAAGAGACGACAATGCTCTTTATTAACACCTTGAAAGCCCCTTTTATCACTCATATGTTGGGAAGCGCCACCAAGAGCTTCTCCGACATAGTGATAACAGGGGAAATGATCGAAAATGCCATGAGAAGCGGTAAGATAGAAACCGGAGAAAGTCCAGGAAGTCAGCCCCGAGGAAAAGAGACAATGAAGTGAACAACACGAGCACATCCAACAAAGGTCAGTCCAAGTCATTCACCGTAAATCAACCCAAGACGGTGACCACCAATCAGCAAAGCTCTGTAAGACAAGAATCCAATGCAAGGGAGAACATAGAAAGGCCACAATTCACCCTTATACCCATGAGGTATAGGGAGTTGTACAAGAACCTGTTCAACGCTCATGTGGTGTCCCCTTTCTACCTGAAGCCACTACAGCCCCCGTATCCTAAATGGTATGACACAAAAGCCCAATGTGAATACCACGCGAGAATCACCGGGCGCTCTATCGAAAACTGCGTTGCGTTTAAAAAATTCGTCGAAAGACTCATTAAGATGGGGATTGTGAGATTTGACGACCTAGCCACACCCAATGTAGCAGGAAACCCACTCCCCAATCATACTGACCAAGGAGTGAATGGGATAAGTGAAGGCTTGAACAAGAAGACCAAGTATGAAGTGGCAGAAGTCAGAACCCCGTTGAGGTGGGTATGGAAGGAGATGGCCAAGAGAGGATTGATCGCGTTGGATTTGAGGGAAGAATCCGATAAGAGAGAAACTACTGTGAGTTTCACGACGAGGTGGGGCATGAAATCCAAGATTGCGTGGAGTTCAGGGCCCTAGTACAAAACATGATGAACAATAAGGAAATGGAATTCTATGAAGAGATCGAAGACCCTGTAGAGGGAGATATATGAGCATCGGAGGGAGAATCGAAGGCGCAGAATCAAACGACTAACTACCCTATGGTTATCATATCGAGACCTAAAAATAATGAAGCTGGAGTACAAATGCCACCGAGGGTCATAATCCAAAGACCTGCAGTCTTCCCTTACAAGGAGAGCAAAAAGGTCCCATGGAATTATGATTGCAGTGTGATGATGCTGGGGAAGGAAAGCCTCGTGGATGCTTCAAAAGAGGGTCAAGACAAGGGCTCTTGTACACGTAGCGGGAGAGATTCAAATGCAGCAAATAAGGAGGTACAACCCGTAAAAGGAAAAGCCCTAATGGCCGAGGAAATGAAAGAAAAAGCAACCAAACCTGTTAACGAGCCAGTTAACGAAGAGGAGGCCAAGGAGTTTTTAAAATTCCTAAAGCATAGCGAATAAAGTGTGGTGGAACAGCTACATAAACAACCAGTCCGCATTTCAGTGCTGGCCTTGCTTCTAAGCTCGGAAGTTCATCGTAGCGTGCTAATGAAGGTCTTAAACGAGACATATGTTGCCAACGATATCTCCGTTAACAAGCTAGACCATTTGGTGAGCAACATAAGTGCCGACAATTATATCTTCTTTAGTGACGACGAGATACCACCTGGGGGCATGGGGTCGACTAAAGCTCTGCATATCACCACACACTGTAAAGGGTATACGCTGCCTGGCGTACTGATCGACAATGGATCAGCCTTGAACGTCCTGCCATTGACTACGCTGAACAGATTACCTATAGACAGCTCTCACATGAAGGAGTGCCAGAACATCGTGAAGGCATTCGATGGCACGGAGAGAAAGGTGATGGGCAGAATCGAGGTACCTCTTCAGATTGGGCCAAACACATATGAGGTGGATTTTCTCGTGATGGATATCAAACCCTCATATAATTGCTTATTGGGGAGGCCCTAGATACATTCAGCTGGGGCAGTGCCTTCCTCGTTGCATCAAAAATTGAAGCCGGTATCGGAAGGGAGGTTGATAACGATCAAGGCCGAAGAAGATATTATTGCAACTGTGAGCAATAATGCACCCTATTTGGAGTCGGATGACGAAGCAATCGAATGCTCATTTCGATCTTTGGAATTTGTTAATGTGGCGTTCATCACTGAGGGAAGCAAAATTCTAGTGCCGAAATTGTCCAAAACCACGAGGATGAGCCTCCAGTTGACAATTGGAAAAGGAGCCCTACCCGGAAAGGGACTTGGGAAACATCTATAAGGAAGGACTGAAACTCCAATGCTGAAAGACAAGAGAGACCGCTTCGATTTAGGATTTAAGCCGGATGCGAAACAAAGGAGGAGGGAGCTGGAAAAGAAGCAAGAAAGAAGGAGAGCTCGATTAACGGGGGAGGAAATCAAGTGGGAACCAATGATATTCCCCCATATATCAAAAACATTTGTGTCTGGGGGAATCATTCATCCCGAGAGAGACACGCCAATGACGGGAGCTATAGAAGAAAGGCTGGAAAGCTTGGACATCAACGTCATGTACGAAGAGGAGACTGGAAGAGAAAGTTTATCAGACATTGGCCCCTACGCACCTGGAAGTGTTCTGGACAACTGGACTGCGGAAGAGATCCCTTTAGTTTTTAGAACGAATTCAGAGTAATGTCCAAAACACACTTATTACTCTAGGCCTAGGAGTGATAAGGTTCTTTTTTGAAATAGGCTGATGTTTAAAAATGTTGTTTCAATAAAATGCACGGTTATTATCATTTTTGAGCAAATGTTCTCTCGTCCTCTCTATTTCATTCATAACCATACAAATGATTACTTTTGGATTCTTTCATCCTTGAAACATTCTTCTAAATATTCTTTCATTCGTCATTCATAATCATACCACGCAAATAAATGTTTCGAATTCTTTTGATTCTTTGTATGTGCCTTCATCCTCATAACAGGTCCCCAGATATTAATGATACGAGTGACACTGTTAGCGACTCAGAATTTCCTTTCGAGCAAGATGTGTATATGGATGATTCTCAGGATTTTGAAGATGACCATGGCTATAACCTATCTCCTGATTTATTGAGGAGGGTAGAACAAGACGAGAAACAAATCCTACCTCACAAAGAATCAGTTGAAATTGTGAGCTTAGGAGAAGGACAAGAGGTGAAGATCGGAACATGTATCACTATGAAAATGAAGCGAGACCTCATTGAACTACTTCAAGAATTCAAAGATGTCTTCGCATGGTCATACCAAGATATGCCCGGGTTGGACACTGATATCGTGGTGCATCGACTTCCCATAAAAGAAGAGTGTAAGCCAGTTCAGCAAAAAACTCCGAAGAAACATAACCCAGATGAATGGGATGAAGAATGCCAAAGGGCTTTCGACAAGGTCAAATAGTACTTATCCAACGCCTCGGTGCTGATGCCACCTAACCCCGATAAGCCGTTGATACTGTACTTGGCAGTATTCGAGAATTCTATGGGATGCGTATTAGGTCAGCATGATGAGTCAGGAAGGAAAGAGAAGGCCATTTACTATCATAGTAAAAAGTTCACAGAATGTGAGACAAGGTACCCGCCGATAGAGAAGTTGTGTTGTGCCCTAATTTGGACAATGCGAAGGCTGAGGCAGTATATGTTGTATCACACCACTTGGCTCATACCAAAATTGGACCCTTTAAAGTACATGATGGAGTCAACTGCTTTGAATGGAAGGATGGCCCGATGGCAGATTCTACTTTCTGAATTCGACATAGTCTATGTGAACCAGAAAGTAGTAAAAGGAAGTGCAATAGCAGATTTTTTGGCCAGTAGAGCTTTGGAAGACTACGAGCCTTTGAACTTCGACTTCCCGAATGAAGACCTAATGTGTGTTGCTACCACTAAAGAGGGGGCTCTGGCAGAACTTCCTTGGAAACTAAACTTCGATGGGGCGTCAAACGCTATGGGTAATGGAATCGGGGCCGTCTTGGTATCCCCAAATGGAGATCATTATCCATTCACTAGTAAATTGGATTTTGATTGTATGAATAACATGGCAGAATACGAAGCGTGCATCATGGGTATCCGCGCAGCCATAGATCACAATATTAAAGTGCTAGAGGTGTTCGAGGATTCTGCGCTAGTGATTTTTCAACTCAAGGGAGAATGGGAGACTAGAAACCCCAAGTTAATCGATTATCGGAAGCTGGTCCTTGAATTGATTAAAGAGTTTGATGACATTACCTTCCACTACCTTCCACGAAACGAAAATCAGATGGCTGATGCTTTGGCTACCTTAGCCTCCATGATCAAGGTGAACAAACAAGAAGATGTCAAACCCATCCAGATGAGCATTTATGAAGTTCTGGCCCACTGTTACAATATTGAAGAAGACGAAGAGAAAGATGATCACCCTTGGTATCATGATATATTTCAATACGTGAAGAATCGTAAGTACCCGGACCAGGCAAGCGAGAATGACAAAAGAACACTAAAAAGATTGGCCATCGACTATGTCCTAGATGGGGATATCCTGTACAAAAGAAGAAAGGATCAAGTGCTACTAAGATGTGTAGACGCTGTAGAAGCTAAGAAAATCTTGGAAGAAGTCCACGAAGGTGTCTGTGGGACACACGCTAATGCCTTTACAATGGCTAGGCAAATTATGAGATTCGGGTACTATTGGTCCACCATAGAAGGAGACTGTGTCAATTACGCTAAGAGATGCCATAAGTGCCAAATCTACGGAGACAAAATTCATGTACCTCCTTCATCGCTGCATGTCATGGTTTCTCCATGGCCATTCTCTATGTGGGGCATGGATGTGATTGGACCAATATCGCCGAAAGCTTCCAATGGGCATCGGTTCCTCTTTGTGGTTATTGACTACTTTACCAAATGGGTAGAGGCCGCTTCGTATGCTAGTGTTACAAAGTCAGCGATCAGCAGGTTATTGAAAAAATAGATCATATGTCGATACGGAATGCCAGAGAGGATCATATCTGACAATGCATTAAACTTGAACAATAGTACGATAGCGGAGGTCTGCAGTCAATTTAAGATCAGACATCGCAACTCGTCACCATATCGCCCGAAGATGAATGGGGCAGTGGAAGCAGCCAATAAAAAATTAAGAAGATTGTGGGGAAGATGACCGAGACCTATAAAGATTGGCATGAAAAATTACCGTTTGCCCTCTTTGCTTATCGAGCGTCAATCAGAACCTCAACCCGGGCAACCCCTTTCTCTTTGGTCTACGGAATGGAAGCAGTGCTGCCGATCGAAGCTGAGATTCTATCCCTCCGAGTGTTGTCGGAACTAAAATTGGACGAAGTAGAGTGGGTCCAGTCTCGATATGACCAATTGAACTTGATCGAGGAAAAGAGGCTAAAAGCTATTCCTCATGGTCAGATGTACCAAAAACGAATGATGCGGGCTTATGACAAAAAGGTTCGCCCTAGAGAATTCCACGAGGGAGACCTGGTTTTGAAAAAGATCCTTCCCATACAGAAGGATTTTTGAGGGAAATGGATGCCTAATTGGGAAGGGCCTTACGTGGTGAAGAAAGCTTTCTCTGGAGGAGCATTGATCCTAGCCGAGATGGACGGTAGAAATTTGCCCAATCTTGTAAACTCGGATTCGGTCAAGAAGTATTTTACCTGAAAAAAGAGGGGCCAGAGTGAAAACCCGCAAAGGGCGCTCTGAGATTATCAAAAAAAAATGGAGAGGCCAAGGTGAAAACCCGCAAAGGGCACTTTGGAACCAAAGGGGCTTTTGAGTTGAAAACCCGAACACGGGTAGCTCAAATTTTGAATATGGTGCATATGGTAGTCTTGTCCTTCCAAAATCAATAAGACAGAAGAACAGTACACATTGAAGCATCAACAAGATACGCAGGATCTCCTGAATACACATTTGGTTCAAAGGAGCCTTTGAGAAATTAGAATAGTGAAACTCGTGCTACGATATCTGGGGCACCTTTTTCTCATTTTTTGCACCTTATCAGATTCGTATTCTTATGTATTCACATCAAATTTTGCTTAATAAAACTCCACTGGTCCATTATGATAATCTCTTTCGAGCATTTTTGTTGAAATCATGATTTTTGAACATGTAATATTCACACAAAAGATGTTATGCATATTACTCTGGAAAGTCTCTAAATGGTACAAGGACCTGAAATAGGGCCACTAGTTAGGACTAACCAGGTTCAAAGTTGGAAAACAATGAGAAAAGAGTAGTCCAAATTATGACTATTTCTTCAAATTTTCTGTCAGAGATAACAGCTAAGCAAGAAGACATGATAGCTTATCAGTGATAGAGCCCGGACGAATTATGAGCAATGACACCTTAAGCGTTTAAAAAGGAATCACTCTCATGACATTTCTACATCCATAATCATTCATTTAATTAGGAGCACTTGAGTCATTTCGATCATAACTTTCTGATTATTTGACATAAACACCACATCTAGTTAGGGACATTTGATTCATCTCGATCATAGCATCCTAGTTATTTGACATACACAGATACAGGAAACCTATTCTACACATCATGTCTTTAGAAGACAGTGTAGCGAAATTGGCAAATCCTGCAGATTTGGCATCTCTATATTGGCGGAGAGCAGATCGAAGATAGCAGATTTGGTGTCTCTGTATTGGCGGAGAGTAGATCGAAGGTAGCAGATTTGGCGTCTCTGTATTGTCAGAGGGCAGATCGAAGATAGCAGATTTGGCGTCTCTGTATTGTCAGAGGACAGATCGAAGGTAGAAGATTTGGCGTCTCTGTATTGTCAAAGGGCAGATCGAAGATAACAGATTTGGCATCTCTGTATCGGCAGAGAGCAGATCAAAGATAGCAGATTTGGCATCTCTGTATTGGCGGAAAGCAGATCGAAGATAGCAGATTTGGTGTCTCTGTATTGTCAGAGAGCAGATCGAAGATAGCAGATTTGGTGTCTCTGTATTGGCGGAGAGCAGATCGAAGATAGCAGATTTGGCATCTCTGTATTATCAGAGAGCGGATCGAACATAGCAGATTTGGCATCTCAGTGTTGGCAGAGAGCAGATCGGAAATAACAGATGGGTGCTCCTGAGTTCTCAAGAAACGAGTTGAGGATAGCCAATTTGACACTCCTGAAGACATCAGAATACCTTTGCGGAAGAAGAGGATCAAGATTTTGAGACTTAGCCAGACCGTTCAAATTTGGTCCTTTTTATAGTCTTTGCTCTATTTTTGTTACACGACAATAAGCAAAGAGGGGCAGCTGTAAATGGGCAAATTTGCCCGGGCCCACTAGAAACCCAAATATACAACAATAAATAAATATATATATATTAAAAACCCAACAGATATTATAAACAGTCCTTTTTTACAGCCCAGTACCCAAAACTAAATACAATGGGCCCGATGCCCCAAGTACCATATACAAACCCAAAACATAACCCAAGACCCAATTAAAATCTAATAGCTAAAACCTAACCCAATACCCCAGAGGCCCAAACGATAGCCCAACTACAAGAACAGGTCCAATAAACCCATATCCTTAACAGGTTTCAGAAACCCTAAGTCATCCCCTTCCTTGCATCACAGCAACCCCTGGCCTTCGTACCCCCTTGCGCCATACGCTCAGTACCCTCCAGCAGCCACGCCCACGCCTCCGTACGGCTCCCTGCACACCTCCGTACGGCCTTCACATACCACCCGTACCCGAGCGCCAGCACACCCACACCTACAAAGAGACAAACAAGCAACAACAGCAAAGGGAAATAAAAAAAGAAAAACATTGTATTTTTTATTTTTCGTAAATTTTTCCTCTTTCTTTTTCGGCTATAAAGCTAGAATTTTAGTCTTTGTAAAGGGTTACGCAACAAAAAAATGAAATATCAACGCATATTGTATGAATACAGAGACAATAGAAAGCAATCGAAAAAACTGAGAAGGTGATTTCCCTTCCCTTTTGAACTCTCTGTTCTTCACTTATTTCAGTGGGCTTTTCTTCATCGTTTTATACTAAAAAAAAGGGAGAAGCGAAGCTTACCTACGTTTGATGCCTTCAAACCCTCGCTTGCTTCGCTATGATTGAAACCAAGTGGCGATTCGGGGTTTATGAGCAAGACGCGTGAGTCTTTCGATTCGATGAAGCCTTGATTGACTCTCGAATGAGTCAAAAGGAGAGGCAGGAGAACAGGCCTTCGAAAGACCAGTGAACGACGAAGGGTGAGGGCACCCTAGTTCTTTTTTTCTTTCTCACCCTTTGAAGATGGCTGCAGACCCTTTTAGGGTTTCTTTCGGTGGTCATAAAGGGCTTCTAGACGTCATCATTTTAAGCCAAACTAATGGCTCCAAAACGACTGCGTTCAAAGCTAGACCCGACCGACCCGATTCCTGACCCTGATGACCCGGGCGTTTTGGTGGTGAGGGTTTATTTTCAATGTTGGTCCCTCCCTTTTGTGATGTATTCAGATCAGCCTGTATTCTTGTTTCATTTTTTTTAATTTACCCCTGTGATTTACACCCGTTTGCAATTGGATCCGCGCCCAAACGCAGCATTTTAGGATCTATTATATTACCAGTTTTAATCCCTAGCTGTTTTCCCGTATAGATTATTAGTCCTTTTACTGCTATTGTTTTATTTTCAAATTGTCCCTGCTATTTTAGTTTAATTATTATTAGGTTTTCCTTTGTTTCATCCCCTTTTCTATTCTTAATCAACTATTTTGCCTTTTTTAATCACTTTAATAATTGTTTCTTCATCATTTTAAACGTTTTTTTATATTATTATCACATTTTGTAAGTTTAAATTATTTTATACTTATTTATATTAGTATACATATTCTATATATATATTTCTAAATCTATACATTTTATATATACATTTTCTTTACACAAAAGCATGTTTTTTTAATCTATTGTTTAATTTTTTATAAAATTAATTTGGCCCTATGAGTATTATCTTTTCTATGTAATTTTACTTGTAATTATTTTCAAAAGTCATATGTACATATATATATTGATATTATTACTTTAATAGGTTTTCCTACTTACAACATTTTGCTATATGAGTTATCAAGTATTTTCTTTATGCATGTATATGGAAGAATTTTAGAAACCTCATTCTTTTTGTAATCATAAAATTATTATTTTTGGATGTTCCTTTGTATTACATTACTTTGTGTTTTATATAGTCCCTTATTTAGACGTTTTGATATAAACGCATGTATATACTTTTTAGACTAAGTTAAAGCCTTTTATTAATCTAATGATTATTTTCAAAGCTATCTATATGTACATTTGTTTTATGAACGTACTTTGTGTATTATATTTTTGCCATATATCTTCATTACTCCTTTCCATATTAGACATATTATTTAAAATCGTCATGTAGTTTGTCAACTTTAAAATATGTTTGTGTTTAAAATTTTTTACTTGCAACTTGATTCAAATTCTCATTCTTTAATATCCATTTCAAAATATATACACATATCCCTATTTTTTAAGCTTGTCAACCTATATATATCTAGCTTATTGATCTTATACCATTTTGATTTCTACATTTCATTTGCTTCACGCATATCTTGTTGTTTTCTTTATATTTTATGGCATGAATATATATAATCATTGCATGGTATTCGTCTTAATGATTTGTTAATTGTTCTTCGTATGTGATTGAGATTTGATTATGATCTTTAGATTAATTATATTTAATCGTATATTCTGCTAGTGGATTAATATTATTATTCATCAAGCATCGTACCATTATACGTGCCTGTCACCCCATATCAATGTTTCCCACTTAATTTTTGAAATGTGGTTTTATAAAATTCAAATTTTCATGATTAATTTCACCTTATTTCGAATCGAATTAATACGTCTTAAGCTAGCTTTATAATCATTCATTCAAAAATTCTTCAAAACGAAGACGAGATTCGATGTTTGGCAATTCGCAGAATCGTGCCCTAACGTGTTGGGTTGCAATTTCGCTTTTGCTCGAAATAGTTGAATATCACTTCAAAATTTCACTCATGTCTTTTAAAATTCTTCAAAACGAAGACGAGATTCAATATTTAGCAATTTGCGGAATCGTGCTGTAATGTGTTGGGTTGCAATTTTGCGTTTGCTCAAAATAATCGAGTATCCCTTGAAAATTTCATTCATATCTCCTAAAAATTATTTAAAACAAAGGCAATATTTGGCGTTTGACAATTCGAGAATCATGCCCTATCGTGCTGGGTTGTGATTTTCCGTTTGCTCAAAACGATCGAACATTCCTTTCTATTCTCACTCATGTTTATAAAAAAATACTTAAAAACGAAGATGATGTTCAATTTTTGGCGATTTGAGAATCGTACCCTATCGTGCTGGGTTGCGCTTTTTCATTGGTTCGAAACAATTGAACATCCCTTCGGAATTTCACTCACATTTTCTAAAATCTTTCAAAATGAAGGCGATGTTCGATGTTTTGCAATTTGAGAATCGAGCCCTATCGTGTTGGGTTGCGCTTTTTCATTTGTCCAAAATAATCGAATATCTCCTTGGAATTTCACATGTATCTTATAAGGTAAGGCAATGGTCAATGTTTGGAAATTCGAGGAATCGTACCCTACTGATACGAGTCACAAAAGCCCAAATTCTTGAAGGCGAGGCCCAATAAGCAAATTCCCAGCCCAATCAAGAAATCCATCCATACTTAGTTGAAAATCAGGCCAAATTGTCAAAGTGACCCAAGTTGTAAAGTTTTATTTTTATTTTTATTTATTTATTTATTTATTTACTTAGTTTAAATTTTTATGTCAATATTCAGTCCAAGAGTCCCAGATAAAATGACCTTTGACCGAATTTCCATATTAAAATAATTAGGAGTTTTTTTATTTTAGTTTTCTAATTAGATTAGGACTAGTTATAAGGCCTATTTAAAGGCATGGCTATCCACCTTGTTAAACACTTATCATTATTATTAAAATTTCAGATTTGTTGAGAGCAGAATTTTCTTTGAGTTTTCTCCAAGATTTTTCTCTTGAGTTTTCTTTAGAAGTTGTTTTAACAATCTTGTGATTGTGGGAGCCATCTTCAACCTTCTTCTTGCCATTGATATTCTTTGGAGGGGAGATTAGAGCCGTTTGAAGGGAGTTGTGAGATCTTTCGAGATTTCAAGGCTTCTTAGGACTTATCTTTTAATTTCTTACTGTCAATTCTTTCTTTATTTCTACTTGTGCTGAATCATTATCTAATATATTTTCTGTTCTTATTGTGTTTTCAGCCTTTTTCTATCTTAAGGAATCAGCCCAAAAATCCCCAATTTCTAGGGTTTTTCCATACTCTTTTTGGGTGAAATTAGATTGTCGAAATTTGGGGAAAACTATCTTGGTGTTCAATTGGGCAGAATCACAATCTCCTTGAGGGTTTCAAGAACCCTAACACTTATTTCTATTCTCAATTTGATTCTTTGCTGATTTGGGGATTTTATTTCAGATCTGAAAATTCAAAAATCTAATCTTTTAATTTTCTGTTTCGTTTCAGATCTAATTGTTTAGGGTTTTCGTAGGAGTTTCTCGTGACTTGGCAACTCGATCTTGGTCCGCGCGCAACCCCGTATCATTTGGTATCAGATTTTGGGCGTTTTGGGTGTTCTTGGTTGATTTCTAAACTGATCTCTATTTTTTAAAGCATAAACGGCAGTTTTACCCAGAAAAATTGTTTAAAAAAATTCATTTGAGTGGGTAAACGTTGTCTGATTGATCTGAAATTTTACATACATATTTTTGGCACTGTGATTGAATATAAAAAAATTATTCCCGCAAAAAAATCAGTCAAAAAAGTCAAAAAAATCAAAATATACGAAATTCAGTAAAAATTTAAAAAAAGATTTAGCGGGTTGAATTTGGTGCCCAAAATTTCCAGATAAAAAATTCAATATATAAGGACACTCCAGATTTAATTTCGTGATTTTTGGAGATCGGGAACACCTCGAACGAAGTTGTCAAGTTACTCCGCAGTTTTTCGGGTTTTCTGTTTTCAGCAATTTTTATTGATTCTTAGCTGTAGGTTTTCATTTGTTTCCCTTTATTCTTCCTTTACGTTATCTAACACCTTCTTGTTTCTTGTGTTAGTAGGATTTAAACGTGTGCACAACTTCTTCCTCGGTGCAACACGAATCAATTGGTGTCTCGTCAGTTTTTAGCATCCTAGTGCAAATTAGGATTCTTTGGTAGTTTGGTTCACACTCTCTAATTGGTTGATATAAACTCTGATAAAGAACTCACAAGATTGAATTCGACCTCATTGAGAATTTGATTTTTTCTTTTTGAGTGATTAACAGTGAGGTTTGATAACTTTTATTTTTGAGTGTTGAGTGTTTTGCAGGTTTTAAAAAAAAATGTCTACAGGTGATAATACTAGTGACATATTTAAAAAATTCCAACAACAGTTGGACGAACAGGCTGCTGCACTTCGAGCGTTGACTGCTACTATCAATGAGGTGCGGTTGAATCAAGAGCCTCAATATCGAGATCAAATTAAAGACGATGTGGATAACCAGCCTCCTGCTCATAGGCGCGCTCCTCGGCGTGTCCCTAGAACTGATTATGATCTTCATGATCGTGGACAACCCTCTTTGGCAAAACCAAAGAGCGAGCAGCAACGAGAACATCTCTTTCATACTCGCTGCCATGTACAAGGTAAGCTTTGTAGAGTTATTATTGATGGTGAAAGTTGCTCGAACGTAGCCAGCACGACGATGGTGGAAAAGCTTTGCTTAACCACTACCAAGCATCCACGACCTTATCAACTACAAGGGCTTAGCAACGAAAGCCAATTTAAGGTCACTCAACAAGTGCGCATCGCCTTTTCTATCGGTAAATATCAAGACGAAGTCGTGTGCGACGTAGTACCTATTCAAGCCTGCCATTTATTGCTAGGAGAACCATGGCAACTGGATCGAAAAGTCACTCACGATGGTCGTACCAATAGGTATTCTTTCAAGCATCAAGGAAAGAAACTTACCTTAGTGCCGCTCACTCCGGAACAAGTCCATGAGGACCAAATCAAACTGAGAAATTCTGTTAAAACAAGTGAGGAAAAAGAAAAAGAGAATGAAAAAGAGCAAAAAGAGATTGAGAGTGAAAAGGAATGTGAAACAGAAAAGAAATTTGAAAAAGAAGTTGAAGAAAGAAGAGAAAATGAGTTAGAAAAAGAAACAAAAGAAAAAGACGAGGAAAGGCTAGTGAGGAATGTTTCCACTAACCAAGATATGAATTTTTCTTGTGTTGCTACTTTTCAGGTTCCTGAAAGATCGAAAGATAACTTTCAACTTCAATACCTCTCAAATGAAAGACGCTTTCATACGATCAACTTAGGCAAAGATGAAATCACACTACATGATCCCGAAGGTAAGCGAGGTAAGGAAATTTTAGAAACCGAGTCCATTGCAGATTTGAAAATTATTGATAAAACTTTTGGTGACTTAGTTCTTAAAAGATCCCCTCATTTTGATCCGATTAATTGTTACTCTTCGATTGTGGTTGATAAAGTCATTACGAAAAGAAGCGTGATTTGTTATTCTCTTGATTTACCTTGTGTAAAATCCTCGAATTTGTCCAAATCTGTTTTGGAGAATAAGGTAACGAAATTTTCCAAATTTGTTTTCAATTTATATTCGTGCCTTAAACAGTTTATGTGGTTGTACATGAAGTTTGAGTTCCATTTGACAAAGGTTAACTCAACAACGGAGATTCAACTACACTATGCCCCCGATGAGCGAAGGTTTGTTTTAAATGAAAAAGGTAAAATCGACCCTTATTCTTCTGCTTATCGAGGTAAGATGCTTGAAACCTTTGAAACACTTTTGTACTCCTCGGATAGTGATAAAGATCGTGTTGATGAACACTTAGATCGAAACGTGCTTGACTGTCCTATTTTATTTATTGATGATATATCTGTTTTGATGGTTGATAAAAAGATTCTTGTGTTTGATAATGCATGTGTGAGTGAATCTATAGACCGTCGATTAATGCATGGTATGATTATGCAACTCTGTGAACCATGTGAATCTTTTCAAATACCTACTTGTGACGATTATGTTTACCATTTGATTTATTACTCGCAATTTATTCATGGTTTGTGGGAACAATGTGAGACGACTGAATGCCTTAAAACATGTCCATCTTTGTTTCAAATATTTGACGAGGCAGTGGTGAGTAAATTAGATTGTTTGCATGGTAATCTGAATCTGTCCATTCACATGCGTTATACCTGTTCTGTTATGCTTATGATTGGACTACAAGCTTGTTTCCGTTGCTATTTACTATCTCATGGCTATTCTTTTCAGTGGACTCAATTGCCATTAGTCCCGTTCGATAGAGGAAAGTCGAGTTCATTTGATTTTTTAGATTCGAGGACGAATCTTTTTGAGGAAGGGGGAATGATACGAGTCACAAAAGCCCAAATTCTTGAAGGCGAGGCCCAATAAGCAAATTCCCAGCCCAATCAAGAAATCCATCCATACTTAGTTGAAAATCAGGCCAAATTGTCAAAGTGGCCCAAGTTCTAAAGTTTTATTTTTATTTATTTATTTATTTATTTACTTAGTTTAAATTTTTATGTCAATATTCAGTCCAAGAGTCCCAGATAAAATGACCTTTGACCGAATTTCCATATTAAAATAATTAGGAGTTTTTTTTATTTTAGTTTTCTAATTAGATTAGGACTAGTTATAAGGCCTATTTAAAGGCATGGCTATCCACCTTGTTAAACACTTATCATTATTATTAAAATTTCAGATTTGTTGAGAGCAGAATTTTCTTTGAGTTTTCTCCAAGATTTTTCTCTTGAGTTTTCTTTAGAAGTTGTTTTAACAATCTTGTGATTGTGGGAGCCATCTTCAACCTTCTTCTTGCCATTGATATTCTTTGGAGGGGAGATTAGAGCCGTTTGAAGGGAGTTGTGAGATCTTTCGAGATTTCAAGGCTTCTTAGGACTTATCTTTTAATTTCTTACTGTCAATTCTTTCTTTATTTCTACTTGTGCTGAATCATTATCTAATCTATTTTCTGTTCTTATTGTGTTTTCAGCCTTTTTCTATCTTAAGGAATCAGCCCAAAAATCCCCAATTTCTAGGGTTTTTCCATACTCTTTTTGGGTGAAATTAGATTGTCGAAATTTGGGGAAAACTATCTTGGTGTTCAATTGGGCAGAATCACAATCTCCTTGAGGGTTTCAAGAACCCTAACACTTATTTCTATTCTCAATTTGATTCTTTGCTGATTTGGGGATTTTATTTCAGATCTGAAAATTCAAAAATCTAATCTTTTAATTTTCTGTTTCGTTTCAGATCTAATTGTTTAGGGTTTTCGTAGGAGTTTCTCGTGACTTGGCAACTCGATCTTGGTCCGCGCGCAACCCCGTATCACCTACTGTGCTGGGTTTCGATTTTTTGTTGGACTAAATAGATGGGCATCCTTTTGAAATTCTCGAATTATAAGCTTTCGGACATCGAAACAAGAAGATTTTGGCAACCAACTCGAGTTACTCAAACGTTATGAAAAAGAACCACATTTCAAAACTTTTTAATTTTAGACATAAGGACAGTATTTAATTGATTCAGTACCAATTTTGGGCATAGTGAGGGTGCTAATCCTTCCTCATGCGTAACCGACTCCCGAACCTATTTTCTCAATATTTCGTAGACCAAAATCGTTGTTTTAATAAACCAAAATATTTTATTAAACTAACCTCATTTTTAGGTGATCCGATCACACCAAAACAAAAAGATCGGTGGCGACTCCACACGTCTTATTTTCAAAAGTCGATTCCCCTCGTATTTTTATTAAATTTAAAAATTTTAGAAATTTTAAAAAGGGTGGTTTCGTCAGCAAGAAAGAAGATGTCATCATACAATCTACTTTATGCCCTGACTCTTCACTGTCAGGTGAGTCTTCTTTACCTCAAACTACTACTGATTTGGATTTACCAATAGCCCAACGAATAGGTGTTAGAACTTGCACTTTACATTCTATCTTTGACTTCGTCTCTTATGATTCCTTATCCCCATCCTATAGAGCTTTTGCTTTGTCTTTGTTCTCTATGTCTGTTCCACAAGATTGGAGAGAGGCTATCACTAATCCAAGATGGAAGAAGGCTATGATTGAAGAAATGAGGGCTTTAGCAAAAAATTAGACGCGGGGATTGGTTAATCCTCCTGAGGGGCAAAAATTGGGTAGCTGCAAATGGGTGTTCACTATCAAGTATAAGACTGATGATTCAATTAAAAGACTCAAAGCCATATTAGTATCACAAAGAATCACTCAGACATATGGAGTGGATTATCAAGAAACATTTACTCCAGTCGTTAAATTGAACACGATTATGATCCTTTTATCATATGTAGCAAATCTTGACTGGGACTTACAGCAGTTTGATGTAAAGAATGCCTTCTTACATGGAGACTTAGAAGAAGGTGTATATGAAAGTTCTTCCAAGATTCGAGGATAAAGATACTCAAGGAAAGGTATGTAAACTGAAAAAAGCCTTATATGGACTAAAGCAATCTCCTAGAGCCTGGTTTGACAGATTTAGTAAGGCCGTGGTGTCGTTTGGATATCTACAAAGTAATGCTGATCATACTTTCTTTATAAAACATCACAAAGGTAAGATTACTCTCTTTATAGTTTATGTTGATGACAAAATTATGATAGGAGATTACAAGGAAGAAATGACCCAGTTTAAGAAACAATTGGCTCAGGAATTCAAATCAAAGATTTGGGAAAGTTATAATATTTCCTCAGAATAGAAGTGGCCAGATCGAAAGAGGGAATTTTTGTTTCCTAAAGAAAATATGTTTAGATCTTCTGACAAAGACTGACATGTTAGGTTGCAAACCAGCAGAATCACCTATTAAGTGTAATCACAAGTTATAAGAAAAGATTGGCAAAATGATGGATAAAGGGAGATATCAAAGACTCAACGGACGTTTAATTTATCTCGCTCATACTTGACATGATATAGCCTATGTTGTTAGTTTGGTAAGCCAGTTTATGCATGATCCTCACGAAGCTCATATGCAGGAAATATTGTGAATTTTGTGCTATTTGAAGTCTGCACCGAGCAAAGGTATTCTCTTCTCAAAAAATAGTCATCTCAAGATAGAAGTATTTATTGATGCAGATTGGGCTGGTTTTCTTGATGACAGAAGGTATACAACGGGTCATTATATTCTTGTGGGAGGAAACTGAGTCATTTAGAGGAGTAAGAAACAAAGTGTTGTGTCTCGATCAAGTACAGAGGCTAAATATAGGGCCATGGCTGAAGGAGTTTGTGAGCTTTTATGGCTACAAAAAGTATTGGAATAGCTGCAATTGTTGAACGAAAACGGATCAACCTTGTACTGTGACAAAAAGGCGACCATCAACATAGCTCAAAATCCAGTACAGCATGATAGAACCAAACACATAAAAAATAGATCGTCATTCTATCAAGGAAAAAGTAGCTAGTGGTGACTCAAGTCTATATTACCTAGCATCTGAAAAACAGTTGGCTGATATTTTTACTAAAGGGCTCAACTGTAAGACTTATCATAATCTGCCTTGCAAGTTAGGCATGCGAGACATCTATGCACTAAATTGAGGGGGAGTGTTGAGAATATTTGATTATTTGATATTATTAAATAGTATCTTTAGAGATTACAACTGATATTTTTAGATATTCTAATTAAGAGATATTATTTCCTTAGTTGTTAAATCCTACATGTATATATAGTTGTACATATTTCTAAGAAATATATACTTTTGAGAGAGTTTTTCCTCAATACATTAGAGTATTCATCTCTAATTTCATCATAAATTGGAAATTACATCCAGTAATTTTTTTCGTTTTCCTCATTTCTAAGATATTGACAAAGGAAAGTCAAAGAATAATTGATTTATATCTATAGTAAGGCAAGGAAACCTTACACAGCATCTATGTTGTCCAGAAGTGTTAACCAACACTAAACAAACAAGGGAAAGACCATGCTCTGGAACATTTGTCCCTATCATATAGCTAGGAGATTCACTAGCCTTTGAATAAAAAAGTTCCCTGCCAATATTGATCTTGTATAACTGAATTGCATTCTGAGCAAATATATCATTAGATGCTTCAATAGCTTCAAAAATGGAGAGATCACAGTCGATGTATGCATCAAGTAAGACAGAAAAGACAACCTCATGAGCTCTTTTGGCACCTGAAAGAGGAATAGGTCAAACATTTCGCACTATTGTTATAAAGAATGTACTCAAGCAAGCTATGGGATCTAAAACTTGAAGAATCAATTGCTTTCTAATGAATACTTCCTTTTTATGCTTCACAAGTTTTATCACATAAATAGACTGATATGTCAAGGCTTTATACTTTTCCAATGCTTTAACAAATTAGTCTCTTTTCTCACATGGTGAATGAAAGGTTCAGGCCAAACTCATGCATGTGGCCAGGCACATACTCGATCAAAAAAGAAATAAGCTTTACATTTGTGCATAGTTCATAAACAACCAACATAAACACAGATCCACATAGCAAAATGTCTACATGTTTTACATTAATAAACATTCGAGGGGAAAATTGTAACACCCCGAATTTGGGCCTATAAGTATTGGGCCTTGAGTGCGGGTCCGTAAGGAGGTTGTATATAGGTATTTAATTGTGCAATAAAATAACACAATTAAATGTCTGCTTTGGTGGTTAATGGCCCTAAGAAGTGTTAGAGAAATCTTGGGTTCAAACTTGGGCTTTAGCAAAAATTTTGGTATTAAGTGAAAAAAAACCTGGATGCTTGGATGAGGGTTTTTAAATTATTGTGTTAAATAAATGACACAAGGAAGCTTGTAGTCTAGAGGTTGTGGCGTCATTAAGGTTGTCTAGGAGCCTGGGTTCAAGCCTTGGCTCTTGCAATTTATTTTGGTTTTTTTTTAAGGGAACCTGGACTTTGGCCTTTAGACCTTATAATTAATTGGGGATAAAATATGACACAAAAAGCTTTGTGGCTTAATGGCAAGTACCGTGTGGAGCATCTAAGGGGAGGCATGGGTTCGAATCCCATGGCAAGAAAGAAGCATTTATTTTGCTAACAGGGGGCGGCAAGAGTTGGTGTTGAATTTAAACTCTGATGTTGGAGGGATCCCATATCGGGAAGCTAACATAAGAGTGGTTGCGAAGCTGGCTTTAAATAGAGGGAACCATGAGGAGAGTAAATGCACCTTTTCTTGGCTGATCCCTTTCGCTGTATGGCGTGCTCGTTTGGGTTGGGCGTCGGCTAAGAGTGCTCGGAGCATGGATTAACTCTAGTCTCCTATCAGGTGTGTATTTTCTCACTACTCTAGTTGTAGGATGGCTACTTCGGGCCGCGATGGGCCGAAAGGGGTCATGTGGGCCTAATGGGCCTACGAGCCCAATTGGATAAGTTGTTTGATTGTGTAGTAAATATTGGACTAGGGTAGGTGAATCTCATATTTGTGGCTAGATTTGGGCTAAAAGGGCCACACGAGCGTGTGGGCCCATTTGGGCTCAGAATAGTCTTTAGGCCTATTTGTATTGTTATCCCTGTTTAGAATACTTTAGTTTACCAAATTACTGAAATGCCCTCGATTTATAGAATTACTGTTTTACCTCGATTTACAAAATTACCATTTTACCCTCAATTTACAAAATTACCGTTTTACCCTCGATTGTGAAATTATTGAAATACCCCTATAGGATAGAATTACCAAAATACCCCTAGTTTTTAAAATTACCAAAATACCCCTAATTTGTAAAATTACCGAAATACCACTGGTTTGTGAAATTACTGAAATACCCTCAATTTGTAAAATTACCAAAATACCCTTAATTTATAAAATTACAAAAATACACTTGACTTTCTAAAAATTATAGAAATACCATTGGTTTACTAAATTACTGAAATACCCTTGGTTTGTAGATTTACCAAAACACCCTTGTAGGATGAAATGACTAAAATACCCCTAATAGGTAAAAAGACCGTAAAGCCCCGTAGGGTAAAGTGACCGTAATACCCTTGTATGGTAAAATGACGAATATGCCCTTATGTTCCGTATAATTGATGTGCTTAGGATTTACATTTATTGATATTGGATTAGTTAAGTTTGAGTGACAGGTGGTGGTTATTGTAGGTGATTGATTATGAAAACGTTTCAACTTCAACCCATAACAGGTGTGTACTAACCCTCGTAGTAGCTTAGATTAATATCTCCTGAGAAGCCGAAATGCTAAAATACCAGTATTTCGAGAACTTGTAATGTTGCGTGTGGGTATAGATGCGACAAATACGATAAGATTGGTGTTTGGATCGATGGAACGGGTAAGAACTCAATTTTGTGCACGATGATAAGTTGGGCCTCAATGGGCAGGAATTGGGCCAAATGGGCTTTTAGGCCCATTTGGGTAAAATTGATAGAAAATGGAATTTGAAAAAGTTACATGTTAACACGATTATTGTTGTTGTAAAATTTGGGTTAAGCAGGCTTAGTGGGCTAAATCAGCATTCGTAGGGCCCATTAGGGTTTTTGGGCCCAAAAGCCCGAATTTGATAAGTGGGTTAAAGATCATTGTTTAAACAGTCGAAAATATTGACAATTGTAATGAACATGGAAAAACCTGATTTTTGGTAAATTTACAAAAATACCCTTATAATATGAAAAATGACTGTTTTGCCCTTGTGGGCAAGTGACTGACTTGGACTGTGTGGTTGACGGATTTGATTGTGAATATATGTTGGTGATATGAATGACTTGACTATGGTTGTTTGATTCAAATATGGGCATGACATTCTGCATACATGACATATTGCATGGGATATGGGTTATATTGATGGAGAAAGTGCTAAAAGGGCTCTGCCCCAATTTACCGAAAACGGCTTTGGCCCAGTTTATCAGAAAGGGCTTTGCCCCAGTTATTAAAAGAGGCTAGGCCTCCAGTTATATGATAAAGCAGCTATGCTTCCAGTGGAGCGTTTGGTTGGGTGGGTTGAGTTATTTCCCACATGGTGTGTTGGTTGGTACGGGTGGAGAGTAGCGGATGGTGGGTCGAGTAGTCTCCCCAAATGGGCTTGCATACATCCATTGATATTACATGTGATATTGAAATAGGCCTAAGGGCCATACCGTTTACAGTAAAGGCTTCAGCCCAGTGATATGATTTAAGAAAAGGCTTCGGCCCAGTGATATGATTTATGAAAATGCTTCGGCCCAGTGATATGATTTATGGAAAGGCTTCGGCCCAATATATGTCAAGACAAAATAGGGCTTTGGCCCAGATTGTACTGATACCGTGTTATTTACTGTTTGTTTGTTATTGGGGTTACACACTGAGTTTCCAAACTCACCCCTTCTTTAACCTTGCAAGTGGGCCTTGATGTGAGTGTCTTGGAGCCGGAGGGGATTCAGAGTGGCCATGGTGAACGCTTTTGGGTTTGAAAAAGAGACTAGTTTTCTTAAGCTATTTTTAATTACTATTTAATTTTTGGGTTGTAATAAGGCCATTTTAACTTTATTTTCTTCTTTGATTTTCTGGGATTATATTATTTTTAATAACTTTATTCTGGTGGATAATAATTCAAATGGGCTAGACTTAGGGCACGATTTCAAAACGATACTTGTTTTTAAAATAACACGACGTCACGAATATTCGATTTATCAAAGATTACCACTCAAAGAAGTTTCAATCCGTTATAACCAAGTGTGGCAATGGATGTGGGCATGTCTAGGATTGGATCCAATCGAATAGCTTGGTACTTAAGCAGCCTTCATGGCTCACCTCCTCTGTTATGGATACCTACCTGGTGCCCAGCTTCCATTCACTTGGTTAGCTTAACAAAAGTCGGCTTTTAAAACACTAAAAAGGGAACATGGGTTTTTTTTTAATTTCAATGTGGCATGTCGGATTCGGCCATAACGTCTGGGCCGGGTTTGGGGTGCTACAAAAGTAGCATCTAATTGAGTAGTTTCTGGTTTCATCAATCATCATATTGAAGGGTTATTTTTGAAGAGTAATTCTGTGTTGTGGAGTCAGAATCTTCAATAAATACCAAAAATTTTCAACTTGAAAATTGATCATTTCTTGCAATACCAAGAATTTGTTTGACTATCTAGGTCAAGAATCTGGATCTCTCACAAAGCACACACAAAAGTGAAAGCGAGAGCCATCAATAAAAATTATATTCAAGGCATTATGAGTGATCGGACAGCGACATGAGAATTTTAACAATGAATGCATTAAAAACTAGATGCAAGTTGAGAAGAACAATCATTCTTAAGCTATTTGATGATATGTTTGTGGATGATAACTTACAGACCTATGTAGTATGTTTCAAGAGTTGCATACGCATCAGTGCTGAACATCACCTGCAATTTTGTGTTTGAGATCAATTACAGTAAAATAAACATAGCATACATATAAAAGGAAAAATTAGACCTTTTATATCAAATATTAACAGCTTCCCCTGTGTAAAATGCAACAGAAACTTATTCCGGGAACAACTCAGGGTAAATTTGGTGGGAATAAAGAAGGAAAGGAAAAAAAATCGCATATGACAAAGTGACAAAGGAAATCATAATTTTTCCTTCTATACACTATCAAGTGAAGCATATTCTACGAACAACGAGAAGCATATGCAATTGATGAGGTTACAAATTAACTACAGTAAGGGAAAAGCTAAGTATATTGACCAAGGAGAAACATAGATGTGGTAGTTAAAATTGTAATCATATCACAACTGCCCTTGTAAGAGAGGTTGGTTGGATATTGTGGACAAACACTCATATTTTATCACTGTGCTGAAGAACTGGGACAAAACTCTTTAGAAAAAAAAGAGTACAAGGCTCTCAATATTTCCTTCGAGTATTTTCACCTTCTTTAAGGGGGCCATCTCCAAAAGTTCTTTGACTGAGGTTATCATCCCACGTACACTGAGCTTGGGAATTGCCAACCCAAAGTCAAGGAAAACCTGAAAGAGCAAACAACTACATGGATAGGAACATAACATGGCAAACTGAATACCAAGTGCAACAAATGAAGTGATCCACTGGCGCTAGAATTTTCACCTGGGCATAAACAGAGGCCAAATATGAAGCTTCTTGCGAGAATAGGTACGATGCATGTAAAAGAAATATACGAGACCCAGAAAATCATTTATCTTCTAAAAGTGTCCGGAGATGAAGTGGATTGGATAATCGTAAATCCAAATATTTGTCTCCAAAACTAATTGGGAAGAAAAGAAAGAAATGAGAAATGAGGGCGAAAACAAATACTGAAAGAGCATATAGGTTGCTTTAGTGTTGTTGATGATAGCTCATAGATAAGGACTAGGAGCTGTCTGTATCTGGTGCTTCTAGAAGGGAACCAGACAAGCTAAACATACTTTAGAAAGGGGTTGAGACTAAACCGATTGCATACAAAATTTTTCGAAACTTAAACAATTTTTAAAGTTATAAAGGTCACATGCCCGTGTGAGTAGGCCATGTGCCCTACATGGCAATAGACACGCTTGTGTGTCTAGGCTGTGGCGAAACGGGGCATACATACTGACTTTTCCACACGACCACAAGACACGCCCGTGTGCCAGGCCATGTGAAAATTAGGGAGGCTACTGACTTGGGTCACATGGCCAGTCACATGCCCGTGTGTCTAGCCCGTGCTCGAAATTGACTTGGCCACACGAACTAGCACATGTGTGCGACCGTGTGGTTACTCAGGCTCATTTTGAAATACTCAGGCTCATTTTGAAATGACCCTCGAGCAACACGGCTGAGACACACGCCCGTGTCCCTGCTCGAGTGGGCAAAAATATACCATTTACAAGGCCAACATGCCACCCATAAAGGGTCTTCCCTACAAGCATCAAAACCAATTCATTTTATACTAAATTTTCAATCAATTCACAACCAAATCATACACCAATCATGCCATATTATAATTAACCAATTTCATGCTATTAATCCATACTAAAACATACCAAAACATAAGCCAAAGTCATACCTAAACATAAAATTCATAACCTTAATTTACTTATTCAATCTCATGCCATAATCTTACCAAATCTCAAAATAGGTACACACTAAAAACTTACCAACTTGACCAATTCTCTTGGCCATATATGAACACATCATATTAGCAATATTTCATCACATAGTTTATACTCAAAAGTCATATATAAACACATCCAAAACTAATCCATATCACATGGCTAAATTTACACTTCACAACTTAAAACATATCTCAAATAATTTTAGCTTATACATGCCATATTTCAAATTTACATTATCAAAAGGTAACCAAATAGAGGTGGATAATGTGGTGATGATCCTCGACGATCCCCGAGCTCCCAGTAGCTTCAATATCTATAAAACATTTGAAAATACAATGTAACCATTCCAAAGCTTAGTAAGCCATATACAAATAAACTTGTCACATAAACAATTCTAAACCATTTCATCCATATAATGTAACACCCCGAACCCGAGGCCGTCGCCGGAGTCGAACACGAGGTGTTAACAGACTTCAAACCACTTATTAAAATTTTTCCAGACAAGCTGTCAATCTGTGTACTAGTCGCTTTAAAAATCATATCTTGAGCTCTGGAACTCAAAATCCAGTTCCGTGAATTTTCCCTGAAACTACACTCATATTACCATCTACATATTTTTTTCTAGAATTTTTGGTCGGGCCAATTAGTACAGTTTATTAGTCAAAGTCTCCCATGTTACTGGGGTCGACTACACTGACCTTTGCGCATTACGACCTGGATATCTCCCTGTACAGAACTTCCATACTGATGCCGTTTGTTTCTATAGAAACTAGACTCAGAGAGGAATCTATACATATATGTTATGACTCCTAATTATCTCTGGTTAATTTATAATGAATTTCCAAAGTCGGAGCAGGGAATCCAGAAACCGTTCTGGCCCTGTCCCACGAGAACCTGATTATCTCTTAACATACTGTCCATATGATTCTTTCGTTACTTCTATATGAAAATAGACTCATCGAACTTCGATTACATAATTTATTTATCAATTAAATCCACTCCTACTATTTTTAGTGATTTTTCAATCTCATGTCACTGCTGCTGCCAGCATCTGTTACGAAAGCAACTATGCCCACTTTGTGTTTACTCCTTGATCTAACTAATAATTCATCATGCATATCACAAATTATGATCATGACTAACCATGCCAAAGGCTAATCATTGTCAAACTTCCCCCTACTACACTATTGCCATATCATGAATTTTAACACCAAAATAATCAACCATGACGTATGGCATAAAAAGGTCAAATTATCAAGATTTGCGACCTAACGTATGAATCCAAACCCAACCGAACATTTATGCCATTTTCGCATGGCTAAAAGCTTACATACCAAAGTTCAAACACAACATAATAGCCTATACATGCCGAAATGTTCTCCTAAGCCAACTAAGAAGAAAGTACCAAAACTTGCTATCCGGTGTGATGACTTCGATGACGGCCCGACCACGCAAAAAGAGACGAGTCCAAGAAACCTAGTATGGGTGACAAGGAAACACCGAGTGAGTTTATAACTCAGTAAGTCATAAGCAATACACTACCATCCATTAATAACATTATCACAAGAGGAAACAAAATGGAACGAGGCTAGTTACTCCATCCATACCGAACCATACCATAGTTCCTCCGACCTATCGGTTCAATCTCATACCAAATCATGCATTCACATTCCATATACTCATCAATAGAATATTCGAGGCATTTTCATAAGTCATTTTATTTTCGTTACAATCATACAACTAAACGGCCTTTCACCCATTCCACGATAAATCTTATGTACGTGACTTCAAGTATATTTGTCACATAGGTTCAACTTACCAAGCTCAACTCCAAATATAAACATAGCACCTATTAGCCATGAACTCAAGATACTTACCCGATCCGCTATCCGTGATCGACTCAATAGTGTCGCACACTTAGTGTCCATAATGATTCAAGAATATTTATTAAGTCCGCACACTCAGTGCTATATAATCAACTCGCACACTTAGTGCTACATAATCATACTCGCACACTTAGTGCTACATAGTCAACTCGCACACTTAGTGCTACATAGTCAAACTCGCACACTTAGTGCTACATATTCAATTCGCACACTTAGTGCTGCACAATTTAAACCCGCACACTTAGCGCCAATCTCATGGTCATAAATGTTTATACCCGCACATTTAGTGCCAAGATCAACAACTCAATACATCTCACCTCTTTTCTTTTCATTCAACACTTTCATCACCACATACGTACATTCATATATATATATTTATTCATTCCATTCAGCATCATTACATAAATGTTATGACCATTTGAATTAATACCAACTATATGCTTAATGACTTACTTTATGTTGGGTAAAATAAATTCCGAGTCGGCTACTCGATGACCTTCGATTTCCCCTTGTTGGACGCCTCTCCTTTAGGTTCTTGAGCTTAAATAATACAAATAAGAGTATTCAATATTTAACCCAATAACATGAATTTATTTATCACATTCGGCAATCACATATCATTAAATTTTCAAACCAAAATGTCATTATATGACCACATATACACATATCCATATACTTAAGCTCAATAATTATAATGTAATATCATGTACCCACTTTAAGTATATTGCCGAATATACTTAATCATACATACACCTAACCAAAACAAATTCCCTAAAATCTTTATATCATTTATACACTAAGCCGAATACTCTCACCAAGTTCACCTATATTCTTCAACAATTCCTTCATTGATCAAACACATATTCGGCTAAAGAAATGGCAATTTTAGCAACCTTCGATTTAGTACTTAACTTTTACCACATATCAAATAACTCATTTCCTTACTCATGTGACCACGTATATTCGGTCATGCATACACACATAAAATCAATTTGGAGACTCTATCAATCCAACATACATTCGGCACCTTCATCCACCATTCTACCAAGCATGTAATATTCAAACACAACCAAACTCACATTCGGCCCTAGCTCATAACAAGGTAGCCGATTCTTTTTATAGTTCAAACACTCCTCTATCATCATTCACCTAACTTTAACATGAAACAACAAAACTCATCATTTCTCATCCAAATAACATGAACAACAACCATTTCTTGAACACTTTCTCATGACCAATTGCTCATGTTACCAACAAGATTCAAGATTTGAACACGGGCTATTTAGAACTCAAGTCAATTACTAAAACATGCATGCATCTCAAGGACAACATCAAACATACCTTAGTCTAGCAAACCACCATAGCCGATTTTCTCAAGCTTTTCCCCTTCCTTTCTTTCCTCTATTCGGCCAAAGATGTTCAAGAATGAACACTTTTTTTTTTTGTTTTCTTTCTTCAATTCACGGCAACAAGGCGGTATGGATGAGACCATATTATTTTTTTTTTCATCACCCTTCCTTTCATTATTTAATCACCATGCTCATTATTTTATTTTTCTTAACATACATCACTAGCATAACATGTTGGAGACATGTTTCCACCCATAGCATGGCCGGCCACTATGCTTTAGTTTGGCTAATTTGACATGCAAGGACAACACTTTCCCACTTTAATACTATTTGGTCCTTACTTATTTATCTATCATAATTTTCCAAGTCTTTCAACTAGATCCTTTCAAGCAAAATTCACATTCCTAATATAAAATTAAAACATCAAATTTTTGTACAAGTACTATCACACATATAAGATATGCAAATAAAATTTTAACTAAATCTTATGACTCGGTTTTGTGGTCCCGAAACCACATTCCGACTAGGGTCAAATTAGGGCTATTACAACTCTCCCCCACTTAAGAATTTTCATCCCCGAAAATCTTACCGGTAAATAGGTTTGGGTATCGTTCTTTCATCGAGCTCTCGGTTTCCCAAGTAGCTTCCTCGATCCCATGTTTGAGCCATAACACCTTCACTAACGGAACCCTTTTGTTTCGCAACTCCTTCACTTCACGAGCTAGGATACGTATCGGTTCTTCTTCATAACTCATATCGGCTTGAATTTCAACCTCTGATGGGCTAATTATGTGCGATGGATCAGATCGATAGCGTCGAAGCATCGAAACATGAAAGACATCGTGAATCTTTTCAAGCTCAGGGGGCAAAATCAATCTATACGCAACTGGTCCAACTCGTTCGGATACTTCGTACGGGCCGATGAATCTCGGACTCAATTTGCCCTTACGACCAAATCTAAGCACCTTCTTCCAGGGTGAAACTTTGAGAAATACTTTATCTCCAACCTGATATTCAATGTCTTTTCTTTTCAAATCCGCATACGACTTTTGACGATCCGAAGCGGCTTTCAAACTTTCGCGAATTACTCGGACTTTCTGCTCGGCATCCTTAATCAAATCAACCCCAAAGATTTTAATTTCACTAAGTTCAGTCCAAAATAATGGGGTACGACACTTGCGACCGTATAAAGCCTCGTAAGGTGCCATCTTAATGCTTGATTGAAAGCTATTGTTATAAGCAAATTCAATCAAAGGCAAATATCTTTCCCATGAACCACAGAACTCTAAGACGCAACATCTCAACATATCCTCGAGTATCTGAATTGTTCGTTCAGATTGACCATCGGTTTGGGGGTGAAAAGCAGTGCTAAAATACAGCTTGGTACCCAAAGCTTCTTGCAATTTCTTCCAAAATCGCGATGTAAATCTTGGGTCTCTATCTGACATAATAGAAATAGCTACTCCATGTAATCTCACAATCTGAGAAACATACAATTCGGCTAGTTTATCCAATGAAAAATCCGTACATACAGGGATAAAGTGAGCCGACTTAGTCAGTCTATCGACAACAACCCAAATCGCATCTTTCTTACTCGTCGACAATGGTAACCCAGATACAAAATCCATCGTGACTCGATCCCATTTCCATTCAGGTATCATGATTGGCTGTAGTAATCCCGAAGGCACTTGATGTTCCGCTTTCACTTGTTGACATATTAAACACCTTAAAACAAATTCCGAAATGTCTCGTTTCATGCCCGACCACCAAAGTTGACGTTTCAGATCATTGTACATTTTAGTACTACCCGGGTGGATAGACATTCGGCCACTATGAGCCTCATTCAAAATCATCGAAATAAGTTCCGAATTCCTTGGAACACACAAACGACTTCTAAACCTCAAACAATCATCATCATCCATTCGAAACTCCGATTCCTTGTTCGGAACACACTCAGCCCGTTTTGCAACCAATTTATCATCAACTTTCTGGGCTTCACGAATTTGATGAATCAATAATGGTTTGGCTTTTAATTCAGCTATTAACACATTGTCGGGTAGAACAGACAAGTGCACATTCATCGCTCGTAAAGCAAACAGCGATTTCCGGCTTAAGGCGTCCGCAACCACATTAGCCTTTCCCGGGTGGTAATCAATGGCAAGCTCGTAATCTTTCAACAACTCAAGCCAACGTCTTTGTCGTAGATTTAGGTCTCTTTGAGTCATCAAATATTTGAGACTTTTGTGATCCGAAAATACATGGCACTTTTCGCCAAACAAATAATGTCGCCATATTTTCAAAGCAAATACGATGGCGGCTAGCTCGAGATCATGGGTGGGATAATTTCTCTCGTGTGGCTTCAATTGTCTCGACGCATAGGCCACAACTCGACCTTCTTGCATCAATACGCAACCCAACCCGAGTAGGGATGCGTCACTATAAATGACAAACTCTTTGCCTGATTCAGGTTGCACTAAAATTGGAGCTTCAGTCAAATAAGTTTTCAGTTGATCGAAACTTTTCTGACATTTCTCCGTCCATTCGAACTTAACATCCTTTTGAAGTAGCTTCGTCATTGGTGTGGCTATCATCGAGAAACCTTTGACAAATCGTCGGTAATAACCGGCGAGTCCCAAAAAGCTCCGAACCTCAGTAATATTTCTCGGAGGTTTCCAGTTAAGTATGGCTGAGATTTTGTTCGGGTCAACTCGAATACCCGATGCGGATACCACATGACCCAAGAAGCTAACCTCTCTTAACCAGAACTCACACTTACTGAACTTAGCATATAACTGCTTATCCCGCAAAATTTGCAACACTAGCCTCAGATGCTCAGTATGTTCGGTCTCGTCTCTTGAATAGACCAAGATGTCATCAATGAACACAACTACGAACCGATCCAAATATGGTCTGAAGATCCGATTCATCAAATCCATAAACACTGCAGGGGCATTAGTGAGCCCAAACGGCATCACTAAGAACTCGTAGTGACCGTACCTCGTTCTGAAAGCAGTTTTGGGTACGTCCGAATCTCGAATCCGCAACTGATAATAACCCGATCTCAAATCTATCTTTGAAAACACTGATGCTCCCTTTAATTGATCAAACAAATCATCAATACGCGGTAACGGATACTTATTCTTTATCGTCACTTTATTTAGTTGATGATAGTCAATGCACAACCTCATGGTTCCGTCCTTCTTTTTCACGAACAATACTGGTGCACCCCAAGGTGAGAAACTTGGTCGAGCGAAACCTCTATCCGTCAATTCTTGCAACTGAGCTTTCAACTCTTTTAACTCGGTTAGTGCCATACGATACGGAGCTATCGAAATTGGCGCAGTTCCAGGTACAAGCTCAATACCAAACTCTATCTCCCGAACAGGTGGCAAACCCGGCAATTCTTCAGGAAAAACATCCGGGTATTCACAAACCACCGGCACAGATTCGGGTTTCTTTTCTAACTCTTTGTCATCAAGTACATACGCAAGGTATGCTTCGCACGCTTTTCTCACATATTTCTGGGCCAACATTGCTGATATTACAGCTGGCAACCCCCTTAAGTCCGCAGACTCAACTCGGATTATCTCGTTATTTGCGCACCTCAAATCAATAGTCTTGCTTTTGCAATTCACAACCGCATCATGCGCGGTCAACCAATCCAAACCAAGAATAACATCAAATTCGTCAAACGGCAAAAGCATCAAATCGGCCGGAAAACAAGATTCTCGGATTATTAGAGGGCATCTCTTACACACTTTATCAACAAATACGCATTGACCCAAAGGGTTTGACACTCGAATTACGAACTCAGTAGACTCAACAGGTAGAGTCTTACTGGATGCTAAGGTTTCGCATACATATGAATGAGTAGAGCCAGGGTCAATCAATGCAATCAAATTAGTATCAAAGAGAGTGAAGGTACCAGTGATGATGTCAGGGAGGATGCCTCCTCTCGTGCGCGGATGGCATAAGCTCTAGCAGGAGTGCGGTTCTCGGCTCGAACAGCCGTATCAGAGGCCCCTCTCTGACTACCACCCATACCTCCTAAAATTCTCGGTGGTCTACCTCTAGTTGTCACTCCACTAGGTCTTACACCTTGAATCTTATTCTTCTCATCAAGCTCCGTGCAATCTCTAATGAAGTGGTCCTTCGAACCGCATCCGTAACAGGCCCTGTTAATAGACTTACCCCAACATTCACCTATGTGTCGTCTTCCACATTGGGGACATTTAGGTTTCTCTAGACGATTATTGCCCACACTAGCTACCGAAGTAGCTCGGGAGTCCGTCGATGGTCTTGCTCTGATGGAAATTCCCGCAGTCGTCCTCGACTTATTAGTGTCCTCCCTGAACTTCTTTACGGCTGAGAACGGGGCTTTACCCGTCGATCTTTTACAGTAGTCTCTAGCTTCAAATTCAGCCTTCTTCTTCTCCTTTCCAAGTTCTTCCGCCTTGCAGGCTCGTTCGACTAGTGTTACGAATTCTTTTATTTCCAAAATACCCATTAGTAGCTTTAAATCCTCATTCAATCCTTCTTCGAATCTTTTGCACATAGCAACCTCATCAGCTACACACTCCCGGGCATACGTACTGAGTCTTACGAATTCATGTTCGTATTCAGATACTGTCATACGGCCTTGCTTGAGTTCCAAGAATTCCGTACGCTTTTGATCAATGAACCGTTGACTAATATATTTCTTTCGAAATTCCGTCTGAAAGAAGTCCCAAGTTACTCGTTCGTTTGGGACTATGGAAATCAGGGTCCTCCACCAATAGTAGGCTGAGTCCCGCAACAAGGATATAGCACACTTTAGACATTCATCGGGTGTGCATGACAGTTCATCAAACACCCGAATGGTGTTATCAAGCCAGAACTCGGCCCTTTCAGCATCATCAGTAACTATGGCCCTGAACTCATCAGCCCCGCGCTTCCTAATCAAGTCTACAGGTGGCTTACTCAGCCTCACAGGATCAGTAACTGATGGCATTACTGGCTCCGGCGGTGGATTATTCAAATTCGGGAATTGTTGGACAGCCGGATTGGTTCGGGCATACTGCGCGACCCATTCATTCATCATGGTAAAGAAGGCTTGTTTAGCCCCCTCACCTTGATTATTCGCAGATGACTGAGGTTCAACAGGCGGCGTCCCTTGTGCAGGAGCAGCCGCTACGCCCTCAACGTCATCCGCTAAGGTTCCTTCTACACCGGGGTCCATTTACTAATCAAAACAAAAACATTTTAACCGTCAGAAGTCATCACACATTTAAACATTAACATTAAGGCATGTATAGCTAGACTCATACGCGCTATGGTAGTCCTAGAACCGACTAAACCATAGCTCTGATACCAATCAAATGTAACACCCCGAACCCGAGGCCGTCGCCGGAGTCGAACACGAGGTGTTAACAGACTTCAAACCACTTATTAAAATTTTTCCAGACAAGCTGTCAATCTGCGTACTAGTCGCTTTAAAAATCATATCTTGAGCTCTGGAAGTCAAAATCCAGTTCCGTGAATTTTCCCTGAAACTAGACTCATATTCCCATCTACATATTTTTTTCTAGAATTTTTGGTCGGGCCAATTAGTACAGTTTATTAGTCAAAATCTCCCATGTTACTGGGGTCGACTACACTGACCTTTGCGCATTATGACCTGGATATCTCCCTGTACAGAACTTCCATACTGATGCCGTTTGTTTCTATAGAAACTAGACTCAGAGATGAATCTATACATATATGGTATGACTCCTAATTATCTCTGGTTAATTTATAATGAATTTTCAAAGTCGGATCAGGGAATCCAGAAACCGTTCTGGCCCTGTCCCACGAGAACCTGATTATCTCTTAACATACTGTCCATATGATCCTTTCGTTACTTCTATATGAAAATAGACTCATCGAACTTCGATTACATAATTTATTCATCAATTAAATCCACTCCTACTATTTTTAGTGATTTTTCAATCTCATGTCACTGCTGCTGCCAGCATCTGTTACGAAAGCAACTATGCCCACTTCGTGTTTACTCCTTGATCTAACTAATAATTCATCATGCATATCACAAATTATGATCATGACTAACCATGCCAAAGGCTAATCATTGTCAAACTTCCCCCTACTACACTATTGCCATATCATGAATTTTAACACCAAAATAATCAACCATGACGTATGGCATAAAAAGGTCGAATTATCAAGATTTGCGACCTAACGTATGAATCCAAACCCAACCGAACATTTATGCCATTTTCGCATGGCTAAAAGCTTACATACCAAAGTTCAAACACAACATAATAGCCTATACAAGCCGAAATGTTCTCCTAAGCCAACTAAGAAGAAAGTACCAAAACTTGCTATCCGGTGTGATGACTTCGATGACGGCCCGACCATGCAAAAAGAGACGAGTCCAAGAAACCTAGTATGGGTGACAAGGAAACACCGAGTGAGTTTATAACTCAGTAAGTCATAAGCAATACACTACCATCCATTAATAACATTATCACAAGAGGAAACAAAATGGAACGAGGCTAGTTACTCCATCCATACCGAACCATACCATAGTTCCTCCGACCTATCGGTTCAATCTCATACCAAATCATGCATTCACATTCCATATACTCATCAATAGAATATTCGAGGCATTTTCATAAGTCATTTTATTTTCGTTACAATCATTCAACTAAACGGCCTTTCACCCATTCCACGATAAATCTTATGTACGTGACTTCAAGTATATTTGTCACATAGGTTCAACTTACCAAGCTCAACTCCAAATATAAACATAGCACCTATTAGCCATGAACTCAAGATACTTACCCGATCCGCTATCCGTGATCGACTCAATAGTGTCGCACACTTAGTGTCCATAATGATTCAAGAATATTTATTAAGTCCGCACACTCAATGCTATATAATCAACTCGCACACTTAGTGCTACATAATCATACTCGCACACTTAGTGCTACATAGTCAACTCGCACACTTAGTGCTACATAGTCAAACTCGCACACTTAGTGCTACATATTCAATTCGCACACTTAGTGCTGCACAATTTAAACCCGCACACTTAGCGCCAATCTCATGGTCATAAATGTTTATACCCGCACATTTAGTGCCGAGATCAACAACTCAATACATCTCACCTCTTTTCTTTTCATTCAACACTTTCATCACCACATACGTACATTCATATATATATATTTATTCATTCCATTCAGCATCATTACATAAATGTTATGACCATTTGAATTAATACCAACTATATGCTTAATGACTTACTTTATGTTGGGTAAAATAAATTCCGAGTCGGCTACTCGATGACCTTCGATTTCCCCTTGTTGGACGCCTCTCCTTTAGGTTCTTGAGCTTAAATAATACAAATAAGAGTATTCAATATTTAACCCAATAACATGAATTTATTTATCACATTCGGCAATCACATATCATTAAATTTTCAAACCAAAATGTCATTATATGACCACATATACACATATCCATATACTTAAGCTCAATAATTATAATGTAATATCATGTACCCACTTTAAGTATATTGCCGAATATACTTAATCATACATACACCTAACCAAAACAAATTCCCTAAAATCTTTATATCATTTATACACTAAGCCGAATACTCTCACCAAGTTCACCTATATTCTTCAACAATTCCTTCATTGATCAAACACATATTCGGCTAAAGAAATGGCAATTTTAGCAACCTTCGATTTAGTACTTAACTTTTACCACATATCAAATAACTCATTTCCTTACTCATGTGACCACGTATATTCGGTCATGCATACACACATAAAATCAATTTGGAGACTCTATCAATCCAACATACATTCGGCACCTTCATCCACCATTCTACCAAGCATGTAATATTCAAACACAACCAAACTCACATTCGGCCCTAGCTCATAACAAGGTAGCCGATTCTTTTTATAGTTCAAACACTCCTCTATCATCATTCACCTAACTTTAACATGAAACAACAAAACTCACCATTTCTCATCCAAATAACATGAACAACAACCATTTCTTGAACACTTTCTCATGACCGATTGCTCATGTTACCAACAAGATTCAAGATTTGAACACGGGCTATTTAGAACTCAAGTCAATTACTAAAACATGCATGCATCTCAAGGACAACATCAAACATACCTTAGTCTAGCAAACCACCATAGCCAATTTTCTCAAGCTTTTCCCCTTCCTTTCTTTCCTCTATTCGGCCAAAGATGTTCAAGAATGAACACTTTTTTTTGTTTTCTTTCTTCAATTCACGGCAACAAGGGGTATGGATGAGACCATATTATTTTTTTTTCATCACCCTTCTTTTTATTATTTAATCACCATGCTCATTATTTTATTTTTCTTAACATACATCACTAGCATAACATGTTGGAGACATGTTTCCACCCATAGCATGGCCGGCCACTATGCTTTAGTTTGGCTAATTTGACATGCAAGGACAACACTTTCCCACTTTAATACTATTTGGTCCTTACTTATTTATCTATCATAATTTTCCAAGTCTTTCAACTAGATCCTTTCAAGCAAAATTCACATTCCTAATATAAAATTAAAACATCAAATTTTTGTACAAGTACTATCACACATATAAGATATGCAAATAAAATTTTAACTAAATCTTATGACTCGGTTTTGTGGTCCCGAAACCACATTCCGACTAGGGTCGAATTAGGGCTGTTACATATAACTCAAGGCAAGATATAACCACATATCTATAAATCTCATATAGATCATTTGTTCATAAATCTCTTATACATAACACATAACACATTTCATTTTCATATAACTCATACATACTTCATATATCCACATATAAACATAAGCTTACCTTTCATTCTCTGTTATAATATACCTTTCAAACATACCTGAATTTGGGTACACATTCACGTAGTTACTCATTTCTCGGAATACCCGTTGAACCGTTCAGAATCAAATAGGATAAGCGAATAGCTCGAAAAGCTCGTACAATGCCAACATCCCTGATGTGTTCTTACATGTAACCAAATATCGATGCCACTATCCTAAACAGGGTCTTACAGGAAATCAAATACGATGCCGATGTCCCAGACATGGTCTTACACATAAATCTCAAATCGATGCCAACGTCCCAGACGTGGTCTTACACAAAATCATATATCGAAATTCTTATGTCATGACATATGTATCCTAACTATTTTTATGGTTCGTACGAGACTTTTTCGATGTAACACCCCTTACTCATATCCGTCGCCGGAACAGGGTACGAGGTATTAACAAATTATAGTATATACTATTAAACAAAACCCAACAAAAATATGACGTGCAATTTGATCATTATAACATATGCCATTAACAATACAAACCAACTTCAGAGGCTTCGTACAAAATGATTAGTTTGATACTACAAGTAGTAATTTGAACCTAGACAATTATGACACGTAACAAAATAACTAAGTCTGCTATACATGCCATATTTCAAAATGTTGAGTTCAGATACCAAGAGTATTGATAGTGCGGGCGGATCTTCTACGATCTCTGAGTCCTGTGCTAGCTGGACGACACTATAAGACAAAGGAGAGAAAAGAAAGTAAGCTTATGGCTTAGTAAGTAAGTATATAAATAACAAATAAGAAATCTAATATGTTTACAACATAACTCAATTATATCATATTTTTAATTTTATTGTTTACTCCAATTTGATCAAGCTGTCCCTCCTACGTCATGATCACTAAATAAATCATAACTCGAGTTACGAAACTCGAAATTCAAATCTATAAAATTTCCCTGAATCTAGACTCATAAAAATTCTTACTAATTTTTTTCTAGAATTTTTGGTTCAGCCAATTAGTACAGTTTATTAGTTAAATTTCCCCTGTTACACAGCTCAACTGATCTGACCTCTGTTCATTATGAATTTAATTTCTCTCAGTACACAATTCAAATAACCATGAAACCAGTTTCATTTAAAACTAGACTCAATAAGGAATTTAGGCATATAAACTATATTTCTTAATTCGTTTTGTACAAATTTTAATTATTTTTCAAAGTTGAAACAGGGGATTACATAGTCATCCTGAGCAAGTCTCACACAATTGTAAATATCTCAAAATATAGAATTCCTTTGCTTGCTCTGTTTCTTTTATATGAAAATAGACTCATTAATATTTAATTTCACATCTCATTCAACCTCTAATTAAATTCCTTCTATTTTTGGTGAATTTCCAAAATCATGTCACTGCTACTGTCCAAAACAGTTTTAATGCTAATTTCATTCTTTCACACTCCTTTATACTAACCTCATTTTAACTTACATATATATATACTACAAATCATTTTCATCGCATTTCATACATCACAAGTGTAGGTCTATGACTACAATGTCACCACAAAACCATCCCGTTGAACAATTCGGAATAATCCTCGATACTTGATAGTTTCAGCACACAGCCCCACCATCATATCTCATTTAATTCGGCTCTCTTGTACACATGGTGAACACTTAGTACCACTCATGCGACCTAGCCGATTTATCTCGTATCTCTCTTGTCTACATGGTGTCCTTCACTTGGAATCACTCATGCGACCTAGCTACATTTATCTCTCACGTAGCTCTCTTGTCTACATGGGATACATCCTGTATCACACATGTGACCTAGCTACATTATAGTATCTCGTAGCCTTCTTGTACACATGATGTGCACTCGGCACCATACATGTGACCTAGCTACGCTCCCTCTATTTTATTCGATTTTTCCGAATGTTCAACCGGGATCTCTCTCTTTATTATTTATTTCCATTCTTTCAATAGTCGATTTATACTTCAACATCAGCTAATATATATAATAGGCTGAAATATAAAAATGTAAATGAAATTAATGTATTATTTATATACAAACTTACCTCGGTGCAAAATATAGGAATTTTGCAATTTAGTCCAAAACTTTCTCCTTTCCCCGTTCGAGGTCAATTCCACGCCTTTCTTGATTATGAAGCTTGAAAGTTGAAGAAACCCTAGCTATGGAGGAGAGCAATTTTCGGCAGCAACTAATAAAGATGATAACCAATTTTGTGTTATTTTTCCCATTTTATTTCATTTAATATACAAATGACCAAAATGCCCTTACTACTAAACTTTCAAAAAAAATTCCCTCCATGTCCAACTTTTGTCCATAACTTAAGAATGGGTCAAATTGCTATTTAAGACCTCCTAACTAATATCCCAAAGCAATTTCATACTAAAAACTTCTAAAACACGAGTTTTACAATTTATTCGATTTAGTCCCTATTCTCAACTTAAGCGCGAAATGCATAGAATTTCATCACGAAATTTTCATGAATCATGAAATCATATCATAAACCCCAAAATAATTATTAAATCGATTATTTCTATCTCGGATTTGTGGTCATGAAACCACTATTCCGATTAGGCCCTAATTCGGGTTGTCACATTCGATGTCATCGTATTATTGAAACTTTCTCGGATTTCTTATATTTTTCTCTCAAATCCATTCATCACAATTCAAATATCATATAAACAATTAATAATTCAATTTAACACATTTATTTGTATATCGACTTACCTCGTATGTATTCAAACGAACGGAATCGACTATTCAATGACTTTCGGCTTTTCCCGGTCTAATTCTGTTTTCTTTGGTTCTTGATCTAAACACATTCAAATTTGACTTATTCAATCTCACATTCATTCAAAACAATCCATATACACACATTTAGGGAATTTTACCAATCATCACATTTTCACATTTTAACACTTTAGTCCCTAATTCATAAAATCACAAAATACACAAAATTTTCTTATACACGCTTAGCCGAATTTTCATGTAGTTCATATAAATCCACATATTTCATTTATTTCACATTTTAATCCCTCAATTTCTCATTTTCACAATTTAGTCCAAAATACTCAAGTTCATCAAAAATCCCAATACAAAACATAGTAATCTAACACATATCTTTCATTTACTATCATCAAACTTCATAAAACTCACATTATCAACAATGGTGTAACGCCCCTAACCCGTATCCGTCACCGGACTAGGGTTAAAGGCATTACCAGACAAATTAGAACATTAACATTTATTTCATAAGCATCGAAGCATTAAAGATCAATCATCACTATAGAGTCCCTTATATAGGTCATCGAGACCTTAGACATGCATTAGAAAGGGGTCAGGACTACACCGAACACATACAAAATTTCTCCAAAATATAAATATTTTTCAAACAAGTATAGGTCACACGCCCCTGTGAACAGGCTGTGTGCCTTACACAACATTAGACACGCTCGTGTGTCTAGGCTGTGACAAAACAGGGCATACATACTGACTTGCTCACACAGCCACAAGACACGCCCGTGTGCTTTGGCCATGGTCGAATCTGACTTGGGCCACACGGTTAGCCACACGCCCATGTGCCTTGGTTATGCTCGAGCCTGACTTAAAATTGTAGGGTACCCCAAGGGACACACGACCGTGCAACAAAGCCGTGTGTCGTACACAGCTAAGACACACGCCCGTGTCCCTGCCCGTGTGGACAACAAATAGGCCATTTGAATAGCCAACTTGCCACCCCAATTGGGTCAAACCTAGAAGCTCCAAACCAAGCATATTTGCACAACATTATATGACCAATTCACAACCAAAAAATAAGCCATTCATGACATATCATTGCCAATCAAATTTCCATCTCAATACATCAACCAAATTATAACATATCTAAAATAAAATCATACCAAACATAAGTTTCAATTTCATGACCAAACCATATCAATTACCATAGCTAACACATGCCAAAAGCTTACATATTTTACCATTTCTTATATTCATCCACAAACACACTAAATATATCATATTGCCTCATAATTCATATACCAAAACAATATCATAATCACATCCATACCAAGCCATATCACATGGCTAAATATATACAATCACAAAACATAATCTAAACACTTTTAGCCTATACATGTCATACTTTAATATATACATTTTTAAAGTACCAAAATGGGATTCGATAGTGTGGTGACGATCCTCGACGATCCCCAAGCTCACAGTAGCTTCGGTATCAATAAAACAATGCAAACATACACAGAGTAAGCTTTCAAAAGCTTAGTAAGCTCGTACCAAAAATCATCAACAGTTTATAAAATATAAAACATAAACACATGAGTACTTGTTAATTCTCAATTCATCTATCAATTCTATGCCAACACAATTCATATATTTATACCAATTTAATGAACTTCATATGCATAACATCATCTATCACATAGGTATCATACATACCTGAACCTTCCCGTATTTATTCATTTTCATTCTCACCTATCGTTCAAATATTTTAAGACTCTCTGAAGATTAATCATGATTTAACATCCGTATACTTAGTGCTTTAAAGGTTAGCAGAAGCTAGAACAATTTCGTACACTTAGTGCCATCTCAATTAACCGAAGCTATCTTGGTATCGCACACTTAGTGCCTCACATAACCGAAGCTATTTTGAATTGCACACTTAGTGCCAAATACACTTGATTTATCATCATATTCAACCATAATCAATTATATATACAATCTATGTATAATTCAAGCATCAAAAATATATTTGTAACATCATGTTTTACGTGCAAACTTACCTCATACTTAAAATTGTCGACTCGGATTGTTTACTCTATAACCTTCGATTCCCTCTGTCTAAATCCGAATTCCTCTTTTCTTGATCTATATGTATTCAAAATTAACCATTTATTCACCAAATAATTCAAACCAATCTATATACACACAATTAAGGCATAATGCAAACTAGCCCTCACATTTTCGCATTTCGACACTTTAGTCCCTAATTCAGAAAATCACAAAATACACAAAGTTTGCTTGTACACAAGCTTAGCTGAATTTTCATAGCTCTCATACAAGTCCACACATTTCATTTATTTCACATTTTAGTCCCTCAATTTATAGATTTCATAATTTAGCCTATTTTACTCAAAATCATAAAAAATTCAAAGACAAAACATATAAACCCAACATTAAACTTTCATATTTCATCATATAACAACATAAAAATCATGAATTTATCCATAGCACATTTCAAATTCATTATCAAAATCAGAAATTGAGGCATGGGCTTGATAATTTATGAAGCAACGATTACAAAAACGTAGAAATTATCAAAAACTGAAGCAAAAACATACCTAAATCAAAGCTTGCAAGTGCCAAACCCTAGCAAAGCTTTTCTCTTTTCTTTTATTTTGATTTTTGGCAATGAAGAACACCAAATGACTTATTTTCATGCTATTGTTTTATTTTAATTACTTTAATAAACATTTTACCATTTTATACATGAATTATAACATTAATATTCCACCAACTAATGTCCACCAATGTCATTTAATCAAAACCATGGTCAAATAACCACATAAGGACCTCAAAATTATAAAGCTAAGCCAAATAACCACTTTTACCAAGCAGTAGGCAACTTTTACATTTTACGCGATTAGGCCCTTTTATCAAATTGAGTACACATATGATTAAATTTTAATACGAAACATTCACACATGCTAATTCACACATCATAAGCACAGAAAATAATATTTAACTATTTTTTGACTCGGATATGTGGTCTCGAAACCATTATTCCGACTAGGGTCTAAACCGGACTATTACAAATGGCATAACTCAAAATCATCATCAAAATCAGAAATTGAGACATGGGCTTGATAGATTACTAAGCAACGATCACAAAAACATAGAAATTATCAAAAACTGAATCAAAACTATACCTTAATCAGTAGTCGAATATCAAAACACAGGAACCCTAGCTTTTTTTTCTTCAATTTCTGCTGAAATGATAAATATAATGCCTAATTTGATGTTTTGTTTTAATTATATTAACATAATATTGTAATTATTAATTTAACCTTGGTTAAAACATAAAATCACATATATTAAGACAATTAATGTCCACTCATAAGTTCAATGGTCTAATTGCAACATAAAGACCTCTAATTTAAAAAGACATAGCAAATAGGCACACTTAACATATGGCAAGCAACTTTTACATTTTATGCGATTAGGTCCTTTTATCAAATTGAGCACACAAACGATTAAATTTTCATACGAAACTTTCACACATGCTTAACCAAATACTGTAAACACAAAAAATAATATTTAAATATTTTTTTGACTCAAATTTGTGGTCCTGAAACCACTCTTCCGACTAGGGTCTAAACCAGGCCGTTACAGCTAACCACACGCCTGTGTGACTAGCCCGTGTACCCTTTGAAATAGCTTCACACGCCCGTGTGCCAGGCCATGTGCTAGATCGTGTGAAAATTGGAGGGTATACTGACTTATGCCATACGACCAAGTCACACGCCTTTTTGCTAGGCCTTATGAAGCTACTGACTTGATTTCAAAATAAATATCAGGGGACGCACGACTGTGTCACCTAGCCATGTGTCACACACGACTGAGACACATGCCCGTGTCCCTGCCGGTGTGGAATGAAAGTAGGCTATTTTCTAAGCCATTTTTCTTCCCTAAACTTTCAACAACCTAAACCCATCAAATAGCATATGACCATATCATCGATAGGTATTCAAACCAATCTCAACTAAGTCCAAATCATGCAAAATCAATACCAGCAACCACAAGGCTCATAAACATCACAATTAATCATTCAAAAACATTCCAATATGCCTCCAAAGTATAACTAAATGATCAAACTCACTTATTAGACTTTGTGCCTAATTCAACATGCATACTACATTCTCAAGTTCAACTATTTTGTACTCAAAATACCAATACACAATTAAAGCATTTCCATGAAAATCCAAACACATACCAAAATGAGAATAACCACATATATACATACAAAACCAGCATATGCCTGATCAAGTCATATTAAATGACTAAATACATAACCAAATTATATAGGCTTCCATTAGCCAAATGACCTATACATGCCATATAACCAAAATATACAAAGTTCAAAAGTACCAAAAAAACAGCTAGATAGTGTGATGAGATCTCTAACAACTTCCAATCTGAGCAAGCTTCAAAATCACTATAAAACACGGAAAAGTAAATAAAGTAAGCTATTAAGCTTAGTAAGCTCGTATGGTTAATAAGTACAACTTACCATTTAATCACGTTTTAAGTACTTAAACATGTCATAATACAACTCAATTTAATCCACAATCCTAACACATATTCATCCATAAAGTCAGACATAAAATTCACAAATTCATAGATTCAATGCTTATATGATTCACATACATACATACCTGTAATGATACATATCAATCTCTTATTCTTTCATACCATCAATATACATGTTGAATCATTTGGAATAATATCGGATACTCGGGAACCTCGCACACTAAGTGCCCATACATGGTCAAACCATTTCAATCTCATATCTCATATAAATTGTAATACCCCTACCCGTATTCATTGCCGAAATAGGGTACGAGGCATTACCGGAGTTTACGAATTAAATTTTTTTTATATTCAATATAGCCCCTTTATAAATATCTAACCTTCCCTGCAATATTAAATCGAGACCAATCCACATCAACCAAATCAATTCAACATATTTTCAAGATAAATTCATGCATATTTATAAGATAACGTCATCACATATCTAAAACCAGGTTTGTTAACCATACTAATGGCTAACTTTACATTCATTTCACGTTAACATTTACTTTGTTAGCTTATACATGCCATTGACTTCCAAAATAAAGTTTCTTTATATACTGAAATCCTAAGGTTGACAGTGTGATGTGTCTCCGACCAAATCCGACCTCCAAGCTCTTAACACTACAAAACAGGGAAAAAGGAAACGGGGTAAGCACTTTGTACTTAGTAAGCTCATGTAACAAGAGTTATACTTACAAAATATTTTCAATACAATATAATAAACATTCATATATCCATTCAATGCATTATTACCCTAACATGCACAAACTCAACATTCAAGTTAGTACAATAATTTCCATGTATCAATAATATATATACCATGATTGATGAGCTCGTCAATACCATGATTTCCATTTCCTTGTTATTTTTCCATATTTATCCCGTTGAATTTATTGGAATTTCGATGGATTTTCAGAGGTACACATTTATTGTACAATTCCGGGTCCGTCAATTCATATTCATGTGCGCACATATCCATTTTAGAGAGCACACTCCCGCGAACCTCAACCTTGCAGCGGGATTACCAGTCCAGGCTAAATCCCCTGCAATATAAACTCATAGAGTATTGTCGAGATTACCAGTCCAGGCTAAATCCTCTGCAACGACAATTACTCTAATGAGCTTGGATCTGAATTACCAGTGCAGGCTAAATTCAGACCCTAATTCGGATTATCCGTCTGGGCTAAATCCATTTTACACATATTCTTCGGGAGGGCTATATCAGGATAGGATCACCCGTCTGGGCTAGATCCTTTTTACCGTCAATTCCTTTTCAGAGATCTATCGAATTTTCCTTTCATTCAACCGGGATTTCTTCCCATTTTATCAAATATATCAATGTTTCATCAATTTTCATATAATGAACATTCAAATCATATTCATATAAAAACATGCATTTCAAGCATTTAAGAATATAATTCAAGTTACATGAACTTACCTTGATACTTGTTTGTAAACAATAAAAATCTACTAATCCCGAACTTTTTCCTTTCCTCGATCTAGCTTCGTATTTGAATCTTCTGGATCTAAATAAATAAATTTAATTATCAATTTAATACATTTCATGTTCATATGCAACATTCTCTATAATTCAACTATTATTTATAGTTTATTCAAAGCTGTCTACTTGAGTCATAGTCACTAAATTATTTATAACTTGAGCTACGGAACTCCAAATTAAGATCCATTAATTTACCCTGAAACTAGACTCATATATTTTTACCATAAAATTTTCAGAATTTTTGGTTTAGCTAATAAGTACATTTTATTCTTTAAAGTCACCCCTGTTCTGCTGTCGACAGTTCTGACCCTTCTTCACTAAAAATTAATTATCTCTTCATACAGAATTCAAATAATGTTCTCGTTTGTTTCTATTAAAAATAGACTCATCAATGATTCTAGAAATATAAATTTAAGCCCATAATCGTTTTTATTAAATTTTTTATGATTTTTCGAAGTTAGAACAGGGGAACCCGAAATCATTCTGACCTTGTCTCACAAAATTCATTATATCTCAAAATTTACAAATCCATTGCTTACACTATTTCTTCTATGAGAAACTAGACTCAATAATCTTTAATTTAATATTTTTTTCATCTTCTAATTCGATTTATACAATTTATGGTGATTTTTTAAAGTTAGTATACTGCTACTGTCCAAACTGTTTTTGTGCAAGCTGTTTATTACCATTTTCCCCTGAGCTTTTAATAAATGATAATTTCGTCCTTACTCAATTAGCCTCTCAATTGAGCTGATTTTTCTCAATTAACATTTTATTCTATCACCTTAAACTAGTTTACAACCTTTAGGAATCAGAATTTCAGCAATAGACTTTAATTCCAAGCATTTTCACAATTAGGTCCTAAAAATCAATTTCTATTGAAATTACCTAATAAAATCATCTCATAAACAAATTAAAGCTTTAATTTAATTCTATTTCATCATAAACTTATAGCAATCAACCATGGTGACTTTCAATTTCATCCATGAAATCTAAAACTAATGAATTTAATAGTAGGACCTAGTTGTAAAAGTCTTAGAAACACAAAAATTACAAGAAAAAGGCAAGGATTAACTCACTTGGTGCAAAAATTATGAAATATCAGCTTAGAGAACCCTCCTATGGCGTTTTTAGCTGCTGGAATTGAAGAGAAATGAAGAGAAATATAGATATTTCCTATTTAGTCCTAGCTTTATTTAGTTAATTTTGCAATATTCCAATTTTACCCTTAATTTATCAAATTTTCTGCTGATTTCATACCCTTGCCGTCCAGCCCAAATAAATTTTGGGTCTAATTCCCTTTTAAATCCTTTCTCATTAGACTCTTAAGCTATTTAATCATTCTAGCAACTTTTACACCTATTACAATTTAGTCCTTTTCATTTAATTGACTACCCAAACATTAAAATTTCCTAACGAAATCTTAATTCCACACTAATAACATTTCATAAATATTTATAAAATTATTTTCGACCCGGTTTTACAAGATAGAGGTCTCGATACCTTGTTTTTACCCAATTTCTTCAATAATTTCTTTTTCTATCTAATCACTAAATTGGTAAAATTTTTCTATCAATATTTTCATACGATTTTCCTATCATATCAATTTTCAAGAAAAAATATTGAAATAAATTTCTCTTTAAATCGGATCTATGGTTACGAAACCATTGTTTCGATAACCTTGAATTTAGGCCATTACAACTCTCCCCCCCTTTAAGGATTTTCGTCCTCGAAAATCTTACCAGTAAAGAGGTTTGGGTATTGTTTCCTCATTGCCTCCTCCGGTTCCAATGTCACTTCCTCAATCCCGTGCTTTTGCCACAATACTTTCACCAAATTTATCTTTTTATTTCTAAGCTCTTTTGTCTCCCGTGCCAATATCTTGACCGGTTCTTCACTGTAAGTCATATCCAGTTGAATCTCTACTTCTGTCGGAGAAATAACATGTGAAGGATCTGATCGATATCATCGTAACATAGATACATGAAAAACATTATGGATTCTATCAAGTTCCGGTGATAATGCGAATCGATAAGCGATCAGTCCAATTCTTTCTATGATTTCATATGGCCCGATAAATCTTGGACTCAGTTTACCCTTTCGACCAAATCGGAGGACTTTCTTCCAAGGAGACACTTTCAGGAATACCTTGTCACCGACTTGAAATTCAATCTCTTTTCGTTTAAGGTCGGCATATGATTTTTGACGATCGGAAGCTGCTTTTAGACTATCTCAAATAACTTTTACTTTTTCTTCTGTTTCCCGGATCAAATCAACCCCATGTATCTTCCTTTCACTAAGCTCTGTCCAATATAACGGTGTTCTACATTTTCTACCATACAAAGCTTCATACGGAGCCATTTTAATACTAGACTGATAACTGTTATTGTAAGCAAATTCAATCAAAGGTAGATACCTCTCCCAATTACCTTCAAACTCTAGTATACAACATCGAAGCATATCTTCCAATACTTGAATTACACGCTCAGATTGACCATCTGTCTGAGGATGAAATGCAGTACTAAAATACAACTGAGTACCCAAGGCTTCTTGCAATTTGTCCCAGAAATGAAACATAAATTGGGGATCTCTATTTGATATAATGGAGACAGGCACTCCATGTAGCCTGACAATCTCAGATATGTACTGTTCAGCTAGTTTATCTAAAGAATAATCCATACGTACTGGAATAAAGTGAGCTGACTTTGTTAATCGGTCAACAATCACCCAAATAGCATCTTTTTTCCTCGGAGGCAAAGGTAACCCCGATACAAAATCCATAGTGATTCTTTCCCATTTCCATTCTGGTATAGTAATTGGCTGAAGTAACCCCGAAGGTACCTGATGTTCAGCTTTAACTTGTTGACATATTAAACACCTTGATACAAACTCAGAGATATGACATTTCATTCCCGACCACAAGTACATCTTTTTCAGATCATTATACATTTTATTACTCCCCGGATGTACAGACATAATACCGCTATGAGCCTCGCGTAGAATCTTCTGTATGAGCTTTGAATTATGAGGTACACATACCCTACCTCTGAATAATAAACAACCATCAGAACCAATCTGAAATTCAGAATCATTACCTGACTCACACTGTGCCTGTTTAACTTGTAACTTATCATCATTCTTCTGAGCTTCACATATTTGCTGTAAAAATATCAGTTTAGTTCTTAATTCTGCTAGGATTGAACCTTCATTAGTCAATGATAATCAGGTATTCATAACTCGTAAAGCAAACAGAGATTTCCGGCTCAAAGCATCAGCTACATCATTAGCTTTACCCGGATGGTAATCAATAATCAAATCATAGTCCTTTATCAGTTCAAGCCACCTGCGATGTCTCAAATTCAAATATTTCTGTGTCATCAAATATTTCAAGCTTTTATGATCAGTATAAATATGACATTTCTCACCGTACAAGTAATGCCGCCATATCTTCAGCGCAAATACAATAGCAGCTAATTCAAGATCATGTACTGGGTAATTTCTTTCATGTGGTTTAAGTTGTCTTGAAGCATAGGCTATTACTTTACCTTCTTGCATCAAAACACAACCTAAACCATTTAATGAGGCATCACTGTAAATAACAAATTCCTTACCCAGTTCAGGCTGCACTAATACAGTTGCTTTCGTTAATATGTCTTTCAATCGGTTGAAACTTTGTTGACATTCATCAGTCCACTTGAACTTTACATCTTTCTGCAATAATCGAGTCATTGGAGAAGCTATCATAAAGAATCCCTGTACAAATCTCCGATAATAACTAGCTAAACCCAAGAAACTTCTAACTTCAGATACATTCTTCAGTGGATTCCAATTGACAATAGCTGATATTTTACTTGGATCTACCCTGATGCCTTCGGCAGATACAATGTGTCCAAGAAAACCCACTTCTCGAAGCCAATATTCACATTTATTGAGTTTAGCATATAACTACTTCTTTCGTAGAATTTGCAACACAATTCTCAAATGTTCTGCATGTTCTTCTTCATCCCGAGAATAAACCAAAATATCATCAATGAATACTACTACAAATCTGTCTAAGTACGGCCTGAATATCCTGTTCATCAAATCCATGAATACTGCAGGTGCATTAGTTAGCCCAAACGGCATAACTAGAAACTCATAATGCCCGTACCTGGTTCTAAAGGCTATTTTTGGCACATCTGACTCCTTTACCCGTAATTGATAATAACCTGATCGAAAATCAATCTTTGAAAACACAGTAGCACCTTTCAGTTGATCAAATAAATCATCAATCCGGGGTAACGGGTACTTATTCTTTATGGTTACTTTATTAAGCTGCCGGTAGTCGATACACAATCTCAAAGACCCATCTTTCTTTTTTACAAACAGAACCGGAGCACCCCAAGGTGAATGACTCGGTCGGACAAAACCCCTGTCAACAAGTTCTTGCAACTGTGTCTTTAACTCCTTTAATTCTGTAGGAGCCATACGATATGGATCTATGGAGATCGGAGTAGTTCCCGGAATCAAATCTATAGAAAATTCCACTTCTCTTTCTGGTGGCAATCTCGGTAATTCCTCTGGAAACACTTCGGAAAATTCACATACCACTAGAACTGCCTGTATTTTTGACTCAGATACTTTGGTGTCAAGTACATAAGCCAAGTAAGCATCATACCCTTTTTTGACATACCTCTGTGCTGCCATTACCGAAATCATATCAGATAACCCCTCTGTCTGATTAGATTTAACCCGGAGCAACTCACCATTCTGACATTTTAGAACAATATATTTTTGTCTACAATTTATTACCACACCATGCTGGGTTAACCAATCCATGCCCAATATCACGTCAAATTCATCAAATGACAGTAACATCAAATCAGCCACGAAACAATAACCTCTTACCATTAGTGGACAATTTTTACAAATTTTATCCACCAACACAGACTGGCCCAAGGGGTTCGAGACTTTAACCACAAATTCAGTAGGTTCAACAGATAAATTTTTAATAATTGCAAGTTTAACACATATATATGAATGCGTAGAACTAGGATCAATCAATGCAGTAATATCAGTATCAAGTAAAGAAAATGTACCAGTAATAACATCGGGTGCTGAGGCATCTTCTCTGGCACGAATGGCATATGTCCTAACAGGTGCTCGTGCCTCAGGCCTACCTGCAGTATCTTTTGTAGCTCCTCGACTACCATTGACATTACCGGATGGTCGAGGTGGTCTACCTCTCGAAACTAGATTACTCAACTTCGATATCTGTTCAGCTTCTTTTTCACCCCTTTCTGGACAATCTCTGAGGAAATGGTCAAAAGAACCACATCGGTAACAAGCCCCGCTCTTTAATCGACATTCACCAAAATGAGCTTTATTACAGTACTGGCATCTCGGTTTAGGAGTGCCAACACTGCCAACACTGGTCACTGATGGAGTAGAAGGCCTTGGATTAGTGCGTTGAGAACCTCGCTCTTTGCCCGAATACCCAATGGCTGAAGTAGAATGATCCTAATACTTCTTCAATTTCTTTGAAGCAGAAAACTGGGATTTTCCCATCAGTCTTTTACTAAAAATTCGAGCTTCCCTCTCAGCCTGTTTCTTTTCTTTGCTCAATTCTTCTGCTTTACAAGCTCTCTCTGCCAATGTAGCAAACTCTCGAATTTCAAGAATTCTGATCAGTAGTTTAATGTCTTCATTTAACCCTTCTTCAAATCGTTTGCACATTTCAGCTTCTAACTGTACCCATTCTCGAGCATATTTACTCAATCGCACAAATTCTCTTTCATTTTCAGATACTGATCTGTTACCCTATTTCAACTCAAGAAATTATTTTCTTTTCTAATCGAGAAACCTTTGGCTGATATATTTTTTCTGAACTCGGTCTGAAAGAATTCCCATGTAATTTCTTCTTTCGGAACAACTGAAGCTTTAGTACTCCACCAATGGTAAGCTGTGTCTTTTACCAGTGAGACGGCACATTTCAGACATTTTTCTGGTGTACAAGATAATTCTTCCAAAACCCGAGTAGTGTTTTCTAACCAGAATTTAGCCCGTTCAGAATCATCATCAACTGCTGCTCGAAATTCTTCGGCCCATATTTTCGAATTTTATCTACTGGAGCTTTTCCTTTTCTGACAGATTCAGTACCTGCACCCTGTGGGATCTCGGGAACCGGTGAAGGAGTAGGAGTGGGAGCTTGAACTTGCTGCACTACAGGGTTAGTTCTTAAATATTGATTAAACCATTCATTCATCATTTGAAAGAAGGTTGTTTTTGCCTCCTCCCCTTGACCCTCTGTCTCGGGCCTTCTACTGCTAGTTTCTTCTCTTTGTACTGAAGCCGGAGCATGACTCCCAGCTTCTTCAGATTGAGCTCGGTCGGATGACATTACTATAAGAAAAAACATTTTAAATGGTCAGGAGATATCACACTATCAATAATAATTTAAATGGCATGTATAGCTAATCCCGTATTTGCTACATCGGTCCTAGAACCGGCTAAACCATAGCTCTGATACCAATAAATGTAATACCCCTACCTGTATTCATTGCCGAAATAGGGTACGAGGCATTACCGGAGTTTACGAATTAAAATTTTTTTATATTCAATATAGCCCCTTTATAAATATCTAACCTTCCCTACAATATTAAATCGAGACCAATCCACATCAACCAAATCAATTCAACATATTTCAAGATAAATTCATGCATATTTATAAGATAACGTCATCACATATCTAAAACCAGGTTTGTTAACCATACTAATGGCTAACTTTACATTCATTTCACGTTAACATTTACTTTTTTAGCTTATACATGCCATTGATTTCCAAAATAAAGTTTCTTTATATACCGAAATCCTAAGGTTGACAGTGTGATGTGTCTCCGACCAAATCATACCTCCAAGATCTTAACACTACAAAACATGGAAAAAGGAAACGGGGTAAGCACTTTGTACTTAGTAAGCTCATGTAACAAGAGTTATACTTACCAAATATTTTCAATACAATATAATAAACATTCATATATCCATTCAATGCATTATTACCCTAACATGCACAAACTCAACATTCAAGTTAGTACAATAATTTCCATGTATCAATAATATATATACCATAATTGATGAGCTCGTCAATACCATGATTTCCATTTCCTTGTTATTTTTCCATATTTATCCCGTTGAATTTATTGGAATTTCGATGGATTTTCAGAGGTACACATTTATTGTACAATTCCGAGTCCGTCAATTCATATTCATGTGCGCACATATCCATTTCAGAGAGCACACTCCCGCGAACCTCAACCTTGCAGCGAGATTACCAGTCCAGGCTAAATCCCTGCAATATAAACTCATAGAGTATTGTCGGGATTACCAGTCCAGGCTAAATCCCCTGCAACGACAATTACTCTAATGAGCTTGGATCTGAATTACCAGTCCAGGCTAAATTCAAACCCTAATTCGGATTACCCATCCGGGCTAAATTCATTTTACACATATTCTTTGGGAGGGCTATATCAGGATAGGATCACCCGTCCGGGCTAGATCCTTTTTACCGCCAATTCCTTTTCAGAGATCTATCGAATTTTCCTTTCATTCAACCGGGATTTCTTCCCATTTTATCAAATATATCAATGTTTCATCAATTTTCATATAATGAACATTCAAATCATATTCATATAAAAAACATGCATTTCAAGCATTTAAGAATATAATTCAAGTTACATGAACTTACCTTGATACTTGTAATGCAAAACATGCCAATAATAGGCTTATAGCCTATCAGTACACTTCCTCCAAAACCATATATCCCACCCCATGTAATGCAACATAATATCATACGTGTATGTAGAAATGTCATGCTCAAAAACAGTCATACATAATACAGGGGTATTTCAGTCAATTTACCTCACACAGGTATAACGGTCATTTCATTAGTATCAAGTCTAAGTATACTTACCGACCCAACAGTAGATGCACAGTCATCTTGAGCGACCCGTGCACCTTAACAGTCAATCAGTGCTAATAGGCCTATAACTCGTATTGTGGGCCTATATGGGCCCACACTCTCGTATGGCCCACATAGCCCAAAAATGGCATCAGTCGTGTAGTTCACACAACCTGGCCCACAATTTACCACACTTCATGCAATTTCTCGACGTGAGGTCCACAAGCCCATTGGGCCCACACGGCCTAGTTTGGCCCAAAATGGCCCAATACAGTTTCGGCCCATGAAATCGCTCATGGCCATTTCATCGACAACATGACCTCATTTTGATACTAGGCCTGCCACACGGGTGGCCACGTGCCCGTGTGAAGTCGATGGTGCACTCCTTAGTTTTTCAGCTTTTGCCATTCAACAGTGTTTGTAGTGTGATTACACACCTGTTGATGAGAGAATACCAATCTCCACGTACTCCAACCTATTTCAACAAAAGTTTTGGTTAGACACCTAACTTATGAGTTGAAAGAAACTCTAACCGAACTTGTACAAAGATCACTTACTATTGCCTTACTTAAGTGAGTGTAGCCTTAGTCCGTTTAGATCACTGGCAAAAGTTGACAAAAGACTCCCTGCTAACTATCTGCACGACAACCAAAACTATTACTCGTGTTTTCCTAAACACATAGGTTGATTCAACGTATATTAGTCTAAAGGAACGTAACCCCAAAACAAGGAAAGGACTATTCGGGCAATACCAACCCAAGCCAAAATAATCTTAGTTCGGATCAAAGACAAGGAAAACATTACCTCCGGTCAAGAACGCAAGAAAGGCTCTAATTATTTCTGTAACACTAGAGGGCTCCTTCACTTCTCAAAAGTTACTTAAAACCCGAAGACACCATAACCAAGAGAATATGTTAAGACTCGACATGGCTAGAAAAGAGAAGAAAAGCTGAAAAGTAGAGGCAATATAGGGACTTACTAGACAAAAATTCAACCAATGCACCAGTGAAAAATGGAAAGATCTCGAGTAAATAGAGAGAAGAACAGAAAAGGGGAAATAAAGTATTCGGTCCAAGGTACAACCGGTTGTAGAAGGAAGAAGATAGAGTCTAGAACCGAAAGTGACAATGAGGGAGTGGTGGAGAAATCGGTCAAAGCTCAAGAGAGGGGAAAATAGATAGGGATCGACCTAACTAAAAATAATTGCAAGAAAGAGTTAAGAAGAAGGGTAGCAAAAGAAGCCGGCTAAACAATTGCCTGAAAGGAAACCAAATAAAGTTGCACAACTAGAGTAAAATAAAGTACCCGAAAGTCACCTTAAACAAAAGTTAGCCAGCAAAAACGAGAGAGCAAAGAAGCAAAAAGAGGAACAATCGATAACCGAAAAAATGAAGAGAATCACACACTACTCTCTAGACGAATTCCTAAGTGCATCAGAGTCCTCAAACGGCACTAACTCTCTCCTCCACAAGACTTCAAATTTGGCATAACTACCCCCACACCTCAGTCTCCACTATTTCCTCCCCTTATCCCGCTTCTAAAATCTCTCCACTACATCCTCAAACTGATCACCACCCAATCCCCATTTCTTCTCCTCAATTTCGGCTAACATGATCCATTACTTCACTTAATAACTCAACCGACCAAGCAATAGAGTCCAACTGCCCTACAACCTTCCACACCACTGCTTGTAAAAATAAATGCACTTGCACGCAGCAAGACTCGAACTCCAGTCTTCTAGCAACAAATAACATGCCACTAACCCCTTGACTAGCAAGCTTTTTATGTCAAACAACCCTCACAATAACTTAAAAGTCTAGTAGCTGGAGACAAGGGTTAATGCAAGTAGAAGCACAAATTTTGCTCAAGCCAAGGCTTAAACTCATGACTCACTAAACACTCCCAAAGCACTAAACCACTAAGACAAGCATACAACCACGCCACAACACACGAAACTAATTTTAACTGGGTTTTCGAGATTTGGGGGGTTACAACTAACTGCATCCACTCAAGACTTAAAACTTCTAGGCCCAAAATTTGGGGCGTTACATGTACGTATCAGCACCCAAAACACTGTAACCCCTAATGACATGTCTTTTGTATCCTATCTTTTTCTAAGGTTCAACTGAGATTTCATACGTTGCCAAATCTTCGTCGAATATTTTTGTGAAGTCGTATTCATCAAGAATGCAATAATAAAGTATTTAAAACACAATTACTTTAATGTTTATTAACATACAAACTTACCTCGATTATAAAAATGCCAAAACAAGATTGACTAGTCTGATACTTTATCTCTCCCTCGATATAGATCCATACGAGGCTTAACTTGATCTAAATAATCAAATTATATCAATTTAGTATTCATTCTATTCAATTTAGGAGAAAATACATATTTTTGCAAATTTACACTTTTACCCCTAAACTTTTAACTTCTTTACAATTTAGTCCTTAGCTCATAAAAATGCAAATTCATGCAATTTACCTTATACCCATGCTAGTCGAAATTCACTTAAGCCCATAGCGTATCATATTTTTCATTATTTTACACATTTACCTCATAATTTTCATTTTTCTCAATTTAACCCCCTAATTTGCAATTTCATTCAATATCACTTAACAAATGTTGTTTATCTAACAACAACCATTTATTTTCTACCGTCAAACATCAAAACATATACACATTATCAATGGTAAAACCCTGATACTTTAACAGTTTCACAATTAGTCCCTGGGCTAGCTAGATTAAGCTACAACGACTCTGAAAACATAGAAATCATTAAAAACGGGACGAAAAATCATACCATGAAAGCTTTGAAAGGTTGGACGAATGGTAAGTCTTCTCTAATGGTGTTTTCTTTTTAAATTTTGATGCAAGAAGATGAATGATGAAGAAAATTGGCTTTGTTTTAATTAATTTAAATTTTATTTACTAAATTACCTATATAACCTTTATAATTAACCATTAATTCACTTAATAAAATGTCTATATTTGTCCACTCAACATGTTAATGGTTTAATTACAACATAAACCCTCCAATCATTTAATTGCACAGCTAATAATCCCTTTAGCTTATAGAACTCTAGTTTTGCACCTTTTTTAATTTAGTCCTTTTTGTCGAAGTAAGCATGCTAATGATAAAATTTCTTAACAAAATATTTATATGACACTATTCACACACTGTAGATTTTAAAATAATAAAATAAATATTTTAACCCCAGATTTATGGTCTTGAAACCACTATTCTTGTAACGCCTAATTTTTTAAATCTCAAAATCTCTGTTAAAATTTATTTTGTACGTCTGTGACGTGGATGTATGTCTGCCTTAGTGGTTTAATGCTCTGGGAGTGTCTGAGAGGGCATGGGTTCAAGCTCTGGCTTGACCAAAATGTTGCTCCTAATTGAATAAATCATTTTCTTCTGATTGTAGGCTTCTTAAAGTAATGAGAGGGTGGCTTGACATAAAACGCCAGCTAGTCTAGTGGAAAATAGCGTGATACTGATGTTAAGGGACTTGAGTTTGAGTCCTACTACATGCAAGGAGTGTCTTTTTGCAAACTGCCGTATGGGTGGTTGTATGGCATTGGGACTCTATTGGTTGGACGGTTGAGGGAGTTTGAATCGGTCAAGTGCCGGATTAGTAGAGGGATTTAAGGAGTAGTTGAGGGAGTGGATCAAGGAGTGGGGGAGTGATCTGGGGAGAATTTTGTGGGGTTTGAAAGGGAGAAGAGTTGTAGCCGAATAGGTACTTTAACCATAGGAATTCGACTTTGGAGTTTAAGGAGCCTCTCTTGCTTTGTATTTTGGGTTTTGGCATTTTTGGTCTTTTCATCGTTGTTTTGAAGCCGGGCATTACGGGATTTTGTCATGAGTACCCTTTCAGTTTTTGGTGAGTTCGATTCTACTCTTCCCTCAAGCCTCTAATCCACCGATTTTTGTCCTTCACTATTTCTTCTTTTTCCCAATTGGTATTCTTCTCCCTGGACGAATAACACTTGCTTTTCCCCCTCACAAACCATTTTTGGTTGTTAGCTATGCTTGTAGACTTCTTCTCCTCTCCTTCTCTCAACTCTTCTGTTATTCTTACTTTGGCCGAATCTTGTCAGGACCTAACTATCTCCTTCTCCTCTTTTCTTTTCTGTTCCTTGGCCGTTTCTTGCTGAAGGTTTGCTGAAAACCCCTTGATCTATTTGGTAAGTGTTACAGTTTGTTCTCCCTAGCCAGACCTTATTAGGTTCTCTTCTCAAAGGTTTAGCTTATGTACCTTTTAGGCTGATCGTTTGTGTCTTTTCTTTTCTACCATGGGGAAATATCTCTGTAACACTTCTTTTTGTACATTTGATGCTAGGGACTCCGGTTCATAGTAGGGTGTTAGGCCGACTACCTTACCCCTACAAGTGACATCTCCTTTATTGGTAAGTACCTTAAGTCTTAGATGCTTTTATATGAGACTGTAGATTCTTACGATTCGACTAACTGTCTCGTGTAAAGGTGAAGCGTTGGAAGGAATACGTGGTTTTTGGAACAAGTAGGGTACTACGATTGTTTGTTGGTAAGTAGATATGATTTCTAGATTAACGATGTTTTAGTTTAATAAAGGGTTGTGTTTAACCATAGGCTCTCTACTTCGGAAGCATCCCGGCTACAACTCCATAATATGTATGTGAACACTACCCTTAGATGTGTAACAGCAAAAGCCGAAAGATGGACTGTCGACACCACACGGGCATGTAGCCACCCATTTGGCAAGTCGTGTAACAAACATGGTCGTGTGGTTGATGAGATGGCCATGAGCGATTCTATGGGCCGAAATAGTATTGGGCCATTTTTGGGTCGAACTGGGCTGTTGGGCCCCATACAGGAAAAACGCACAAAATTGTGGCAAATAATTGGCCAGGCTGTGTAAGCCACATGGCTAAGGCCATTTTTGGGGTAGGTGGGCCACAATAGCATGGGGGCCCACATGTGCCCTCAATATGGGCTATAGGCCCATTACCACTGTTTGACTATTAAGGTTGCACGGGTCGCTTTAGATTACTGTATACCTTCTGTTGGGACGGTAAGTATAGTTTGACCCTATACTGATGAGATGACCAATATTCCCCTGTGAGGTAAATTAACTAAATTACCCCTGTATTATGTATGATTGATTTTGAGCATGACATTTCTGCATACACGTATGATATTATGTTGCATTACATGGGGTGGGATATATGATTTTGGAGGAAGTGTACTGAAAAGCTATAAGCCTATTACTGGCAGCTCTGCTGCAAATACTATTTTAGTACCGAAATCGGTATGACATGGTGGTAGGGCTGGGTGGGTCGATTTTATCCCCACATCGTGTGTAGGGCTGGTACGGAGATGGTGTGCAGTGGTTGGATTGGGTAGGATTCTTTGTTTGCATACTGTACTGAAATGGGCTAAGGCCCAGCCTGATACTGTTACTAAAAAATGGGCTAAGGCCCTAGTCGAAACTGACGGGCTTAGGCCCAGATTGCGTTTACACTAATTGGTTGTTATTTTGGAATTTTGCACACTGAGTTTTCATAAACTCACCATCTATTATCTGTGCAGGAAATCCCCATGCTTATATGGATCGAGGCGATGGAGGACTCGAAGGTGGCCACTCGATGTAGTTAATTTATTTAATATACTATAATTTAGATTTTTATTCGATATTGGTTTTTCATCATGTAATAAGGCCTTTTAAAGTTTATTTTATTTTGGGGATTTAATTACTTCAATTTTCACTTGTTAGTAATAGGACTCGTACTTTCAAGAAAGCTCAAACCAATGTTTTTTTGAAATCATTACGCTTACGCCATACGTTTTAAAAGCTTTCGCAACAAACACTGTTTCAAAATTTGAGAAACTAGAATAACTTATATTTTGTTTAAATAACTTGAGTTTTCACAAGGAACTAGTCATTCTAACCCTTTCATTTAGAATCTAAACAAGTTTTTATGAAAAATGGATTTTTGTCAATTTTATGTTTTGGAAAAACACTCTAGTGTCACATTACAGATTCGACCGTAATGTCTAGGCCGGGTTTGGGGTGTTACATTTAGTGGTATCAAAGGCAGATTACAAAATTCGGCTGTAGGTTTGGATTTTCAAAACCGTGGAAATGTTTTACTGAAGGAGTAGTACATCGAGTCTCCGCGCATATCCTGAGAGTCTTCTGATTATTTATACTGAAATAATAGTATTGAAATGATATTACTAAGACTACTTTAAGTAGTAAAAACTTTACGAAAAACTCTTAGTTAGAGTAAACTTTGAACGACGAATTGTGAAAAGAAACTCTGAAATAATATTGTTCATAAAACATCTGCAATAAACACTAGAATAATAATTGATTGGCATAAAACTTTTAATACAGATAAAAGCAGAAGTGGGTAATGAGCACTAGAGGTAATCATGGTAAGAGCCGTATCAGAGGCCATGGAGGTGCTCGGGCTGGGTCTTTGTCTTCTGGACACTAGCCTAATGAGGAAGTTAGAGGGGCACCAGCTTCACCTATGGTTGAGACAGGGTCTCAGAATCGAGTAGCTGGGGACAACGTATTGTCCTGAGTAATGTTGAGAATTCTAGAAAGGGTCGCTGGGCCTAGTACTGGTAATGTCGGTCGTGGGTCAGTTACGAAACGACTCGGGTCTAATGGGGCAGAAATATTCAGGGGTATTGCTGGAATTTCCTCTAATGTGGCTGAATATTAGATCAGGCCACAGAAAGGATCATGGATGACCTTGACTACACCTCTGATCGGAAGCTAAAAGGTGCAGTATCTCTATTGAGAGATGAGCTTTAACAATGGTGGCTTACCGTCAAAGAGGGTACTCAAGTCGGTCTTTTGACTTCAGAGTTTTTCAAGACTACTTTTCAAGCTAAATATGTGGGTGCCAGCTATGTGGATGCCAGTAGAAGGAAATTTCTGAACTTAACTTAGGGAGATAGGACAGTGGCTGAATATGAGGTTGAATTTTTACGACTGAACTGCTATGCTCGTGGGATGGTGGCTACAGAATACGAGCGGTATTTTTTATTTGAGGATGGCCTCAGAGATGGTTTAAGGGTTCTGATAGCTCCTTAGAGGGAGAGGGATTTTGCAGCCCCAGTTGACAAGGGAAAAATCATCGAGAATGTGACGTGCGCTGAGTGCCAGAATAGGGAGAAAGGAAGAGGTAAGAGGGATGTTGTGCCCTCAAATTCATTTTAGAGGTTTAAGAAAAAACCCAGAGCGGATGGGCCTATCAGAGTTAAAGCCTCTACTGCTGCTACTGCTGGATCGCAATTCTGTGCTGATTGTGGAAAACGCCATCAGGACGAGTGTTGGAGGAAATTGGGTGCATGTCTGAGGTGTGGATCATTGGAGCATCGGGTTAAGGATTATCTGCAGAGGCTCGATCAGATGCAAGTTATTGGTATGAGTACGGGTCAACCACTAAGAGGCCGTGGTCAGGTCAGGGGTAGAAATGGTATGGGTAGGGGTTGTGAAGAACTGGGCAGATGTGCTGGTCATACTGAGGCGAGACAACTGGCACCGGTTTACGCTACACATCGTCGAGAGGACGGAGATGCTCCAGATGTCAAAACGGGTACGTTCTCTATCTATAATGTACCTTATACTGCATTGATTGATGTTGGGTCTACGAATTCATACATAGCATGCTCTGTGTCTGAGAAATTAGGGATTCCAGTTGAGAATACTCTAACTGGAATTACTGTTCTAAGTCCACTAGGACAGTCTGTTCAAGTAAATAAGTTGTTTAGAGATGTTCCTTTAGAAATACAAGGAGTTGACTTTTTGGCCGATCTTATGGAGCTGCCTTTCGGAGAATTCAACTTAATATTAGGTATAGATTGGCTAGTTAAACATTGGGTAAGTTTGGATTGTGCCACAAAATGGCTTGTACTGAGAACTGAGGCGGGTGAAAAGGTAGTGGTAATTGGAGAACGACGGAACTATTTGAGTAATGTAATTTCTATGCTAAGGGCCGAGAAGTTAGTTCACAAGGGTTGTCAGGCGTTCCTGGCGTATGTCAATGTTTCAGATAGTAGAGACTTTTCGTTGAAGGATATCAAAACAGGTAAGGATTTTCTGGACGTCTTTCTTGAGGAATTGTCGGGGTTACCTCCAGAACGTGAAGTGGAGTTTGGGATTAAGCTCCTCCCTGGTACTACTCCGGTGTCCATCGCTCCTTATAGAATGGCACTAAAAGAGCTTGTAGAGCTTAAAGCCCAAATTCAAGAGCTACTGGATCGTGGGTTCATCCGCCCTAGTGTGTCTTCGTGGGGAGCACCAGTCTTATTTGTTAAAAAGAAGGATGGAACCATGCGTATGTACATCGATTACCGACAACTGAATAAATTGACGATTAATAATAAGTACCCTCTACTGAGGATTGATGATCTGTTCGATTAACCAAAAACTTGATACATGATACTCGTGACAGGTTTTAAATATTTATAATGAATCGCTCTTGAAACTAACTATTATCACGATGAAGGCAAGTGTACCTATCAAACAGTAGTATAGCTTTAGCAAGACCGGATTATCGAACCCAAAAGAGCTAAAAGTACTAGTATTTCAAAAACGTAAAAATCATTAAAAACGGGGCTAGAACAGACTTACAACCGAGCTTGGAAGCTTGAAAAACCCTAGATATGTCTTCTCCATGCAAATTTCAGCCATGGGGTAGAAGATGGACAAAAATTGGCAATTAATTTTGTTTTTAATTCATTTTAATTACTAGATTACCAAAATGCCCCTAACTTAAAAATATTCTATTTCACCCATTTCATGTCCATTTTGGTCCAAAAAATTATTCAATGATCTAATTACCATTTAAGGGTCGCCAATTTAAAATTTCATAACAATTAGACACCTCTAACTTGTAGAACTCAACTTTTGCACTTTTTACAATTTAGTCCTTTTGACCAAATTGAGTGCCCAAACGTCAAAATTTTCAAACAAAATTTTCACTAAATCATCCCGTGAAATTGTAGACCATAAAAATATAATAGAAACAAATTTTATTGTGTCGTATTTGTGGTCCCGAAACCACTGTTCTGGCTAGGCCTTAATTCGGGATGTTACACCATCCAGGCTGTAGTAAACCTGAAGGTACTTGATGTTCAGCCTTGACTTGCTAACATATCAAGCATTTCGATACAAATTCAGAGATGTCTCTCTTCATGCCGTTCCACCAGTACATTTTTTTCAAATCATTATACATTTTGGTACTTCCCAGATGAACAGACAAACGGCTATCATGTGCCTCTTGAAAGATTTTCTGAATAATTTCTTCGTTCCTTGGTACAAAAACTTTGTCTCTGAACATCAAACATCCATCAGAACCGATCTAAAAATCTGATTCGATGCCCGTCTCACATTGAGCTTTTTTAGCTTGCAGGACACTATCATTAGTCTGAGCATCATAGATTTCCTAAAGAAATTTCGACCTAGCCCTTAACTCTTCCAAGACTGAACCGTCATTAAACAATGCCAATCGAGCGTCCATGGCCCTCAGCGCAAATAAAGATTTTCTGCTTAACACGTCGGAGACCACATTTGCCTTTCTCGAGTGATAATCGATGATCAGCTCATAGGCTTTAGTTAGTTCTTACCATCTCCACTGTCTCAGATTCAATTCTTTTTGAGTCATCAAATACTTCAAACTCTTGTGGTCTGTGAATATACGACAAGTCTCACCATATAAGTAATGCCTCTAGATTTTCAAGGCAAAAACAATGGAGGCAAGGTCTAAGTCATGCGTCGGATAATTCTTCTCATGTGACTTCAACTGTCGCTAAGCATAGGCTATCACCTTGCCATCTTGCATAAGTACACAACCCAGTCCATTTAAGGATGCATCACTATAGACCACAAACTCTTTTCTCGGCTTAGGCAATACTAAAACTGGAGCTTCAGTCAGCAATGTCTTCAACTTTTCTAAACTCTGCTGACACTTCTCTGTCCATTCAAACTTAACGTCTTTCTGTAGCAACCTCATCATTGGAGTCGCTATCATGGACAGTCCTTTTACAAATCTTCATTAGTAATCGGCTAAGCCCAAAAAGCTTCTAACCTAGGTTACATTTTTAGGTGGTTTCCATTCAACGATGGCAAAGATCTTACTTGGATCAACTCGGATACCTTCACACGAAACAATATGACCCCAAAACCCTACTTCTTAGAGCCAAAACTCACTCTTGCTAAACTTAGCATACAATTGCTTTTCTCGTAAGGTCTGCAACACAATCCTCAAATGCTTTGTATGTTCTGTCTCATCCTTGGAATAGATCAAAATGTCGTCAATGAACACAACGACGAACTTGTCCAAGTAAGGATGAAATATCCTATTCATTAGGTCCATAAATACAGCCAGTGCATTCGTTAAACTAAACAGCATGGCAAGGAATTCATAGTGACCATACCTCGTTCTGAAAGTTGTCTTAGGCACATCCGATTCCTTAACTCGCAACTGATAGTAGCCGGATCTCAGGTCTATCTTAGAGAATACAGTGGCTCTCCTCAACTAGTCGAACAAATCATCGATTCTTGGCAAAGGATACTTATTCTTGATAGTTACCTTATTCAGTTGCCGATAATCTATACAGAGCCTCATTGAACCATTTTTCTTCTTTACAAATAAAATGGGAGCACCCCTGTAACATCACTCACGCATATCCGTTATCAGGATAGGGTTCGAGGTATTACCAAAAATTTACATTTAAAACATACTGAATCGACTTACCAGGTTTAGCTCAAATTTGAAACTTTCAGGCATTCACATCTTGTCCCTTAAATGGGCCTTCAAGGCCCTAAATATACATAGAGATAGTTCAGGATAGGACCGGGAACATTTAATAACTTTAAAAAATTTCCTTACTTAGAAGTGTCACACGCCCGTGTATGATGGGCCGTGTGGTCACCCACACCAGTATGGCCTAGGGCACGTCCATGTCTCTAACTCGTGGGAAACACTGGCTTTTAGGCACGGGCAAGATACACATCCGTGGGCTCACCCCGTGTCCAAAACATGAGCATTCTGTTAAATTAACACGGCCAAGACACACGCCCGTGTGTCCTACCCGTGTGCTAGTTTGACTTAAAGTTTTAGGTGCAGGGGACACACGGCCATACCACATGCCCATGGGGATGGACTGTGTAACACCCCGTACCCGAGACCGTTGCCGGAGTCGGACACGAGGGGTTCACAGACTAAATTCACTTATTTTTATAGTCCATTTTAAAAATTTCCAGACAGCTGACTAACTGCGTCACTGTAACCTTAAAAATCATATCTTGAGTTCCAAAACTCAAAAATCAGTTTTGTAATTTTTCCCTGAAACTAGACTGATATATCCATCCACAAATTTTTTCTAGAATTTTTGGTCGAGCCAATTAGTACATTTTATTAGTTAAAGTCTCCCCTGTTACAGGGTTCGACTATTCTGACCTTCATGCATTACAACTTGGATATCTCCCTGTACAGGGCTTCAATACTGATACTGTTTGTTTCTATAGAAACTAGACTTGAAAAGGAATCTATATATATATGGTATGACTTCTAATTATCTCTGGTTAATTTATAATGAATTTCCAAATTCAGATCAGGGGATCCAGAAATCGTTCTGGCCCTGTTCCACGAAAACTTAAATATCTCTTAAAATCTGACTCATATGACCGTTTCGTTTCTTCCATATGAAAGTAGATTCATAAAGGTTCGATTAAATAATTTATTCACTATTTAAATCCATTCCTAATATTTTTAGTGATTTTTCAAATTCACACCACTGCTGCTGTCAGCATCTGCCTCTAGGGTAGACTTTACCTATTACATAGTTTCCATGATTCAACTAATCCTTTAGCATATATAGCACAAAGTATGATCGTGATTAACCATTCCAATGGCCAATCATTGCCAAGCATATCCACACCTCTCAATAACCATATACATACAAAATGATTATAACATTAGGCTCAAAAATATATATAAGCCATTTTCGCATGGCTATCCAAATTTATACAAAACCGAAGGGTACATGACCCACAACAAAAAGGGTAGTCCTATACATGCCATTTCAAAGTTCAACCAAAAGTTTACCAAAAGGGGCTTTGATAGTGTGGACGACTTCGACTTCGATAATCCCGAGTCCGATAGCTGACGAACCAAAATCTTTTAAACAGAGATTCAAAGAAACGGAGTAAGCATTTAATGCTTAGTAAGTTTTTGAGCAATGAAATTAGGCTCAACTGAAGTATAGCACTCATATAACTAAACAGATAATTTCATATACATATATATTCTCCAAAAATCAGTCCTACTTCACATTTCCAACCCTTATATTCATACATAAGGGATCAACTTAACCAAAAACCGAAAGCTCCTTAATCGACTGAGTGAATACTATTTAAGAGGAATCAATTAATCCAATGCATGTACAACACATACCTCGTTGTTGAGCTTTTACGAGCGTATTAATTGAAATTATTACAGCAGATCGCTCATTCCCAAACTCAAGTAATCTTCGGGATTTAGCCGGATATAACTACTTGCACAAGGCCTTCGGGTCTTAGCCCGGATATGATCACTAGCATAAATGCCTTCGGGACTTAGCCCGGATATAGTCGCTAGCACAAATGCCTTCGGGTCTTAGCCCGGATATAGCAACTCACACGAATGCCTTCGGATCTTAGTCCGGTTATAGTCACCTAGCACAAAAGCCTTCGGGACTTAGCCCGGATATCATTCAAATAACCATGCACATATATCAATAAATCATGACACATCCATATTTCATCTTCATTACCAAAGCTCAAACACAAAACACTTATCACACTTACAAATTTCGGCTCAATAGCCACATACAAAGGGCATGATTTTGAGTTACTTGAGACATAATCTAATCGAATCATAATCTAAGCTCCATTACTCGAAAACTTACCTCGGATGTGGTCGAACGATTTCGACGGCTATTCGATCACTTTTTCCTTTCCCTTATCCAATTGTGGTCCTCTAAGCTCTTGAGCTAATTCAAACAAATTTAACTTATTAAAGTCTCATTATGCTAGCTTACGGCCGAATATGACAAGGAATTTGATAGGTCATATGGCCACCTTTTAGCTCAAATACACAATGGTCATATGCATTTTTAATCACATTAAGCAATTTAATACAATTCATTCGAACATCAAAAGAGGAGCTCAAGGTACTTAGCCCATATATACATTAGACATTAGAGTCACATATGTACGAAATCACGAATCGAATTCAACATATTAGCTAAGATTTCCCCTTAGCCAAATTTTCTAAGTCAAGATAAAGCCATCAATATGCTTACCTATGGCCGAACATACACATCAACTTATGTACTCATTCATGTGGCCGAACATACACATCAATTCAACACATGCATTACTCATTAATATACAAAATTATATTCGGCCTTAGCACACCTCTTGCTTGCCGAATTTTTCTCCATCTAGCCACATTTTATGTACTATGCTGAACCAAAAAGATCAAACACCTAGCTTAATCATTTCCAAAACACTTAACCAGCCCTTGACCAAGACTTTAAACAAAGTCTATGTTCGGCTATCACACATATGGGCATTATTAGTTCAAAGTTTTAACAAGATTAATTTCTTTGATCTTAACCTAAATAACAACCCCCATTGTTCATCTAGATTTAGCATGAAACAAACACCAACCAAGAAAACAACACCCATGGCCGAGTATCATCTTCATCACATAGCAAGATTTAAACCATGGGCTAGGTAGAACTCAAACTAACATAAAAAATATGCATGAATCTCATGGAACAACATCAAACTTACCTTAACCTAGCTACAAGCATTGCCGAATCTCTTCAACATTTCCTCCTTTCTTTTCTTTTGAATTTCGGTCAAGAAGAATGAAAAAGGATGGACATTTTTTTTTCTTTGTTTTCATCATTTTCCTTTTTCCATTTCTTTATTACTAGCTTTTTATTTTATTGTTTCCTACATACCACATTAGCACACCATGCTTAAAATATGCTATGCCCCATAGCATGGCCGGGCACTAGCTCAAATATTGGGCAATTTGACATGCAAACCCACCATTTCTATAACATGCATTAATAGGCCACTTCACATTTGCCTAGCACATTTCTAAATTTTCTCACATAAGTCCTATTTACTAAAATTCACCTACAATTAAACAAAATTCAAATATAAAATTTTCACACATGCATATATACATATAATAAGCATCAAATATGACAGCTAATTATTTTTATGACTCGGTTTTGTGGCCCTGAAACCACTTCCCGACTAGGGTCACATTAGGGCTGTCACAGACTGTGTGTCACACACGACCTAGACACACACCCGTGTGTCTAACCATGTGGACCTTAATAGGCTATTTTCCAAGCCTTTAGTCACCCCTTTCTACTACTTCTTCTTAATAGATACCAAATTCAAAGTAAAACATGATTATACACTTGTAAATGATCTTGATGAAAATAGTTGTTGGAAACCTCATATCATTGATTTCATACAAAAAGGTTATTTCCCATCTATTATTTATGGGTTCTTATGTTATTGTAGCACATTCAAAATTTGGCTCATTTTTGAACTCATTGCCAATTGTAGCAACCCACCATATAAGAACATAAACATGCATATAAAGGCAATTCATAGCCTACTTTCAAATATGTCAATTTCTATGGCCTTATACAAAAAGATGAATACATCTTTACATGCCTTCATTTGGCAATTCAAATGACACACATGACAAAATACTCAATGCCCTATACATGCCATTAACAAAATAGAAGTGTCTTTATACCAAAGCTTTACTAGTTGATAGTGTGTTGCTTCTCCAACCGTCTTCCAATCCTTATGAGTCCTCGAGCTCTGTAAAACAGGGAAAACAGAGGGGGTAAGCATTTTCATTCTTAGCAAGCTCGAATAACAAGAAAGTAAACTTACCGAGTAATTATCATACATCCACACTTAAATCATGAAATCATCAATTATGAAGTGATTTCCTATCACATGCACTCAATCAATGAGTTAGTCACATAACAAAGCATCATGTGATTTATGTAGATGAGCTCATCATTCATCATCTTATTGAAATACATCATATTAATCCCATTGAGTTTCTAGGAAATCTCGATGGAATACCCATTATCCGTCAATTCTTACAAATGATCATTTCACATATATGCACTCTCGCGAACCTCACATCTCATGGCAGGATTACTAGTCTAGGCTAAACCCCCTATATCATAAACTCATAAGGTGATGTCGGGATTACCAGTCCATGCTAAAATCCCTTATAGCGACAAACACCCTTAATGAGCTCGGATCTGAATTACTAGTCTAGGCTAAATTCAGACCCTAATAGGATTACCCATCCAGGCTAAATCCTCAATGCACATATATTCTTCTGGAGGCTCGATCATTTAAGGAACACCCGTTCGGGCTTGATTCCTTTTCATACTTGAGATCAAGGATTACCCGTCCGGGCTAAATCCTTACTGCAACACATGTAGGATCTCTTTACACATATCAATGAGGGTTTATCCATCGAATTCCCTTTATCAACCTCATCCGAGACATTTTTCACATGTTACCATCAAATATGCATTTCCATGATATTTCATGCTAATAATAAATGCAATCATCATGCATTCATAAATCATTCAATTATGCATATTAGGGTTTTACTTTAAGTTATCCAAACTTACTTGGTATTCTTTTCGGGATTGTGTTTCGGTTATTCTGAAACCTTGCATTTACCACGATCGACCTCTGGAATTTGTTCCTCGGGGTCTATAACAGCAAAATTAACTTATTAATACCCAATTTATACATTTCAAGTTTAATATCTACCCTCGGTCCAAATGACCGTTTTGCCTCTAGCCCTTCACATTTTTACTATTTAGTCCCTAGGCTCGTATAATAAAACACATGCACTTTTTATCTTACCCAAGTATAGCTGAACGCTTTTCCTTCTTATGGTATCCCACATTATCCATTATTTTCTCATTTTTACCAGACATTTACATCTTTTGCAAAATAGTCCCTATAAGGGTTTCTCATGAAAATCAACTAGGAAAAGGTGTTTAACACACATTAATCTTTCATATTCCTCCATAATCTATCAAAATACAAGCAACTCATGCATGGGTAAATTATTAAACATGAACCCTAGCATGAAATATGGGTAGAAATGGAGAGAGCAAGCTACCAGGATTTCAAAAATACAAAGAACATTAAAAACTGGGCTTGGGAGCACTTACTATTGAGCTTGGAAAGCTTGAAACCCTAGCTATGGTGAAAAGGGAATTTCGACAACTATGGGGAAGAAAGTGGCTGATTTTGGCTTGATTTTTCCCATTTTATTTCATTAAAAAGCCAAATGACCAAAATGCCTTCATGCTCTTTCTTTAAAATTTTAACCATGCAAGCCCATTTTTGTCCAAAAATTTAAAATTTGGGAAAATTGCTCTCCAAGACCTTCTACTTCGTAATCTAAAGCAATTTCATACAAATTGCTTCTAGAATTCAAGTTTTACAATTTATTCAATTTAGTCCCTAATTTCTAATTCGACATCTTATACTTAGAATTTCTTCATGAAACTTTAACACATGCATATATTCATATTCTAGGCCTCATAATAATCATAAAATAAATATTTTGATGTCGGATTTGTGGTCCCGAAACCACTATTCGACTAAGCCTTATTTCGGGATGTTACATTTCTCCCCCCTTAGGGGCTTTCGTCCTCGAAAGTCTTCCCAGAAAATAGATTCGGATATTGGCTTCTCATGGTTTCTTCCGGCTCCCATGTAGCTTCTTCAACACCGTGTCAATGCAATAAAATTTTTACAAGAGCCACATCTTTATTTCTCAACTGTTTAACCTCGTGAGCCAATATCTTAACAGGTTCCTCTCCATAAGTCATGTCCGGTCGAATTTCAATCTCAGTCGGTGAAATCACATGAGAGGGGTCTGATCGGTATCTCCTTAACATGGATACATTGTGACAGCCCAAAATTGACCCTAGTCGGGAAGTGGTTTCGGGACCGCTAAACCGAGTCACCGAAAGGTTTGAATGTGACGTTTATTATCTAGAATATGTAATCATGAATGTGTGAAAATTTCAAGCTTCGATTTAGTCGATTGCATGTGAATTTAGTCAATAGGACTAATATGAGAAAATTTTAAAATGTGATAGGTCAATGCATGAGGACCTATTAGTGCATGTGGAAGAAAAAGGGGACTTGCATGTCAAATTCCCCCTCCCTAATATGTAGTGGCCGGCCATGCTATGGGTGGAAACATGTCACCAACATGTTGTGTTAGTGATGTATGGTAAGGAAAATAAAATATTAAGCATGATAATTAAAATAAATTAAAGAAAGGAATTAAACAATGAAAAGGAAGGGTGATGAAAAAAGAAAATGGTCTCATCCATACCCCCCCCCCCCTTGTTGCCGTGAGTTGAGGAAAGAAAACAAAAAAAAATGTGTGTTCATCCTTGAACACCTTTGGCCGAATAGAGGAAAGAAAGGAAGGGGAAGAGCTTGAGAAAATCGGCTATGGTGGTTTGCTAGACTAAGGTATGTTTGATGTTGTTCTTGAGTTGCATGCATGTTTTAGTAGTTGACTTGAGTTCTAAAAACCCATGGTTCAATTTTGTGGATTGATGATGATTTTGTGTTTTGCCATTGATGAGTGCTTGAGCTTTTTGATAGTTGTTGATGAAAAGTGAAAGATATGTTAAAGATTAATATGTTTTGTGTTGAAGTTTTTGGTGATTTTGAGTAGTTGGGGCTAAATTACAAAAACAAATTTTTGAAGGACTCGAAGGTGAAATAAATGAGATGTATGGACTTATATGGGCACTAGGAAGATTCGGCCCTTAAGGAGTGTGACCAAACTTTGTGTATTTTGTGTTTTGTGGAATAAAGACTAAATTGTGAAAGTGCGAAATATTAGGGGTAAAAATGTAATTTACCCATTTATGCGTTATTAGACCAAATTGAATGAAAATATGTTAAATTAAGGCTTGGCAAGCTAGCTATTAAGGTGAAATGCTAATGTTAGTATTTGATTCGGTAATAATCTGTTTGGGGACAGCAGCAGTAAGGTGATTTTGGAAAATCGCCATAATTTGTAGGAGTTGAATTAGAAGCTGAGTGAATTATGCCATTAAAGCTTGAAGAGTCTATTTTCTTACAAAAGAAACTATGAAAACAAAAGAGTTACCGATCTTGAGATATTTGAAGTATTGTGGGGCTGAGTCAAAATGACTACTAGATTCCCTGTTCTGTTTTTAGAAAATCATTATAAATTGTACAAAAATGATTATAAGATAAAATTTATATGCTTAGACTCCTTAATGAGTCTAGTTTCAAATGAGATCAAATACAACACATTTTGAATTCTGTAAAATGAGAAATTTGATTCGTAGTGAAGAGTGGTCAGAATAGTCAAACAGTGAAACAGGGGAAACTTTAAGAAAAATCTGGTATTGATTGGCCAAGCCAAAAATTCTGAAAATTTTATGGATGGAAGATATACGAGTCTATATTCAGGGAAAATTAACGGCTAGTGATTTGGAGTTTTGTAGCTCCAGTTATAAACAATTTAGCGACTACTGCTCAGGAAAACAGCTCGTAGTGAATATGTGATTTTGTTGTAAACATTAATGAAAATTTGCCAATGAGTTATTTATTGACTATTATAAAGCTTACTATAAGCTATGTGTGTGAAAGTCAAATCAATATATATATTATTCTGAAAGTAATACTTGAATAGTCGATTAATGACTATTTTAAATTATTGATTTGGCTCAAGGAGTTAAAGGAGGTGAATCGAGCAAAGGCAAAGAAAAGGGTTATCGAGTAGTCGAGTTGGAACCGTCTTACCCAACACGAGGTAAGTCATTAAGCATGTAGTTGGTATTATTTCAATGGTCATAATGTTTATGTATTGATGCTGAATGGAATGAATAAATATACATATATATATATGTGCATGTACGTATGTGATGATGAAATTGTTGAAAGAAAGAAAAGAGGTAAGATGTACTGAGTTGTTGATCTCGGCACTAAACGTGCGGGATAACCATTTATGACCATGAGATTGGCGCTAAGTGCGCGGGATTAAATTGTACAGCACTAAGTGTGCGATTTGACTATGTTGCACTAAGTGTGCGAAATGAATATGATGCACTAAGTGTGCGAACTGACCATGCGGCACTAAGTGTGCGAGTTTGACTATGTAGCACTAAGTGTGCGATTTGATTACGTAGCACTAAGTGTGCGAGTTGATTATATAGCACTGAGTGTGCGGACTCAATATACATTCGTGAATCATTATGGACACTATGTGTGCGACACTATTGAGTCGATCGCGGACAGCGGATCGGGTAAGTGTCTTGAGTACATGGCTAATAGGTGCTATGCTTATACTTGGTGTTGAGCTCGGTAAGTTTGAACCTATGTGACAAATATACTTGAAGTCACGTACATAAAATTTATCGTAGGATGGGTGAAAGGCCGTTTAGTCGTTTGATTGTAACAAAAATAAATTGATTTATGAAAATGCTTCAATGTCCTATTGATGAGTATATGGAATGTGAATGCATGAATTGATATGAAATTGAATTGATAGGTTGGAGGAACTATGGTATGGTTCGGAATGGATGGAGTAATTAGCCTCGTTCCATTTTGTTTTCTCTTGTGATAACGTTATTGATGGATGGTAGTGCATAGCTTATGACTTACTGAGTTATAAACTCACTCGGTGTTTCCTTGTCACCCATTATAGGTTGCTTGGACTCATCTATTTTTGCGTGGTCGGGCCGTCATCGAAGTCATCACACCGGATAGCAAGTTTTGGTACTTTCTTCTTAGTTGGCTTAGAAGAACATTTTGGCATGTATAAGCTATTACGTTGTGTTTGAACTTTGGCATGTAAACTTTAAGCCATGCGAAAATGGCACGAATGTTCGATTGAGTTGGATCAAGGGTAGGCATGAAATGAACCTAGTTACTTTCGTAACAGATGCTGGCAGCAGCAGTGTCATGAGATTGAAAAATCACTAAAAAATAGTAGGAGTGGAATTAATTGATGAATAAATTATGTAAGCGAAGCTCGATGAGTCTGTTTTCATGAGGAAGTAACGAAAAGATCATATGGGCAGTATATTAGGAGATAATCAGATTTTTGTGGGACAGGGCCAGAACGGTTTCTGGATTCCCTGCTCCGACTTTGGAAATTCATTACAAATTAACCAGAGATAATTAGGGGTCGTACCATATATGTACAGATTCCTCTCTGAGTCTAGTTTTCATAGAAACAAACGGCATCAGTATTGAAGCCCCGTGCAGGGAGATATTCAAGTCGTAATGGGCAAAGGTCAGTGTAGTCGACCCCTGCAACTTGGGAGATTTTGACTAATAAACTGTACTAATTGGCCCAACCAAAAATTCTAGAAAAAATACATAGATGGGCACATGAGTCTAGTTTCTGGGAAAAATTACGAAACTGATTTTCGATTACGAAACTCAAGATATGATTTTTAAAACGACTAGTACACAGATTGGGCAGTGTCTGGAAAATAAATTTTATAAGGGGTTAAAGTCAGTTAACACCTCGTGTTCGACTCCGGTGTCGGTTTCGGGTTCGGGGTGTTACATTTTATTGGTATCAGAGCTATGGTTTAGTCGGTTCTAGGACTACCATAGCGCGTATGAGTCTAGCTATACATGCCGAATGTTAATGTTTAAATGTGTGATGACTTCCGACGGTTGAAATGTTTTTGTTTTGATTAGTAAATGGACCCCGGTGAAGAAAGAACCCTAGCGGATGACGTTGAGAGCGTAGCGGCTGCTCCTGCACAAGGGACGCCGCCTGTTGAACCTCAGTCATCTGCGAATAATCAAGGTGAGGGGGCTAAACAAGCCTTCTTTACCATGATGAATGAGTGGGTCGCGCAATATGCCCGAACCAACCCGGCTGTCCAACAATTCCCGAATTTGAATAATCCACCCCAAGAGCCTGTAATGCCATCAGTCGCTGATCCTGTAAGGCTGAGTAAGCCACCTGTAGACTTGATTAGGAAGCGTGGGGCCGAGGAGTTCAAGGCCATAGTAACTGATGATGCCGAAAGGGCCGAGTTCTGGCTAGATAACACCATTCGGGTGTTCGATGAATTGTCATGCACACCCGACGAATGTCTAAAATGTGCTGTATCTTTGTTGCGAGACTCAGCCTACTATTGGTGGAGGACCTTGATTTCCATAGTCCCGAACGAGCGAGTAACTTGGGACTTCTTTCAAATGGAATTCCGGAAGAAATTTATTAGCCAACGGTTCATTGATCAGAAACGTAAGGAGTTCTTGGAACTCAAGCAAGGCCGTATGACTGTATCTGAATACGAACATGAATTCGTAAGACTCAGTAGGTATGCCCGGGAGTGTGTAGCTGACGAGGTTGCTATGTGCAAAAGATTCGAGGAAGGATTGAATGAAGATTTAAAGCTACTAATGGGTATTTTGGAAATAAAAGAATTCGTAACACTAGTCGAACGAGCCTGCAAGGCGGAAGAACTTGGAAAGGAGAAGAGGAAGGCTGAATTTGAAGCTAGGGATTATCGTAAGAGATCGACGGGAAAAGCTCCGTTCTCAGCTGTAAAGAAGTTCAGGGAGGACATTAAGAAGTCGAGGGCGACTGCGGGAATTTCCATCAGGGCAAGACCATCGATGGGCTCCCGAGCTACTTCGGTAGCTAGTGTGGGCAATAATCGTCACGAGAAACCTGAATGTCCCCAATGTGGAAGACGACACCTAGGTGAATGTTGGGGCAAGTCTACTAGCAGGGTCTGTTACGGATGCGGTTCGAAGGACCACTTCATTAGAGATTGCACGGAGCTGGATGAGAAGAATAAGATTCAAGGTGCAAGACCTAGTGGAGTGACATCTAGAGGTAGACCACCGAGAATTTTAGGAGGCAGGGGTGGTAGTCAGAGGGGGGCCTCTGATACGGCCGATCGAGCCGAGAACCGTATTCCTGCTAGAGCATATGCCATTCGCGCACGAGAGGAGGCATCCTCCCCCGACGTCAGCACTGGTACCTTCACTCTCTTTGATACTAATGTGATTGCATTGATTGACCCTGGTTCTACTCATTCATATGTATGCGAAACCTTAGCAACCAGTAAGACTCTACCTGTCGAGTCTACTGAGCTCGTAATTCGAGTATCAAACCCTTTGGGTCAATGCGTACTTGTTGATAAAGTGTGTAAGAGATGCCCTCTAATAATCCGAGAATCCTGTTTTCTGGCCGATTTGATGCTTTTGCTGTTCGACGAGTTTGATGTTATTTTTGGTTTGGATTGGTTAACCGCGCATGATGCGGTTGTGAATTGCAAAAGCAAGACTATCGATTAGAGGTGCGCAAATAACGAAATAATCCGAGTTGAGTCTGCGGACTTAAGGGGGTTGCCAGCTGTAATATCAGCAATGTTGGCCCAGAAATATGTAAGGAAAGGGTGCGAAACGTACCTCGCGTATGTACTTGATGACAAGGAGTTAGAAAAGAAACCCGAATCGGTGCCGGTGGTTTGTGAATACCCGGATGTTTTTCCTGAAGAGTTACCGGGTTTGCCACCTGTTCGGGAGGTAGAGTTTGGTATTGAGCTTGTACCTGGAACTACGCCAATTTCGATCGCTCCGTATCGTATGGCACTAACCGAGTTAAAAAAGTTGAAAGCTCAGTTGCAAGAATTGACGGATAGAGGTTTCGCTCGACCGAGTTTCTCACCTTGGGGTGCACCAGTATTGTTCGTGAAAAAGAAGGACGGAACCATGAGGTTGTGCATTGACTATCGTCAACTGAATAAAGTGACGATAAAGAATAAGTATCCGTTACCGCGTATTGATGATTTGTTCGACCAACTGAAGGGAGCCTCAATGTTCTCAAAAATAGATCTGAGATCGGGCTATTATCAGTTGCGAATTCGAGAATCGGACATACCCAAAACTGCCTTCAGGACGAGATATGGTCACTACGAGTTCTTAGTGATGCCGTTTGGGCTCACTAATGCCCCTGCGGTGTTTATGGATTTGATGAATCGGATCTTCAGGCCGTATTTGGATCGGTTCGTAGTTGTGTTTATTGATGACATCTTGGTCTATTCAAGAGATGAGACCGAACATGCTGAGCATCTGAGGCAAGTGTTGCAAATTTTGCGGGATAAGCAGTTATATGCTAAGTTCAGTAAGTGTGAGTTCTGGTTAAGAGAGGTTAGCTTCTTGGGTCATGTGGTGTCCGCATCGGGTATTCGAGTTGACCCGAGCAAAATTTCAGTCATACTTAACTAGAAGCCTCCGAGAAGTGTTACCGAAGTCCGGAGCTTTCTAGGGCTCGCCGGTTATTACCGACGATTTGTCAAAGGTTTCTCGATGATAGCCACACCAATGACGAAGTTACTTCAAAAGGATGTTAAGTTCGAATGGACGGAGAAATGTCAGAAAAGCTTCGATCAACTGAAAACTCATTTGACTGAAGCTCCAATTTTGGTGCAACCCGAATCGGGTAAAGAGTTTGTCATTTATAGTGATGCATCCCTACTTGGGTTGGGTTGCGTATTGATGCAAGAAGGTCGAGTTGTGGCCTATGCGTCGAGACAATTGAAGCCACACGAGAGAAATTATCTGACCCATGATCTCGAACTAGCCGCCATTGTGTTTGCATTGAAAATATGGCGACATTATTTGTTTGGTGAGAAGTGCCATGTGTTTTCGGATCACAAAAGTCTCAATATTTGATGACTCAACGAGACTTGAATCTGCGACAAAGACGTTGGCTTGAGTTGTTGAAAGATTACGAGCTTGTCATTGATTACCACCCGGGAAAGGCTAATGTGGTTGCGGACGCCTTAAGCCGGAAATCACTGTTTGCTTTGCGAGCGATGAATGTACACTTGTCTGTTCTACCTGACAATGTGTTAGTAGCTGAATTAAAAGCCAAACCATTATTGACTCATCAAATTCGTGAAGCTCAGAAAGTCGATGATGAATTGGTTGCAAAACGAGCTGAGTGTGTTCCGAACAAGGAATCGGAGTTTCAGATTGATGATGATGGTTGTTTGAGGTTTAGAAGTCGTTTGTGTGTTCCAAGGAATTCGGAACTCATTCCGATGATTCTGAACGAAGCCTATTGTAGCCGAATGTCAATTCACCCGGGGAGCACGAAAATGTACAACGACTTGAAACGTCGGTTTTGGTGGCATGGTATGAAACGAGACATCTCCGACTTTGTTTCGAGATGTTTAATATGTCAACAAGTGGAAGCGGAACATTAAGTGCCTTCAGGGTTACTTTAGCCGATCATGATACCCGAGTGGAAATGGGACCGAGTCACAATGGACTTTGTGTCCGGACTGCCATTGTCCGCAAGTAAGAAGGATGCGATTTGGGTTGTTGTTGATAGGCTGACTAAGTCGGCTCACTTTATCCTCGTGCGTACGGATCTTTCATTGGATAAACTAGCCGAATTGTATGTCTCTCAGATTGTGAGATTACATGGAGTACCTATTTCTATCGTGTCGGATAGAGATCCGAGATTTACCTCACGATTTTGGAAGAAATTGCAAGAAGCTTTGGGTACCAAGCTGCATTTTAGCACCGCTTTTCACCCCTAAACCGATGGTCAATCCGAGCGGATAATTCAGATGCTTGAGGATATGTTGAGATGTTGCATCCTCGAGTTTAGTAGTTCATGGGAACGATATTTACCTTTGATTGAATTCGCTTACAACAATAGTTTTCAATCAAGTATTAAGATGGCACCTTACGAGGCTTTGTACGGGCGTAAATGCCGCACACCATTGTTTTGGACTGAGCTTGGTGAAAGTAAAATTTTCGGAGTTGATTTGATTAAAGATGCCGAACAGAAAGTAAAGGTGTTATGGCTCGAACACGGGATCGAGGAAGCTACTTGGGAAACCGAGAGCTCGATGAAAGAACGATATCCAAACCTATTTACCGGTAAGATTTTCGGGGACGAAAATTTCTTAAGTGGGGGAGAGTTGTGACAGCCCAAAATTGACCCTAGTCGGGAAGTGGTTTCGGGACCGCTAAACCGAGTCACCGAAAGGTTTGAATGTGACGTTTATTATCTAGAATATGTAATCATGAATGTGTGAAAATTTCAAGCTTCGATTTAGTCGATTGCATGTGAATTTAGTCAATAGGACTAATATGAGAAAATTTTAAAATGTGATAGGTCAATGCATGAGGACCTATTAGTGCATGTGGAAGAAAAAGGGGACTTGCATGTCAAATTCCCCCTCCCTAATATGTAGTGGCCGGCCATGCTATGGGTGGAAACATGTCACCAACATGTTGTGTTAGTGATGTATGGTAAGGAAAATAAAATATTAAGCATGATAATTAAAATAAATTAAAGAAAGGAATTAAACAATGAAAAGGAAGGGTGATGAAAAAAGAAAATGGTCTCATCCATACCCCCCCCTTGTTGCCGTGAGTTGAGGAAAGAAAACAAAAAAAAATGTGTGTTCATCCTTGAACACCTTTGGCCGAATAGAGGAAAGAAAGGAAGGGGAAGAGCTTGAGAAAATCGGCTATGGTGGTTTGCTAGACTAAGGTATGTTTGATGTTGTTCTTGAGTTGCATGCATGTTTTAGTAGTTGACTTGAGTTCTAAAAACCCATGGTTCAATTTTGTGGATTGATGATGATTTTGTGTTTTGCCATTGATGAGTGCTTGAGCTTTTTGATAGTTGTTGATGAAAAGTGAAAGATATGTTAAAGATTAATATGTTTTGTGTTGAAGTTTTTGGTGATTTTGAGTAGTTGGGGCTAAATTACAAAAACAAATTTTTGAAGGACTCGAAGGTGAAATAAATGAGATGTATGGACTTATATGGGCACTAGGAAGATTCGGCCCTTAAGGAGTGTGACCAAACTTTGTGTATTTTGTGTTTTGTGGAATAAAGACTAAATTGTGAAAGTGCGAAATATTAGGGGTAAAAATGTAATTTACCCATTTATGCGTTATTAGACCAAATTGAATGAAAATATGTTAAATTAAGGCTTGGCAAGCTAGCTATTAAGGTGAAATGCTAATGTTAGTATTTGATTCGGTAATAATCTGTTTGGGGACAGCAGCAGTAAGGTGATTTTGGAAAATCGCCATAATTTGTAGGAGTTGAATTAGAAGCTGAGTGAATTATGCCATTAAAGCTTGAAGAGTCTATTTTCTTACAAAAGAAACTATGAAAACAAAAGAGTTACCGATCTTGAGATATTTGAAGTATTGTGGGGCTGAGTCAAAATGACTACTAGATTCCCTGTTCTGTTTTTAGAAAATCATTATAAATTGTACAAAAATGATTATAAGATAAAATTTATATGCTTAGACTCCTTAATGAGTCTAGTTTCAAATGAGATCAAATACAACACATTTTGAATTCTGTAAAATGAGAAATTTGATTCGTAGTGAAGAGTGGTCAGAATAGTCAAACAGTGAAACAGGGGAAACTTTAAGAAAAATCTGGTATTGATTGGCCAAGCCAAAAATTCTGAAAATTTTATGGATGGAAGATATACGAGTCTATATTCAGGGAAAATTAACGGCTAGTGATTTGGAGTTTTGTAGCTCCAGTTATAAACAATTTAGCGACTACTGCTCAGGAAAACAGCTCGTAGTGAATATGTGATTTTGTTGTAAACATTAATGAAAATTTGCCAATGAGTTATTTATTGACTATTATAAAGCTTACTATAAGCTATGTGTGTGAAAGTCAAATCAATATATATATTATTCTGAAAGTAATACTTGAATAGTCGATTAATGACTATTTTAAATTATTGATTTGGCTCAAGGAGTTAAAGGAGGTGAATCGAGCAAAGGCAAAGAAAAGGGTTATCGAGTAGTCGAGTTGGAACCGTCTTACCCAACACGAGGTAAGTCATTAAGCATGTAGTTGGTATTATTTCAATGGTCATAATGTTTATGTATTGATGCTGAATGGAATGAATAAATATACATATATATATATATGTGCATGTACGTATGTGATGATGAAATTGTTGAAAGAAAGAAAAGAGGTAAGATGTACTGAGTTGTTGATCTCGGCACTAAACGTGCGGGATAACCATTTATGACCATGAGATTGGCGCTAAGTGCGCGGGATTAAATTGTACAGCACTAAGTGTGCGATTTGACTATGTTGCACTAAGTGTGCGAAATGAATATGATGCACTAAGTGTGCGAACTGACCATGCGGCACTAAGTGTGCGAGTTTGACTATGTAGCACTAAGTGTGCGATTTGATTACGTAGCACTAAGTGTGCGAGTTGATTATATAGCACTGAGTGTGCGGACTCAATATACATTCGTGAATCATTATGGACACTATGTGTGCGACACTATTGAGTCGATCGCGGACAGCGGATCGGGTAAGTGTCTTGAGTACATGGCTAATAGGTGCTATGCTTATACTTGGTGTTGAGCTCGGTAAGTTTGAACCTATGTGACAAATATACTTGAAGTCACGTACATAAAATTTATCGTAGGATGGGTGAAAGGCCGTTTAGTCGTTTGATTGTAACAAAAATAAATTGATTTATGAAAATGCTTCAATGTCCTATTGATGAGTATATGGAATGTGAATGCATGAATTGATATGAAATTGAATTGATAGGTTGGAGGAACTATGGTATGGTTCGGAATGGATGGAGTAATTAGCCTCGTTCCATTTTGTTTTCTCTTGTGATAACGTTATTGATGGATGGTAGTGCATAGCTTATGACTTACTGAGTTATAAACTCACTCGGTGTTTCCTTGTCACCCATTATAGGTTGCTTGGACTCATCTATTTTTGCGTGGTCGGGCCGTCATCGAAGTCATCACACCGGATAGCAAGTTTTGGTACTTTCTTCTTAGTTGGCTTAGAAGAACATTTTGGCATGTATAAGCTATTACGTTGTGTTTGAACTTTGGCATGTAAACTTTAAGCCATGCGAAAATGGCACGAATGTTCGATTGAGTTGGATCAAGGGTAGGCATGAAATGAACCTAGTTACTTTCGTAACAGATGCTGGCAGCAGCAGTGTCATGAGATTGAAAAATCACTAAAAAATAGTAGGAGTGGAATTAATTGATGAATAAATTATGTAAGCGAAGCTCGATGAGTCTGTTTTCATGAGGAAGTAACGAAAAGATCATATGGGCAGTATATTAGGAGATAATCAGATTTTTGTGGGACAGGGCCAGAACGGTTTCTGGATTCCCTGCTCCGACTTTGGAAATTCATTACAAATTAACCAGAGATAATTAGGGGTCGTACCATATATGTACAGATTCCTCTCTGAGTCTAGTTTTCATAGAAACAAACGGCATCAGTATTGAAGCCCCGTGCAGGGAGATATTCAAGTCGTAATGGGCAAAGGTCAGTGTAGTCGACCCCTGCAACTTGGGAGATTTTGACTAATAAACTGTACTAATTGGCCCAACCAAAAATTCTAGAAAAAAATACATAGATGGGCACATGAGTCTAGTTTCTGGGAAAAATTACGAAACTGATTTTCGATTACGAAACTCAAGATATGATTTTTAAAACGACTAGTACACAGATTGGGCAGTGTCTGGAAAATAAATTTTATAAGGGGTTAAAGTCAGTTAACACCTCGTGTTCGACTCCGGTGTCGGTTTCGGGTTCGGGGTGTTACATACATGGAACACGTCATGAATCTTTTCCAGTTCGGATGGCAACGCCAACCGATAGGCTAACGGTTCAACTCTTTCGGTAATCTCATACAGCCCGATAAATCGCGGACTCAGTTTACCTTTTCGACCAAATCTCAATACCTTTTTCCATGGAGATACTTTCCAGAATACTCTATCTCCAACTTGAAATTCAATTTCCTTTTGTTTCAGATTAGCGTAAGACTTCTACCTATCTGATGCCGCTTTTAAACAACCCCGTATCACTTTAACTTTTTCTTCAGTTTCTTTAATCAGATCAACTCCATGAATCTGATTTTGTTTGAGTTCTGTCCAGTACAATGGAGTTTGGCACTTCCTACCATACAATGCCTCATAAGGTGCCATCTTCAAACTTTTTTGGAAACTATTGTTGTAGGCAAATTCTACCAATGGCAGGAATTTTTCCCAGCTACCCTGAAATTCGAGGATGCAACAACCCAACATGTCCTCGAGAATCTGAATCATTTGTTCAGACTGACCATCGCTCTGAGGGTGGAAAGCTGTGCTAAAGCTCAACTTTGTACCTAAGGCTTCTTGTAACTTCTTCCAGAATCTCAAAGTGAACCTCAGGTCTCTATCTGAAATAATCGACAGTGGTACTCCGTGTAATCTTACTATCTCAGAAATGTACAAATCGGCCAATCTATCAAGAGAATAATACATCCTTACTGGAATGAAATGAGCCAACTTTGTCAATTTATCCATTATAACCCATATGGCATCTTTCTTTTTTGGAGTCATAGGCAGTCCTGTCACAAAATCCATAGTAACTTTGTCCCACTTCCATTCGGGGACCATTACAGGCTGTAACAAACCTGAAGGCACTTGATGTTCAGCTTTAACTTGCTGAAATATTAGGCATTTTGATACAAATTCAGAAACATCTCTTTTCATGTCGCTCCACCAGTATATCTTCTTTAAATCGTTGTACATTTTAGTACTTCCTGGGTGAACAGACAAACAAGTGTTATGTGCTTCTAGCAAAATCTTCCAAATAAGTTCATTGTCTTTGGGTACACAAACCCTATCTCTAAACATCAAACATCCATCAAGACTAATTCAAAAATCTGACTCAACACTAGACTCACATTGAGCTCTTTTTGCTTGCAAGTCATCATTATTAAGCTGAGCATAAAAAATTTCCTACAGAAATGTTGGCCTAGCCTCCAACTTGGCCAGAACTGAACCATCATCAAGTAAATTCAAACGAGTATCCATGGCTCTCAAAGCATACAGGGATTTTCTACTTAATGCATCAGCAACCACATTCGCCTTTCCCGGGTGATAGTCGATAATCAGATCATAATCCTTAATTAATTCTAACCATCTCCGCTGTCTCAAATTTAGTTCTTTCTGAGTCATCAAGTACTTCAAACTTTTGTGGTCTGTAAATATACGACAAGTCTCGCCATACAAATAATGCCTCCAAATTTTCAAGGAAAAAACAATAGCGACAAGCTCTAGGTCGTGGGTTGGATAATTCTTCTCGTGAAACTTCAATTGCCGTGAAGCATAGGCTATCACCTTGCCATCTTGCATAAGCACACAACCCAATCCATTTAAGGATGCATCACTGTAGACTACAAATTCTTTTCCCAGTTCAGGTAGCACTAAGACAGGAGCTTCGGTTAGCAATGTCTTTAACTTCTCAAAACTTTGCTGACACTCCTTTGTCCATTCAAACTTAATGTCTTTCTGTAGCAGCTTCGTCATCGGAGTCACTATTATGGAAAATCCTTTTACAAACCTTCGATGGTAACCGACTAAGCCCAAAAAGCTTCTAACCTCGGTTACATTCTTAGGCGGTTTCCATTCAACAATTGTAGAAATCTTACTTAGATCAACTCGGATGCCTTCACCCGAAACTATATGACCTAAAAATCCAACTTCCTGGAGCCAAAACTCACTCTTGCTAAACTTAGCATATAGTTTCTTTTCTTGCAAGGTCTGAAACATAATTCCCAGGTGCTTTGCATGCTCTATTTCATTTTTAGAGTAGATCAAAATGTCGTCAATAAACACAACGACAAACATATCTAAATATGGCCAAAAGATCCTATTCATTAGATCCATGAATACAGTTGGTGCATTCGTCAGCCCAAACGGCATGACAAGAAATTCTTAATGGCCATACCTTGTTCTGAAAGTTGTTTTGGGTACATTCGAGTCTTTAACTTGCAGTTGATAATAGCTAGACCTTAAGTCTATCTTAGAGAATACGGTGGCTCCTTTCAACTGGTCAAACAAATCATCGATCCTTGGAAAAGGATACTTATTCTTAAGAGTCACCCTGTTCAGTTGCCGATAATCGATACATAACCTCATCAAACCATCCTTTTCTTTACGAACAACACGGGGGCACCCCAAGGTGAAAAACTTGGCCTAGCAAATCCTTTATTCGTCAATTCTTGCAACTGTGCTTTTAACTCCTTCAGCTCTGTAGGTGCCATTCTGTATGGGGCAATAGAAATGGGAGTCGTCCCTGGTACCAACTCAATACCAAACTCTATCTCCCTTTTAGGAGGTAATCTGGGTAATTCCTCCGGAAACACATCTGGGTACTCACAAACTATCGGTACAAACTCAATCTTCAATTCAGTTTCCTTAGTGTTCAACACAAATGCAAGGTAGGCTTCGTATCTTTTCCTCATAAATCTCTGAGCAACCATCGCCATGATTACAACCGGAGACGAACCCAATTCTATTGATTCAACCTGTAGAGTCTTACCATTCAGGCATTTCAACTTAATGTACTTACTACCACAATTCACTGTTACATCATAAAGGGCTAACCAATCCATACCAAGTATTACATCAAATTCATCAAATGGTAACAACATAAGGTTAGCCGGGAAACAACGACCTTGAATCATCAAAGGACAATTCCTACAGATTTTATCAACTAGGATCAACTTGCCTAGTGGGTTCGACACTCTAATAATATCTTTCGTATGTTCAACAGGTATGTTTATACTTGACGCCAATCTCATGCAAATATATGAATCCGTTGACCCCGGATCAAGTAAAGCAACAACACTTATATTAAAAGGAGAGAAGGTACCAGTAATAACATCAGGAGTAGCGGTCTTTGAGAAAATGAACAAGAGAACCACATCTGAGACATGCGCCACTTTTCATTTGGTACTCTCTGAAGTGAAATTTGTTGCAGCTCTTACACTTTGGCTTTTGATCATCTATACTCCCCACACTAGTCACCATTGGGGAGGAAGACTTTTGACCTCGTCTCTTAGAGCTTCTTGATCTACCCAAATATCCCACTGACGAAGTGGAGCGTTCATGCAGGCTCCTAGCTTTCTTCGTGGAGAATGAGAGTGTTTTACTGCTAGACCTCTTGCTCGCAACTCGAGCCTCTCTCTTAGCTTGTTTTCTTTCATTATTAAGTTCCTCGGCCTTCTTGGCTTGATCGGCCAATGTGGCAAACTCCCATATTTAGAAGATCCCAATCAACAATTTGATGTCCTCATTCAGGCATTCCTCGAAGCATTTACACATTTTCAATTTAGTTTGGACCCATTCAGTTGCATACTGACTTAAGCGTACGAACTCTCTCTTGTATTCCGCTAAAGTCTTGTTCCCTTGTTTGAGTTTTAGGAACTCATTTCGCTTCGAGTCCAAAAGCCGTTGGCTAATGTATTTCTTCCTGAACTTTGCTTGGAAGAAATCCCAAGTAATATTTTCCTTCAGTACTACCGAAGATACGGTCTTCCACCAATTATATGCAGTGTCCTTCAAAAGGGACACAACACACTTCAAACATTCCTCGGGTGTACATGAAAAATCATCTAGCACCCGCATAGTGTTCTCGAGTTAGAACTTAGCCCTTTCAGCGTCATCATTAACTTTCACTCTGAATTCCTCAGCCCCATACTTTCTAAGCTTATCTACCGGAGCTTTACCGATTCTTACCGGTGCCATACCTTGTGGCACATCCTCATCAGGTTGGTTAGAGGGCGGGGGAGGTCTTGGTATATTGGGGTGATTTCTCAGATAATCCCCAAACCATTCATCCATCATATCAAAGAAGGCAGCTCGGGCCTCTTCTCGGCCTTCTAACATCAGCCTTCTACTACTACTAGATACAGCTCGTTGCACGGAAGCAAGAGCATGGCTCTCGGCTCCCTCGGACTCATCTTGTGCTTGATTGGAAGACATTTACTATATTCAAAACAATTTAAACAATTAGGAGGCGTCACACTATCAACATTCAAATACTGGCATGTATAGCAAACTTTAACATCCTCCACGGTAGTTCTAGAACCGGCTAAACTGTAGCTTTGATACCAATAAATGTAGCATCCCTCACCCGTATCCGTTATCAGGATAGGGTTCGAGGTATTACCGAAACATTACATTTAAAACATACTGAATCGACTTACCAGGTTTAGCTCAGATTTGAAACTTTCAGGCATTCACATCTTATCCCTTAAATGGGCCTTCAAGGCCTTAAATATACAAAGAGATAGTTCGGGATAGGACCGGGAACATTCAATAACTTTAAAAAATTTCCTTACTTAGAAGTGTCACACGCCCGTGTATGATGGGCCGTGTGGTCACCCACGCCCGTGTGGCCTAGGGTACGTCCACGGCTAAGATACACGTCCGTGGGCTCACCCCGTGTCCAAAACTAGAGCATTCTGTTAAATTAACACGGCCAAGACACACGCCTGTGTGTCCTACCCGTGTGCTAGTTTGACTTAAAGTTTTAGGTGCAGGGGACACACGACCATACCACACGCCCCTTTGTCTAACCATGTGGACCTTAATAGGCTATTTTCCAAGCCTTTAGTCACCCCTTTCTACTACATCTTCTTAATAGATACCAAATTCAAAGTAAAACATGATTATACACTTGTAAATGATCTTGATGAAGTTAGTTGTACGGAAACCTCATATCATTGGTTTCATACAAATAGGTTATTTCCCATCTAGTATTTATGGGTTCTTATGTTATTGTAGCACATTCAAAATTTGGCTCCTTTTTGAACTCATTGCCAATTGTAGCAACCCATCATAAGAGAACATAAACATGTATATAAAGGTAGGTCATAGCCTACTTTCAAATATGCCAATTTCCATGCCCTTATATAAAAAGATGAATACATCTTTACATGCCTTCATTTGGCAATTCAAATGACACATATGATAAAATACTCAAAGCCCTATACATGCCATTAACAAAGTAGAAGTGTCTTTATACTAAAGCTTGACTAGTTGATAGTGTGTTGCTTCTCCAACCGTCTTCCAATCCTTATGTGTCCTCGAGCTCTGTAAAATAGGGAAAAGAGAGGGGGTAAGCATTTTCATGCTTAGTAAACTCAAATAACCGGAAAGTAAACTTACTTAATAATTATCATACATCCACACTTAATGTGACAGCCCAAAATTGGCCCTAGTCGGGAAGTGGTTTCGGGACCACAAAACCGAGTCATAAAAATAATTGATTTCCATATTCTATGCTTATTATGTGTGTACATGAGTATGTGGAAGTTTCATTCTCCAATTTTGCCAATTGCATGAGAAATTATTAAATAGGGATTGATATGAGACATGGTGAAAATATGATAGGCTAATTTAAAATGGTCTATTAATGCATGTTGTGAAAATGATGGGTTTGCATGTCAAATTACCCAAAATTTGAGCTAGTGGTTGGCCATGCTATGGGTGGAAACATGTTGGGAACATGTTGGCCTAGTGAGGTATGTAGGAAAAATATAAATAAGGGGCATGGGCATAAAATAATGAAAAGGAGTATGATGAATACAAAAAAAATGTGTGTAGTTGTTTCCCCCCCCATTGTCGTGAGCTAAAGAAAAGAAAGGAGAAAATTTTTGTTCATCCTTTCTCATCTTTATTTAGCCGAAACTAGAAAGAAAACAACAAAGAAAAAAAATGCTCATCCTTTGGTTCATCCTTGGCCAAAAATTTTAAGGAGGAAGGAAGAAGAAAGGTTGAAGAGGTTCGGCCATGCATGTAGCTAGGCTAAGGTATGTTTGATGATGTTCCATGAGATGCATGCATGTTTTAGTTGTTAGCTTGAGTTCTACCTAGCCCATGGTCTAAATCTTGCTATGTGATGGAAATGACACTCGGCCATGGATGCATCATTCTTGGTTGATGTTTGATGTTGTGGTGATGAGGCATGAAGATGAGTTAAGATTCGGCCTAGGTGGAGTTTGTGTTAATGCCATTGCATGCTAAATATGAAGCTTGTTAATGATGCATGTGATGGTGGCTTGATGATTCTTGAACCTCCTTTTTAGCATTTTTGAGTGAGCACATATGTGCATTGGTTGCTAAATGGAGAAGAATCGGCTAGCAAGTTGTGTGCTAAGGCCGAATATAACTTTTGCATGTTAATGAGCAATGCATGTGTTAAATTGATGGAAAGGGAGAGGATGCTTTACTAGTGTGTATATGTGTGTATTAGCCAAGTTTTGAACTTGAAACAAAAGGGTGTTTAGTCAATACAAGTGACCATACTTGTAGAATGTATTAAGTGTTGAAATCGGCCCCAAAATAGACATGCATATTCGGCCAAGGGGGAAAAATTAGCTAAAATGTTGAGTTTGATTCATGATTCCGTACATATGTGACTTTAATGTCTAATGTATAAATATGGGCTAAGTGCCTTGTGTTCCTCTTTTCGATGCTCAAATGATTAAATCAATTTATTTGTTTAATTAAGCTCAAGAGCAAAGGGGAACTAAATCCGATAAAGGGAAGGAAAAAGTGGTCGAATAGCTATCGGAATCGTTCGACAACACCCGAGGTAAGTTCTTGAGTAAAAGAGCTTAAATTATGATGTGATTAGATCATGTTTTAAGCAAATTAAAATCATGCTCTTTGTGTGGCTATTGAGCCGAATTTGCAAGAATGATAAATGTCTTGTGTTTGTGTTTTGCTAACGAAAATAAAATACGAATGGGCCATGATTTATTGTTAAATGTGCATGGTTATTTGAATGATGTCCGGGCTAAGTCCCGAAGGCTTGTGCTAAGTGACAATATCCGGACTAAGATCCGAAGGCATTTGTGCGAGATACTAATTCCGGGCTAAGCCCGAAGGCATTTGTGCGAGATACTAATTCCGGGCTAAGCCCGAAGGCATTTGTGCGAGATACTAATTCCGGGCTAAGCCCGAAGGCATTTGTGCGAGTTACTAAATCCGGGTTAAGTCCCGAAGGCATTTGTGCGAATTACTATAACCGGGCTATGTCCCGAAGGCATTTGAACGAGGAGCTATATCCGGTTAAATTCCGAAGGTACGTGATTTGGGAATGAATGAACTTGCTGTAAAATTCCAGTTAATACTCTCGAAACATCCCAACATTGAGGTATGTTTCGTATGTGCTTGAATTTAGTTGAGCCCTTACAAATAAGTATTCGCTCAGTTGATAAAAGAGCTACCGGCCTTTGGCTGAGTTGATCTTTTGTGTATGTACATAAGGGTTGGTAATGTGAAGCAAGTATGATATCGTAAATTTGTGCATATGAAATTATCCGTTTAGCTATATGAATGCTATACTTTTGTTGTGCTGGAATTCCTTGCTCAAAACTTACTAAGCATAAATTGCTTACTCCGTTTCATTGCTCCTCTGTTTTATAGATTTGGTTCTCCAGCTATCGGACTCGGGATCTTGAGGTCAAAGTCGCCCACACTATCAAAGCCCCCTTTTGGTACAATTTTGGTTGAACTTCGAAATGGCATGTATAGGACTACCCGTTTGTTGTGGGTCGTGGACCCTTTGGACTTGTATAAATTTTGGATAGCCATGCGAAAATGGCTTATATGTGTTTGAGTATATTGTTATAATCATTTGGTGTGGATATGCTTGACAAGGATTGGCCATGGGGATGGTTAATCACTTTCATAAATTGTGCTATTTATGCAAAAAGGGCTAGTTGAATCATGGAAACCATGAAATAGGTAAAGTCTACCTTAAAGGCAGATGCTGACAGCAGCAGTGATGTAGATTTGGAAAATCACTAAAAATAGTAGGAAGGGAATTAAATAGTGAATAAATTATTTAAACAAACCTTGATGAATCTACTTTCATAGGAAAGTAACGAAACAATCATACGGACAGCATGTTAAGAGATATTTAGGTTCTCGTGAGGCAGGGCCAGAACGGTTTCTGGATTTCCTGTTCCGACTTTGGAAATTCATTATAAATTAACCAGAGATAATTAGGAGTCATACCATATATGGATAGATTCCTCTCTGAGTCTAGTTTCTATAGAAACAAACGGCATCAGTATTGAAGCCCTGTACAGGGAGATATCCAAGTCGTAATGCGCAAAGGTCAGGGTAGTCGATCCCTGTAACATGGGAGACTTTTACTAATAAACTGTACTAATTCGCCCGACGAAAAATTCTAGAAAAAAATATGTAGATGGGCATATGAGTCTAGTTTCAGGGAAAATTTACGGAACTGGATTCCGAGTTGTGAAACTCAAGATATGATTTTTAAAGCGACTAGTACGCAGATTGGCAGTGTCTGGGAAATTTTTTTTATAAGGGGCTTAAAGTCTGTTAACACCTCGTGTTCGACTCCGGTGTCGGTCTCGGGTTCGGGGTGTTACATTTGATTGGTATCAGAGCTACGGTTTAGTCGATTCTAGGACTACCGTAATGCGTTGGGTCTAGCTATACATGCCATTTTATGTGATTATTTGATAGTGTGGTGATTTCTGACATTTGCAAATGTGTTTATTTATAGTAATGGATCCCGATCCCGACCGAGAGGTAGCTGATGATCTAGAGAGTGTGGCGCCTGCTCCCGCACAAGGGACAGCGCCGGCGGACTCTCAACCTAATGCTAGTAACCCGAATGATGAAGCTAGACAAGCTTTCTATAGCGTGATGAATGATTGGTTCAACCAATACATTCGAACTAATACGGCTGTTCCACAACCTCCATTCCCGACTAATACAACCCCCGCACCTTCAATACCTCCGGTAACTGACCAAATAAGGTCAAATAAGCCCCCAGTTGACAGAATCCGAAAACATGGGGCTACTGAATTTAAGGCTACGGATAGCGACGATGCCGAGCAAGCTGAATTTTGGTTGGACAACACTATCCGGGTACTCGATGAGCTATCTTGTACACCCGATGAGTGCCTAAAGTGTACTATCTCCTTGCTACACGATTCTGCCTACTATTGGTGGAGTACTCTGACTTCTATTGTGCCCCGAGAGCAAGTAACTTGGGAGTTTTTCCAAACTGAGTTTCGGAAAAAGTATATCAGTCAGAGATTTGTTGATAAAAAATGGAAGGAATTTCTTGAGCTTTAGCAAGGTTCTATGTCAGTTACTGATTATGAGCGAAAATTTGTTAGACTTAGTAGATACGCTCGGGAATGTGTTTCGTCCGAGGCTATTATGTGTAAATGCTTCGAGGATGGGCTGAATGAAGATATAAAAATGTTCGTTGGCGTTCTTGAAATACGAGAGTTCGTAGTACTTGTCGAGCGAGCTTGTAAAGCCGAAGAGCTTAGAAAAGAAAAACAAAAAGTTGATGAGGGAACTGGAGAGTTTCGTAAAAGATCCTCGGGAAAGTCTCTTCAACAGGCATCGAAGAAATTTCGAGATGATGTGGGCTGGTCAAGAGGCACTTCGGGCCTTTTTAGACGAGATCGTGATCGACCCCTTGTGGGTACACGAGGCACTTCGGTCGCCAGTGTTGGGGATGAATGTCGAGAAAGAATGAAATGTCGATATTTCGGTAAATGGCATTCGGGGAGTTGTAGATTCCCTGACCGCTCCTATTACAAGTGCGGATCAGTTGACCACTTCATTAAAGATTGCCCGAGGTTGTCTGAACAGAATGTAAATCAGAGTGGGAAACCGGGTGCTACCACTGCTCGAGGTAGACCATCTGAAAATACGGGCAATGCTGGTGGTGGTCAGAGAGGATCTAGAGATGCTACGACCAGATCCGAGGCTCGTGCGCCTGCTAGAGCTTATGCTATACGTGCCCGCGAGGATGCTTCTTCGCCTGATGTTATTACCGGCACTTTTACTCTCTTGGATACTAATGTAATTGCTTTGATTGACCCCGGTTCTACTCATTCTTACATATGTGAAACCTTAGCATCCAGTAAGACTTTACCTATTGAGTCTACTGAGTTCGTAATTCGGGTGTCAAATCCCTTGGGTCGTTACGTGCTTGTCGACAAAGTGTGTAAGAAATGTCCCCTAGAAATTCGAGGTTCCTGTTTTCCGGCGGACTTGATGCTTTTGCCGTTTGATGAATTTGATGTTATTTTTGGTTTGGATTGGTTGACCGCGCATGATGCGCTTGTGAATTGCAAAAGCAAGACTATTGATTTGAGGTGCGCAAATAACGAAGTAATCCGAGTTGAGTCTACGGACTTGGAGGGGATGCCAGCTGTAATATCAGCAATGTTGGCCCAGAAATATGTAAGAAAAGGGTGCGAAGCATACCTTGCGTATGTACTGGATGACAAAGAATTAGACAAGAAACCCGAATATGTGCCGGTGGTTTGTGAATACCCGGATGTTTTTCCTGAAGGATTACCGGGTTTACCACCTGTTCGGGAGGTAGAGTTTGGTATTGAGCTTGTACCTGGGACTACGCCGATTTCGATAGCTCCGTATCGTATGGCACCAACCGAGTTAAAAGAGTTGAAAGCTCAGTTGCAAGAATTGACGGATAGAGGTTTTGCTCGACCAAGTTTCTCACCTTGGGGTGCACCGGTATTGTTCGTGAAAAAAGAAGGACGGAACCATGAGGTTGTGCATTGACTATCGTCAACTGAATAAAGTGACGATAAAGAACAAATATCCGTTGCCGCGCATCGATGATTTGTTCGACCAACTGAAGGGAGCCACAGTGTTCTCAAAAATAGATTTGAGATCGGGCTATTATCAGTTGCGAATTCGAGAATCAGACATACCCAAAACTGCCTTCAGGACGAGATATGGTCACTACGAGTTCTTAGTGATGCCTTTTGGGCTCACTAATGCCCCTGCGGTATTTATGGATTTGATGAATCGGATCTTCAGACCATATTTGGATCGGTTCATAGTTGTGTTCATTGATGACATCTTGGTCTATTCAAGAGATGAGACCGAACATGCTGAGCACCTGAGACTGGTGTTGCAAATTTTGCGGGATAAGCAGTTATATGCTAAGTTCAGTAAGTGTGAGTTCTGGTTAAGAGAGGTTAGCTTCTTGGGTCATGTGGTATCCGCATCGGGTATTCAAGTTGACCCGAGCAAAATTTCAGCCATACTTAACTGGAAGCCTCCAAGAAATATTACCGAAGTTCGGAGCTTTTTGGGGCTCGCCGGTTATTACCGACGATTTGTCAAAGGTTTCTCGATGATAGCCACACCAATGACGAAGCTACTTCAAAAGGATGTTAAGTTCGAATGGACGGAGAAATGTCAGAAAAGTTTCGATCAACTGAAAACTCATTTGACTGAAGCTCCAATTTTAGTGCAACCCGAATCAGGCAAAGAGTTTGTCATTTATAGTGACGCATCCCTACTTGGGTTGGGTTGCGTATTGATGCAAGAAGGTCGAGTTGTGGCCTATGCGTCGAGACAATTAAAGCCACATGAGAAAAATTATCCGACCCATGATCTTGAACTAGCTGCCATCGTATTTGCTTTAAAAATATGGCGACATTACTTATTTGGTGAAAAGTGCCATGTATTTTTGGATCACAAAAGTCTCAAATATTTGATGACACAAAGAGACTTAAATCTGCGACAAAGACGTTGGCTTGAGTTGTTGAAAGATTACGAGCTTGTCATTGATTACCACCCGGGAAAGGCTAATGTGGTTGCGGACGCCTTAAGCCGGAAGTCATTGTTTGCTTTACGAGTAATGAATGTGCATTTGTCTGTTCTACCTGACAATGTGTTAGTTGCTGAATTAAAAGCCAAACCATTATTGATTCATCAAATTCATGAAGCCCAGAAAGTTGATGATGAATTGGTTGCAAAACGGGTTGAGTGTGGTCCGAACAAGGAATCGGAGTTTCAAATTGATGATGATGATTGTTTGAGGTTCAGAAGTCGTTTGTGTGTTCCAAGGAGTTCGGAACTCATTTCGATGATTCTGAACGAAGCCCATTGTAGCCGAATGTCAAGTCACCCGGGGAGTACGAAAATGTACAACGATTTGAAACGTTGGTTTTGGTGGCATGGTATGAAACGAGACATCTCCGACCTTGTTTCGAGATGTTTAATATGTCAACAAGTGAAAGCGGAACATCAAGTGCCTTCAGGATTACTTCAGCCGATCATGATACCCGAGTGGAAATGGGATCGAGTCACAATGGACTTTGTGTCCGGACTGCCATTGTCAACAAGTAAGAAGGATGCGATTTGGGTTGTTGTCGATAGACTGACTAAGTCGGCTCACTTTATCCCCGTGTGTATGGATTTTTCATTGGATAGACTAGTTGAATTGTACGTTTCTCAGATTGTGAGATTACACGGGGTACCTATTTCTATCGTGTCGGATAGAGATCCGAGATTCACCTCGCGATTTTGGAAGAAATTGCAAGAAGCTTTGGGTACCAAGCTGCATTTTAGCACTGCTTTTCATCCCCAAACCGATGGTCAATCTGAGTGGATAATTCAGATCCTTGAGGATATGTTGAGATGTTGCATCCTCGAGTTCAGTGGTTCATGGGAACGGTATTTACCTTTGATTGAATTCGCTTACAACAATAGTTTTCAATCAAGTATTAAGATGGCACCTTACGAGGCTTTGTACGGTCGTAAATGCCGTACACCATTGTTTTGGACCGAGCTCGGTGAAAGTAAAATTTTCGGAGTTGATTTGATTAAGGATGCCGAACAGAAAGTAAAGGTAATCCGTGAAAGTCTGAAAGCAGCCACAAATCGTCAAAAATCGTATGCGGATTTGAAACGAAGGGACATTGAATATCAGGTGGGGGATAAAGTGTTTCTTAAAGTTTCACCTTGGAAAAAGGTACTCAGGTTTGGCCGTAAGGGCAAGTTGAGCCCGAGATTCATTGGGCCGTACGAAATCTCCGAACGAGTTGGTCCGGTTGCGTATAAATTAATTTTACCCCCTGAGCTTGAAAAGATTCACGACGTCTTTCATGTTTCGACGCTTCGACGCTATCGATCTGATCCATCGCACATAATTAGCCCATCAGAGGTTGAAATTCAAGCCGATATGAGTTATGAAGAAGAGCCGATGCGTATCCTAGCTCGTGAAGTGAAGGAGTTGCGAAACAAAAGGGTTCCGTTAGTAAAGGTGTTATGGCTCAAGCACGGGATCGAGGAAGCTACTTGGGAAACCGAGAGCCCGATGAAAGAACAATACCCAAACCTATTCACAAGTAAGATTTTTGGGGACGAAATTTCTTAAGTGGGGGAGAGTTGTGACAGCCCAAAATTGGCCCTAGTCGGGAAGTGGTTTTGGGACCACAAAACCGAGTCATAAAAATAATTGATTTCCATATTCTATGCTTATTATGTGTGTACATGAGTATGTGGAAGTTTCATTCTCCAATTTTGCCAATTGCATGAGAAATTATTAAATAGGGATTGATATGAGACATGGTGAAAATATGATAGGCTAATTTAAAATGGTCTATTAATGCATGTTGTGAAAATGATGGGTTTGCATGTCAAATTACCCAAAATTTGAGCTAGTGGTTGGCCATGCTATGGGTGGAAACATGTTGGGAACATGTTGGCCTAGTGAGGTATGTAGGAAAAAAATAAAATAAGGGGCATGGGCATAAAATAATGAAAATGAGTATGATGAATACAAAAAAAAATGTGTGTAGTTGTTTCCCCCCCCCATTGCCGTGAGCTAAAGAAAAGAAAGGAGAAAATTTTTGTTCATCCTTTCTCATCTTCATTTAGCCGAAACTAGAAAGAAAAAAACAAAGAAAAAAAAATGCTCATCCTTTGGTTCATCCTTGGCCAAAAATTTTAAGGAGGAAGGAAGAAGAAAGGTTGAAGAGGTTCGGCCATGCATGTAGCTAGGCTAAGGTATGTTTGATGATGTTCCATGAGATGCATGCATGTTTTAGTTGTTAGCTTGAGTTCTACCTAGCCCATGGTCTAAATCTTGCTATGTGATGGAAATGACACTCGGCCATGGATGCATCATTCTTGGTTGATGTTTGATGTTGTGGTGATGAGGCATGAAGATGAGTTAAGATTCGGCCTAGGTGGAGTTTGTGTTAATGCCATTGCATGCTAAATATGAAGCTTGTTAATGATGCATGTGATGGTGGCTTGATGATTCTTGAACCTCCTTTTTAGCATTTTTGAGTGAGCACATATGTGCATTGGTTGCTAAATGGAGAAGAATCGGCTAGCAAGTTGTGTGCTAAGGCCGAATATAACTTTTGCATGTTAATGAGCAATGCATGTGTTAAATTGATGGAAAGGGAGAGGATGCTTTACTAGTGTGTATATGTGTGTATTAGCCAAGTTTTGAACTTGAAACAAAAGGGTGTTTAGTCAATACAAGTGACCATACTTGTAGAATGTATTAAGTGTTGAAATCGGCCCCAAATAGACATGCATATTCGGCCAAGGGGGAAAATTAGCTAAAATGTTGAGTTTGATTCATGATTCCGTACATATGTGACTTTAATGTCTAATGTATAAATATGGGCTAAGTGCCTTGTGTTCCTCTTTTCGATGCTCAAATGATTAAATCAATTTATTTGTTTAATTAAGCTCAAGAGCAAGGGGAACTAAATCCGATAAAGGGAAGGAAAAAGTGGTCGAATAGCTATCGGAATCGTTCGACAACACCCGAGGTAAGTTCTTGAGTAAAAGAGCTTAAATTATGATGTGATTAGATCATGTTTTAAGCAAATTAAAATCATGCTCTTTGTGTGGCTATTGAGCCGAATTTGCAAGAATGATAAATGTCTTGTGTTTGTGTTTTGCTAACGAAAATGAAATACGAATGGGCCATGATTTATTGTTAAATGTGCATGGTTATTTGAATGATGTCCGGGCTAAGTCCCGAAGGCTTGTGCTAAGTGACAATATCCGGACTAAGATCCGAAGGCATTTGTGCGAGATACTAATTCCGGGCTAAGCCCGAAGGCATTTGTGCGAGATACTAATTCCGGGCTAAGCCCGAAGGCATTTGTGCGAGATACTAATTCCGGGCTAAGCCCGAAGGCATTTGTGCGAGTTACTAAATCCGGGTTAAGTCCCGAAAGCATTTGTGCGAATTACTATAACCGGGCTATGTCCCGAAGGCATTTGAACGAGGAGCTATATCCGGTTAAATTCCGAAGGTACGTGATTTGGGAATTAATGAACTTGCTGTAAAATTCCAGTTAATACTCTCGAAACGTCCCAACATTGAGGTATGTTTCGTATGTGCTTGAATTTAGTTGAGCCCTTACAAATAAGTATTCGCTCAGTTGATAAACGAGCTACCGGCCTTTGGCTGAGTTGATCTTTTGTGTATGTACATAAGGGTTAATAATGTGAAGCAAGTATGATATCGTAAATTTGTGCATATGAAATTATCCTTTTAGCTATATGAATGCTATACTTTTGTTGTGCTGGAATTCCTTGCTCAAAACTTACTAAGCATAAATTGCTTACTCCGTTTCATTGCTCCTCTGTTTTATAGATTTGGTTCTCCAGCTATCGGACTCGGGATCTTGAGGTCAAAGTCGCCCACACTATCAAAGCCCCCTTTTGGTACAATTTTGGTTGAACTTCGAAATGGCATGTATAGGACTACCCGTTTGTTGTGGGTCGTGGACCCTTTGGACTTGTATAAATTTTGGATAGCCATGCGAAAATGGCTTATATGTGTTTGGGTATATTGTTATAATCATTTGGTGTGGATATGCTTGACAAGGATTGGCCATGGGGATGGTTAATCACTTTCATAAATTGTGCTATTTATGCAAAAAGGGCTAGTTGAATCATGGAAACCATGAAATAGGTAAAGTCTACCTTAAAGGCAGATGCTGACAGCAGCAGTGATGTAGATTTGGAAAATCACTAAAAATAGTAGGAAGAGAATTAAATAGTGAATAAATTATGTAAACAAACCTTGATGAATCTACTTTCATAGGAAAGTAACGAAACAATCATACGGACAGTATGTTAAGAGATATTCAGGTTCTCGTGAGACAGGGCCAGAACGGTTTCTGGATTTCCTGTTCCGACTTTGGAAATTCATTATAAATTAACCAGAGATAATTAGGAGTCATACCATATATGGATAGAATCCTCTCTGAGTCTAGTTTCTATAGAAACAAACGGCATCAGTATTGAAGCCCTGTACAGGGATATATCCAAGTCGTAATGCGCAAAGGTCAGGGTAGTCGATCCCTGTAACATGGGAGAATTTGACTAATAAACTGTACTAATTGGCCGGACCAAAAATTCTAGAAAAAACTATGTAGATGGGCATATGAGTCTAGTTTCAGGGAAAATTTACGGAACTGGATTCCGAGTTGTGAAACTCAAGATATGATTTTTAAAGCGACTAGTATGCAGATTGGCAGTGTTTGGGAAATTTTTTTTATAAGGGGCTTAAAGTCTGTTAACACCTCGTGTTCGACTCCAGTGTCGGTCTCGGGTTCGGGGTGTTACACTTAAATCATGAAATCATCAATTATGAAGTGATTTCCTCCGACATGCACTCAATCAATGAGTTAGTCACATAACAAAGCATCATGTAATTTATGTATATGAGCTCATCATTCATCATCTTATTGACATAAATCATATTAATCCCGTCAAGTTTCTAGTAAATCTCGATGGAATACCCATTATCCGTCAATTCTTACGAATGATCATTTCACATATATGCACTCCCACGAACCTCACATCTTCTGGCAGGACTATCAGGCCAAGCTAAATCCCCCATATCAAAAACTCATAAGGTGATGTCGGGATTACCAGTCCAGGCTAAATCCCTTATAGCGACAAACACCCTTAATGAGCTCGGATCTGAATTACCAGTCTAGGCTAAATTCAGACCCTAATAGGATTACCCGTCTGGGCTAAATCCTCAATTCACATATATTCTTCGGGAGGCTTGATCATTCAAGGAACACCCATCCGGGCTAGATTCCTTTTCATACTTGAGATCACGAATTACCCGTCCGGGCTAAATCCTTACTGCAACACATGCAGGATCACTTTATACATCAATGAGGGTTTATCCATCGAATTCCCTTTGTCAACCTCATCCGAGACATTTTTCACATGTTACCATCAAATATGCATTTCCATGATATTTCATGCTAATAATAAATGCAATCATCATGCATTCATAAATCATTCAATTATGCATATTGGGGTTTTACTTTAAGTTATCCAAACTTACTTGGTATTCTTTTCGGGATTGTGTTTCGGTTATTCTGAAACCTTGCGTTTACCACGATCGACCTCTGGAATTTGTTCCTCGGGGTCTATAACAGCAAAATTAACTTATTAATACCCCAATTTATACATTTCAAGTTTAATATCTACCCCCAGTCCAAATGACCGTTTTGCCTCTAACCCTTCACATTTTTACTATTTAGTCCCTAGGCTCGTATAATAAAACACATGCACTTTTTATCTTACCCAAGTCTAGCTGAACGCTTTTCCTTCTTATGGTAGCCCACATTATCCATTATTTTCTCATTTCTACCACACATTTACATCTTTTGCAAAATCGTCCCTATAAGGGTTTCTCATGAAAATCAACTAGGAAAAGGTGTTTAACACACATTAATCTTTCATATTCCTCCATAATCTATCAAAATACAAGCAACTCATGCATGGGTAAATTATTAAACATGAACCCTAGCATGAAATATGGGTAGAAATGGAGAGAGCAAGCTACCGGGATTTCAAAAATACAAAGAACATTAAAAACTGGGCTTGGGAGCACTTACTATTGAGCTTGAAAAGCTTGAAACCCTAGCTATGGTGAAAAGGGAATTTCAGCAGCTATGGGAAGAAAGTGGCTGATTTTGGCTTGATTTTTCCCATTTTATTTCATTAAAAAGCCAAATGACCAAAATGCCCTCATGCTCTTTTTTAAAATTTTAACCATGCAAGCCCATTTTTGTCCAAAAATTTAGAATTTGGGAAAATTGCTCTCCAAGACCTTCTACTTCGTAATCTAAAGCAATTTCATACAAATTACTTCTAGAATTCAAGTTTTGCTATTTATTCAATTTAGTCCCTAATTTCTAATTTGACATCTTATACTTAGAATTTCTTCATGAAACTTTAACACATGCATATATTCATATTCTAGGCCTCATAATAATTATAAAATAAATATTTCAATGTCAGATTTGTGGTCCTAAAACCACTATTCTGACTAAGCCCTATTTTGGGATGTTACAACCCCAAGGTGAAAAGCTTGGCCTTGCAAAACCTTTATCTGTCAGTTCTTGCAACTGTACTTTTAACTTTTTCAACTCGGTTGGTGCCATCCTGTACAGAGCAATAGAAATAGGAGTTGTTCCTGGCACCAGTTCAATACCAAGCTCTATCTCTCTATCAGGAGGTAATCCGGGTAGTTCCTCCTGGAACACGTCTGGATATTCACATACTATTGGTATGAACTCAATATTCAACTCTATTTCCTTAGTGTTCAGTACAAAAGCAAGGTAGGCTTCGTACCCTTTACTCATATATCTCTGAGCAACCATTGTTGTGATTACAACTAGCGGTGTATTCAATTCTCTTGAATCAACTCGTAGAGTTTCACCATCTAGGCACTTCAGTTCAATATACTTACTACCACAGTTTACAATTACATCACGCAGGGCTGACCAATCCATGCCAAGTATTACATCAAACTCATCAAATGGAAATAACATAAAGTTAGCTGGAAAATAATGACCCTGAATCGTCAAAGGACAATTCTTACAGGCTTTAACGACCAAGACTGACTTGCCTAATGCGTCCGACACTTTGATTATAAATTTTCTAGGTTCAATGGATATATTCATACTAGAAACCAATCTCATGCAAATGTATAAATGTGTCGATCCCGGATCAATTAAGGCAACAACGCAGGTATTAAAAAGAGAAAAAGTACCTGTGATGAGTCAGGAGCAGAGGCTTCCTTTCGAGCGTGTAATACGTTCTTGCTGGGGCCTGAGCCTCTAATTTTCTAGTGTCTTTGGCTGCAACTCGACTGCCACTAGCACTTCTAGGATATCTCGGATGTCTACCTCGTGAAGTAGGAGTACTCGACTACGGGACTAGTTCCATCTCTTTATCAGTTCGCTCTAGGCAATCTCTGAGGAAGTTGTCAAGAGAACCACATCTATAGCATGCACCACTCTTCATCCGACACTCTCCGAAGTGAAATTTATTACAGCTTTTACACTTCGGCTGTTGGTCATCTACACTCCCCACACTAGTCAACATCGGGGAAGAAGACTTTTGGTTAAACCGTTTGGAGCTTCTTGCTTTACCCGAATATCCTACTGATGAAGTGGAGCGTTCATGATGGCTCTTTGATTTCTTTGTGGAAAATGAAAGTGCCCTACCGTTGGATCACTTGCTCGAAACTCAAGCTTCTCTCTTAGCTTGCTTCCTTTCATTATTGAGCTCCTCGACCCTCTTGGCCTGATCAGCTAATGTAGCAAACTCTCGTATCTCTAGGATCCCAATTAACAACTTGATTTCCTCATTCACACCTTCCTCGAAGTGTTTACACATTTCTGACTCTGTTTGAACCCACTCAGTCACATATTGACTTAGCCTTACAAACTCCCCTTCATATTCCGCCATAGTCTTATTTTCTTGTTTGAGTTCCAAGAACTCCTTTCGCTTCGAGTCTAGGAACCTCTGACTAATGTATTTCTTCTTAACATCCGCTTGGAAAAATTCCCAAGTGATGTTTTCCTTTGGCACGAATGAAGATACAGTCTTCTACCAGTGGTATACAGTATCCTTTAAAAGAGATACAACACACTTTAAACACTCCTCACGTGTACAAGATAACTCGTCCAATACTCGCGTAGTGTTCTCGAGCCAAAACTCAACTCGTTCAGCATCATCATCAATCTTAGCTCTAAATTCCTCAGCCCTGTACTTTCTAAGCTTATCTGTAGGGGCTATACCAATTCTTACAGGTGCCATACCTCGTGGCACTTCCTCCTCGGGTGGGGTTAGGGGGCGAGGGAGGTCGTGGTATGTTGAGGTGATTTCTCAAATAATCCCTAAACCACTCATCCATCATGTCAAAGAAGGCAGCTCTGGCCTCTTTCCGGCCTTCAGATATAGGCCTTCTACTAATACTAGAAATAGCTCATTGTACGGAAGCTGTCGCGTGGCTCTCGGCTCCCTCGGACCCATCTTGTGCATGATTGGAAGACATATACTATATTCAAAGATAATTAAACAATTAGGAGATATCACACTATCAACGTTCGTATAATGGCATGTATAGCTAAACTCGATACACTCTACGGTAGTCCTAGAACTTACTAAACCTGGCTCTGATACCACTAAATGTAACATCCCTTACCCGCACTCGAGATCGGGACTAGGTACGAGGCATTACCAGACATGTACTCGAATATTTTTGGGAAATACGGGTTATAAAATTTTGTTCCAATTTAAACCCAATCAAATAACATATTAGTGTCCCTATTATAAGCATACGAGGCCCAAAAGATACATTGAAAATGGTCCAGGACTAAACCGAAGACCTAAGAAAATTTTAAGAAAATTTCTAGGTTAATGTCTCACACACCCGTGTGGAGACAATGTACACGCCTGTGTGCTTTGGGGCACGCCCGTGTCCCCTACCTATGTGGAATTAATTGAATTTATTTTCTATTTCAAACCTACAGGGGATTTCACACGGCCAAGCACACGCACATGTTCTGACCCGTGTCCTTTACACGGCCTAGACACGCCCATGTGGTCGCCCGTGTCCAAAAACTCGAGCATTCTGTTTATGATGTCGGCATGCGTTTCAGGGTACACGGCCAAGACACACGCCCGTGTGCTAGGCCATGCCCGCCACACGGTTGAGACACATGACTGTGTCTCTGCCCGTGTGTTTACTATCACGTATTCTGACTTAAAATTTTTAGGTGCAAAGGACACACGGCCATACCACACGCCCATGGGGCAATCCGTGTGTCACACACGGCCTGGCACACGCCCATGTGTCTACCTGTGTGGACCTTGTTAGGCTATTTTTCATGCCTTTGGTCACCCTCTAACATTCACTCTCACTTATATACTCCAATGATATTTAACATGGCCTAATTATACTCTTAAATGACCTTAATAAATCTCATTGAATGTAAACCTCATCTCATCGGTTTTACACGTGCTAGGTTATTCCCTTTGTACTAAGGATTTCAATGCCTTATAACACTTTTAAGGTTGGCTCATTATTATAACTCATTGCAAGTTATGGTCTAGCCATCCCATGTGATTTGGTCACATTATAGGTGTTTAAATGTGATATACCATATTTCATCCTCACTAGTACAACTGAACACAAGCATGCATAAAATTTGTAGGTCATAACCTCCATCAATGTGAGCCAATTCCATGGCCACATACAAGTGAATACGTATACTTTTACAAGCCTTCGTATTGGCTAATCAAATGACACATATAACAAAATGACAAGAGCCCTACACATGCCATTGAACAAAATAAGAGTATCTATATACCAAAGCTAGACAAGATGATAGTGTGTTGATTCTCCAACCGTCTCCCAATCTTCGTTAGTCCACGAGCTCTGTAAGATAGGGAAAAGGGAGGGGTAAGCGTTTACATGCTTAGTAAGCCTGAACACCTGGAAAGTAAACTTACCGATTAATTAGCATACAACCATATTAGGCAATAAATCCAACAAGCATAGAATAGTTTCCCTATCACATGCACTCCATCGACAAGTTAGTTCCATGACAATACACCATGTAATTTGTCTTAGATGAGCTCATCATGCAACATTTTCATTTCCATATCTCATGTTAATCACATTGAGTTTCTCAGAAATCTCGATGGATTATCCATTTACGGTCAAGTCGTAAGAGCAATCATCTTAAGTATGCACTCTCGCGAACCTCACATCTTACAGCGGGATTACCAGTCCAAGCTAAATCCCCAGTAATATCAACTCATAGGGTGATGTCGGGATTACTAGTGTAGGCTAAATCCCTTGTAGTGACAAACACCCGTAATGAGCTCGGCTCTAAATTACTAGTCCAGGCTAAATTTAGACCTTAGTCGGATTACCCGTCCGGGCTAAATCCATTATGCACACATATTCTTCGGGAGGCTCGATCACTCAAGGAACACCCGTCCGGGCTAGATCCTTTCATATATGAGACGTCTAGGCTAAATCCTTTACTGCAGCACATGTAGGATCTCGAGTCATGTAAGCCATGGTTTATCCATCGAATTTTCCTTTTTACTTCAATTGGGACATTTATTATCATATCATTATTATTAACATATTTCATGAATTTTCATGCATTCATAACACATGTAATTAGGCATATTAATAGTTTACTTAAAGTTATTCGAACTTACCTGGTACTCGTTTCGATTTCGCGTTTCGGTTATTTCGAAACTTTTCATTTTCCTCGATCGACCTTCGAAATTTGTTCCTCGGGGTTTATAACAATAAAAATGAATCATTAATACCTCATATTATTTTTTTTGAGTCTAAATTTCACCCCTAGATAAAACGACCATTTTCCCCCTAACCTTTTAAATTATTTACGATTTAGTCCCTAGGATCGTATGATGAAATGCATGAAATTTCTACATTACCCAAGCCTAATCAAAAGCTTTTCCCTCTTATGGCAGCCCACATTTTCCATTATTTCACATTTCTACCACATATTTTACACCTTTTGCAAAAAGGTCCTTTTAGGGGTTTTTCATGAAAATCACATAGAAAAAAGATGTTTAACACACATCCAACTTTCATATTCCTCTATAAAACATCAAAGAATAAACATGTCACACATGGGTCACTTTGTAAACATAAACCTTAACTCAAAATATGGGTAGAAATGGAGAGAGTAAGCTACTGAGATTTCAAAAATAAGAAGAACATTAAAAACGGGGCTTGGGAGCACTTACTATTGAGCTTGAAAAAGTTGAAAGCCCTAGCTATGGAGGGCTTGAGAAATTTGGCTGGATGAGGGAGAAGAATGGCTGATTTTTTCCTTCATTTTCCCATTTTATTTCATTAATTAGCCAAATGACCAAAATGCCCTTAAACCCTTTCTTTAGAATTTTATCCATACATGCCAATTTTTGTCCAAAAACTTAGAAATTGGGCAAATTACTCCTTAAGGACTTCTAGTTAATAATCTAAATCAATTTCATACAAATTGCTTCTAGAATCCTAGTTTTGCACTTTATTTAATTTGGTTATTTTTTTTCCAATTGGACACCTTGCTTTCATATTCTAGACCTTGTAATAATCTTAGAATAAATATTTCAACGTTGGATTTATGGTCCCAAAACCACTGTTTCGACGAGGCCCTATTTTGGGATGTTACAGTACCAATTTCTATAATATCTGACAGAGATCCTCGCTTCACGTCTCGGTTTTGGAAGAAGTTGCATGAAGCTCTGGGTTGTGTGATTGGCTTCGGAGGCAATTGGGAGGATCACTTACTGCTAGCAGAGTTTCCATACAACAATAGCTACTAGTCAAGCATACAGATGGCACCTTACGAAGCACTATATGGGTGTAGGTGTCGCACCCCGTCATGTTGGACTACATTGGGTGAATGACGTGTTCTAGTACCTGAGCTAGTATATAATACTGAAGATAAAGTTAGGCTAATAAGGGATTGACTAAAGGCAGCGTCAGACAGACAGAAGTCATATGCAGACCTCAAAAGCAAAGAAATTGAGTATTCTGTGGGAGATTTTTTCTTTTTGAAGGTTTAGCCATGGAAAAAGGTTCTGAGATTTGGGCATAAGGAAAAGTTGAGCCCAAGGTTTATTGGGCCTTACCGCATATTGAGACGTGTAGAACCAATTGCCTATCAGTTGGAATTACCTCTAGAGTTAAAGCAGATTCATGATGTGTTCCAAGTCTCTATGCTGAGACACTACCGCTCTGATCCTACGCATGTGGTACCGGTTGAGGAGATTAAAGTTAGACAAGACCTGACTTTTGAGGAAGAACTAGTCCAAATTTTGGATCAAGAGGTAAAGGTCTTGAGAAGGGAATTGATTTCATTAGTAAAAGTTCTTTGGCGGAACCACAATTCTGAGGAGGCTACGTAGGAACCCAAGGGGGCAATGTGACAACAATACCCTCACCTATTTTGACCAGGTAAATTTCGAGGCCAAAAGTTTCTTTTAGGAGGGTAAAATTGTAATGCCCCAGTGTATTAAATCTCAAAATCTCTGTTAAAATTTATTTTATACGTCTGTGGCATGGATGTATGTCTGCCTTGTGGTTTAATGGTCAGGAAGTGTCTTAGAGGGCATGGGTTCAAACTCTGGCTTGAGCAAAATTTTTCTCCTAATTGAATAAATCATTGTCTTCTGATAATAGGCTTCTTAAATTAATGAGAGGGTGGCTTGACATAAAAAGCCAGCTAGTCTAGTGGTAAACGGTGTTATACTGATGTTAAGGGACCTGAGTTCGAGTCCTACTGTACGCAAGGAGCATCTTTTTGCAAACTTTTGTGTGGGTGGTTGTATGGCATTGGGACTCTATTGGTTGGACGGTTAAGGGAGTTTGAATTAGTCAACTGAGGGATTAGTGGAGATATTTGAGGAGTAGTTGGGGGAGTGGATCAAGGAGTGGGGGAGTGATCTGGGGAGAATGTTGTGGGATTTGAAAGGCAGAAGAGTTGTAGTCGAATAGGTACCTTGACCATAGGAATTCAACTTTAGAGTTTAGGGAGCCTCTCTTACCTTTGCATTTTGGGTTTTGGCATTTTTGGTCTTTTCATCTTTGTTTTGAAGTCGGGCATTACGGGATTTTGTCGCGAGTACCCTTTCTGTTTTTGGTGAGTTCGATTCTACTCTTCCTCAAGCCTCTAGTCCACCGATTTCTATCTTTCACTCTTTCTTCTTTTTCCTAATTGGTATTCTCCTCCTTGGCCGAATAACATTTGCTTTTCCCCCCTCACAAATGATTTTCGATTGTTAGCTATACTTGTGGACTTCTTATCCTCTCATTCTCTCAACTCTTTTATTATTCTTACTTTGGTCGAATCTTGTTAGGACCTAACCATCTCCTTCTCCTCTTTACTGTTCTGTTCCTTGGTTGTTTCTTGCTGAAGGTTTTTCGAAAACCCCTTGATCTATTTGGTAAGTGTTATGGTTTGCTCTCTTTAGCTGAACCTTATTAGGTTATCCTTTCAAAGGTCCAGCTTATGTATCTTTTAGGCCGATCGTTTGTGTCTTTTCTTTTCTATAATGGGGAAATATCTCTTTAACACTTCTTTTTGTACGTTTGATGCTAGGGACTTGGGTTCGTAGCAGGGTGTTAGACTGACTACCTTATCCTTACAAGTGACATCTCTTTTATTGGTAAGTACCTTAAGTCCTAGATGCTTTTATGTGGGATTGTAGATTCTTACAACTCGATTAACTGTCTCGTGTGAAGGTGAAGCATTGGAAGGAATACATGGTTTTGGGAACAAGTGGGGTACTGTGATTGTTTGTTGGTAAGTAGCTACGTTTTGGTTAAGCGTTGCAATATTATGATTTCTAGATTAACAATGTTTTAGATTAATAAAGGGTTGTGTTTAACCATAGGCTCTCTACTTCGGAAGCATCTCGGGTACAACTCCATAACAGGTGTGTGAACACTACCATTAGATGTGTAAAATCAAAAGCTAAAAATTTGAAAGATGGGCTGTCGAAACCACACGGGCGTGTTTAAAAATTTACCCATGCATGAGTTGCTTGTATTTTGATGGATTATGGAGGAATATGAAAGTTGAATGTGTGTTAAACATTTTTCTTAGGTGATTTTCATGAAAAACCCTTATAGGGACTATTTTGCAAAAGATGTAAGTGTGTGCTAAAAATGAGAAAATAATGGAAAATGTGGGCTACCATAAGAAGGAAAAGTGTTCGGCTAGGCTTGGGTAAGATGGAAAGTGCATGTGTTTAATTATACGAGCCTAGGGACTAAATCGTAAAAATGTGAAAGGTTAGGGGCAAAACGGTCATTTGGACCGGGGGTAGATAGTAAACTTGAAATGTATAATGTAGTGTATTAATGAGTTAAATTTTGTTGTTATAGACCTCGAGGAACAAATTCCGGAGGTCGGTCGAGGTAAACGCAAGGTTTCAGAATAACCGAAACACAACTCCGAAAAGTATACCAGGTAAGTTTGGATAACTTAAAGTAAACCCCTAATATGCATAATTGAATGATTTATGAATGCATGATGATTGCATTTATTATTATTAGCATGAATTATCATAGAAATGCATATTTGATGGTAACATGTGAAAAATGTCTCGGATGATGTTGACAAAGGGAATTCGATGGATAAACCCTCATTGATATGTGTAAAGAGATCATGCATGTGCTGCAGTAAGGATTTAGCCCAAACGGGTAATCCGTGATCTCAAGTATGAAAAGGATCTAACCCGGACGAGTGTTCCTTGAATGATCAAGCCTCCCGAAGAAAATGTGTTCATTATGGATTTATCCCGGACGAGTAATCTGATTAGGGTTTGAATTTAGCCTAGACTGGTAATTCAGATCCGAGCTCGTTAAGGGACTGGTAATCCCGACATCACCTTATGAGTTCATAAAATGGGGGATTTAGCATGGACTGGTAATCCCGCTATAAAATGTGAGGTTTGCGGGAGTGCGTATATGGAATGATCATTCGTATGAATTGACGGTTAATGGGTATTCCATCAAGATTTCCTAGAAAATCAACGAGATTAACATGAGATATTTGTGTAAATGAGATGTTGAATGATGAGCTCATCTAGTTAAATTATATAATGCTTGATTATGTTACTAACTTATTGATTGAGTGCATGTACTAGGGAACCATTTAATAATTGTTGGTTTCCTTATCTATCATGGATGCATGTTAAATAATTGGTAAGTTTACTTTCCTGTTATTCGAGCTTACTAAGCATGTAAATGGTTACCCCTCTATTTTTCCCTATCTCCCAGAGCTCGGGGACCCGAAAGGATTGGAAAACGATTGGAGAGTCAACACATTATCAACTAGACAAGCTTTGGTATAAAGACTTTGTTTGTTTTGTTCAATGGCATGTATAGTATTATTGAGTATTTTGCTATATGTGTAATTTGATTTGCCAAATGAAGGCATGTAAGAATATGTTTATCTCTTTGTATATGGCCATGAAAATTGGCTTAATTGAAGTAGGCTATGACCTATGAATTTATGCATGGTTTTATTTACAATTGATGGGTCGTACCAATTGGCAATGAGTCACATGAACAAGCTAATTTTGGATGAATTAAAGTGACATGGGAACCCATAAACACTAAATGGGAAATAACCTATCATGTGTGAAACCAATGATATGAGGTTTCCATACATCTAGTTTAAATCAAGATTATTTACAAGTGTATAATTGTGTTTTACTTTGAATTTGGTAACCAGTAAGCACAAGTAGTAGAAATAGGTGACTAAAGGCTTGGAAAATAGCCTATTAGAGTCTACATGGTTAGACACACGGGAGTGTGTCTAAGCCGTGTGTGACACACGGTTCCCTCCCATGGGCATGTGCTATGGTCGTGTGTCCCCTGCACTTAAAATTTTAGCTTAAAGTTGTACACGGGTAGGCCACACGGGCGTGCACCATGGTCATGTTAAAAAGATAGTGTCGTCCACGGGCAGGCAGAACGGGTGTGTGCCATGGCAGTGTTGATAAGTTAGTGTTGCCCACGGCTGAAGGGTATAGGCGTACCCCAAGTCACACGGGCGTGTGAGTCCACACGGCCCACCTACACGGGCATGTGACACTTTATGATAAGGAAAATTTTCCTAAGGAGCCCAAGGTTTATTGAACGTACCCGAATTTATCCCGCACTGCCTCTAGGTATGTTATAGGCCTCGAAGGCCTAGATAAGGGACGAGTTGTTCATGGATGAAAAGCTTAAAATTTGAGGAAAACTTGGTAACCCAATTTGGTACGTTTCAAAATGTAAAGTCCTGGTAATGCCTCGAACCCTATCTCAGTGTCGAGTATGGGTGAGGGGTGTTACAGATTCCATGGGCTGAAACGAAATTGGGTCATTTTTGGGTCGAACTAGACCGTGTGGGCCCAATGGGGCTGTGGGTCCCACACGGGAAAAAAGCACAAAAGTATGGCAAATATTGGGCCAGGCTGTGTAAACCACATGGCCAAGGCCATTTTTGGGCTAGGTGGGCCACAATAGCATGTGGGCCCACATAGGCCTACAATACGGGCTATAGGCTCATTACGACTGTGGACCTACTGTTAGGTCGGTAAGTATACTTTGACCCTATACTGATGAGATGACCAATATACCATTGTGAGGTAAATTGACTGAATTACCCCTATATTATGTATGACTGATCTTGAGCATGACATTTCTGCATACACGTATGATATTATGTTGCATTACATGGGGTGGGATATATGATTTTGGAGGAAGTGTATTGAAAGGCTATAAGCCTATTACTTGCAGCTCTGCTGCAAATACTATTGTAGTACCGAAATCAGTATGACTTGGTGTGTAGGGCTGGTACGGAGATGGTGTGTAGCGGTTGGATTGGGTAGGATTCTTTGTTTGCATACTATACTAAAATGGGCTAAGGCCCAGAGAGCCTCTGTTATTGAAATGGGCTCAGGCCCAGACTGATACTGTTACTGAAAAGGGGCTAAGGCCCTAACCGGAACTAACGGGCCTAGGTCCTGATTGCATTTACTCTAATTGGCTGTTATTTTGGGATTTCACACATTGAGTTTTCGTAATCTCACCATCTGTTATCTGTGCAGGAAATCCCCAGCTTAGACAGATTGAGGCGACGAAGGACTCTAAGGTGGCAACTCGACGTCGTTAATTTAATTAATATACTATAATTTAGATTTTTATTCGATATTGGGTTTTCGTTATGTAATAAGGCTTTTTGAAGTTTATTTTATTTTGGGGATTTAATTACTTTAATTTTCACCTGTTAGTAATAGGACTCGTATTTTCAAGAAAGCTCAAACCAATGTTTTTTTGAAATCATCACGCTTACGCGATACATTTTAAAAACTTCCGCAACAAACACTGTTTCAAAATTTGAGAAACTAGAATAACTTATATTTTGCTTAAATAACTTGAGTTTTCACAAGGAACTAGTCATTCTAACCCTTTCATTTAGAATCTAAACAAGTTTTTATGAAAAATGAATTTTTGTCAATTTTGTGTTTTGGAAAAACACTCCAATGTCACATCACAGATTCAGTCACAACGTCTAGGTCGGGTTTGGGGTGTTACAGTTCTGATTTCACTGAAAACGGGTTGTTACAACTCTCCCCACTTAGAAATTTTTGTCCTCGAAAATCTTACCAGAAAATAGGTTAGGGTTCTATTTTCTCATAGCTTCTTCGGGTTCCCACGTATCCTCTTCAATGCTGTGAACATTTCCAAAAAACCTTTACTAGAGCTATGCTTTTGTTTCTTAACTTTTTAATTTGTTGGGCCAAAATTCTAATCGGTTCTTCGTTATACAACATATCGGGCTGAATTTCAATATCTACCGGAGAAATTATTTGCGACGGATCTGATCGGTACCGTCGTAACATTGACAGATGAAACACATTATGAATCTTTTCCAGCTCTAAGCTACTGGCCCAATTCTCACAATAATCTCGTACGGTCTGATAAATCATGGACTCAATTTTCCTTTGTGACCAAATCGAAGAATCTTTTTCCATGGCAAAACTTTTAGAAACAATCTATCACCGATTTGAAATTCAATATCTTTATGTTTCAAATCCACATACGATTTTTTTTGATCTGAACCTGCTTTCAAACTATCATGAATTACTTTTACTTTCTCTTCAGTCTCTTTGATCAAATCAACCCCGTGAATTTTTTCTCACTAAGCTCGGTCTGGTACAACGGAGTTCGGCATTTATGACCGTATAAAGCGTCATACGTTGCCATCTTTAAGCTCGATTGAAAACTATTATTATATGCAAACTCAACTAACAATAAATATTTTTCCTAGTTGCCCTCAAACTCTAAAACACAACAACGAAGCATATCTTCGAGAATCTAAATCACTCTCTCGGATTGACCATCGGTTTGAGGATGAAATGCAATACTAAAATGCAACCATGTACCCAAAGCCTCTTGCAATTTCTTCCAAAATCGTGACGTAAACCGTAGATCTCTATCCTAAATAATAGAAACTGGCACCCCGTGCAATCTGAAAATCTCAGAGATGTACAATTCAACAAATCTATTAAGTGAAAAGTCTGTACGTACCAGAATGAAATGTGCAGATTTCATTAAACGATCAACAAAAACACAAATAGCATCTTTATTTTTCGAAGATAGGGCTAACCCGATACAAAATCCATCATAACTCTATCTTATTCCCATTCAGGTATCATTACTGGCTGTAATAGTACCGAAGGCACTTGATGTTTATCTTTGACCTATTGACAAACCAAGCATCTTGATACAAGTTCTAAAATGTCTCGTTTCATGCCTGACCACCAATATATCTGTTTTAGATCACTGTACGTCTTAGTACTCCCCAGATGAACATATAAGCAACCATTCTGTGCTTCTTGTAAAATTTTCTGTATAAGCTCAGGATTCCTCGGCACACAAACTCTACCTCAAAATAGCAAACAATCATCGGATTCGATCTGATACTTTGAATCAGTAGTCGACTCGTACTGTACTCTTTTAGCTTGCAATTCATTGTCACATTTCTGAGCTTCACATATTTGCTGGAGAAACACTGGTTTAGCTTTTAACTCAGCTAAAATTGAACCATCATTAGATAATGTCAATAGTGTATTCATCACTCTCAAAGTGAACAAATATTTCCTACTCAAAGCATCTGCGACTACATTCGCTTTCCCCGGATGATAATCAATCACTATTCATAGTCTTTCAATAATTCGAGCCATCTCCGTTGTCTCAAATTCAAATCTTTCTGAGACATCAGATACTTCAAGCTCTTGTGGTCGTTAAATATGTGACATTTCTCACTAAACAAATAATGTCGCCAAATTTTCAATGCGAAAACAATAGCTTCCAACTCTAAGTCATGCGTCGGTAATTCTTTTCATGTTGCTTTAACTGCCTGGAAGCAAAAGCTATCACTTTGCCTTCTTGCATTAAAACACATCCAAAACTATTCAATGACGTCACTGAAAACCACAAACTCTTTACCCAACTTAGGCTAAACTAAAACTGGTGCTTTGGTTAACAGTGTGACAGCCCAAAGTTGACCCTAGTCGGGAAGTGGTTTCGGGACCGCTAAACCGAGTCACCGAAATGTTTGAATGTGATACTCATTGTCTAGAATATGTAATTATGAATGTGTGAAAATTTCAAGCTTCAATTTGGTTGATTTCATGTGAATTTAGTCAATAGGACGTATGTGAGAAAATTCTAAAATGTGATAGGTCAATGTGTGAGGACCTATTAGTGCATGTGGACAAAGGGGGGACTTGCATGTCAAATTCCCCCCTACTAGTAGTGGCCGGCCATGACAAGCATGGTAGACCAAGTTTGATGGCCAAGACATGTCATAGACATGTTTTGTTGGTGCATCATGGGTGGAAAAAAATAAAATAATAGGCATGGAAATTAAATAATGAAAAGGAGTATGATGAATACACAAAAAAAAAATGTGTAGTTGATTCTTTCCCCCCCATTGCCGTGAGCTAAAGAAAAGAGAGGAGAAGATCTTTGTTCATCCTTTTCTCACCTTCATTTAGCCTAAATTAGAAAGAAAAACAAAGAAAAAATTTTCTCATCCTTTGGTTCATCCTTGGCCAAAAATTTTAAGGAGGAAAGAAGAAGAAAGGTGAAGAGATTCGGCCATGCATGTAGCTAGGCTAAGGTATGTTTGATGATGTTCCATGAGATGCATGCATGTTTTAGTTGTTAGCTTGAGTTCTACCTAGCCCATGGTCTAAATCTTGCTATGTGATGGAATTGGCACTTGACCATGGATGCATCATTCTTGGTTGGTGTTTGATGTTGTGGTGATGAGGCATGAGGATGAGTTAAGATTCGGCCTAGGTGGAGGTTGTGTTAATGCCATTGCATGCAAAATATGAAGCTTGTTAATGATGCATGTGATGATGGCTTGATGATTCTTGAACCTCCTTTTTAGCATTTTTGTGTGAGCACATATGTGCATTGGTTGCTAAATGGAGAAGAATCGGCTAGCAAGATGTGTGCTAAGGCCGAATGTAACTTTGCATGTTAATGAGCAATGCATGTGTTAAATTGATGAAAAGGGGGAGGATGCTTTACTAGTGTGTATATGTGTGTATTAAGTGTTGAAATCGACCCCAAAAATAGACATGCATATTCGGCCAAGGGGAAAGAAATTAGCTAATATGTTGTGTTGATGCATGATTTTTGCATGTATGAGACTTTAATGTCTAATGTATAAATATGGGCTAAGTGCCTTGTGTTCATCTTTTTGATGCCTAAATGATGAAATCAATTTATTTGTTTAATTAAGCTCAAGAGCAAAGGGGAAATAAATCCGATAAAGGGAAGGAAAAAGTGGTTGAATAGCTAGCGGAATCGTTCGACAACACCCGAGGTAAGTTCTTGAGTAAGAGAGCTTAAATTACGATGTGATTAAATCATGCTCTATGTGTGGCTATTGAGCCGAATGTGCAAGGACGATATGTGCCTTGTGTTTGAGTTTCGCAAATGAAAATGAAATATGAATGTGCCATGAATTATTGTTAGATGTGCATGATTAATTGAATGCTGTCCGGGCTAAGTCCCGAAGGCTTTGTGCTAAGTGAATATATCCGGACTAAGATCCGAAGGCATTTGTGCGAGATACAAATTCCGGGTTAAGCCCCGAAGGCCTTTGTGCGAGATACTAAATCCGGGTTAAGTCCCGAAGGCATTCGTGCGAGTTATTAAATCCGGGTTATGTCCCGAAGGCATTGTGTGAGTTACTAAAACCGGGCTATGTCCCGAAGGCATTTGAACGAGGAGCTATATCCGGTTAAATCCCGAAGGTACGTGATTTGGTAATGAATGAGCTTGCTGTAAAATTCCAGCGAATACTCGAAAAACATCCCAATATGGGGATATGTTACGTATGTGTTGAATTTAATCGAGCCCTTACAAATAAATGTTCGCTCAGTTGATAAACGAGCTACCGGCCTTCGGCTAAGTTAGTCTATTGTGTATGTACATAAGGGTTGTTAATGTTGTGAAGCAAGTTTGATATCGGTAAATTGCGTATTATGAAATATTCCGTTTAGCTAAATGTGTGTTATTCTTTGTTTATGCTGGAATTCCTTGCTCAAAACTTACTAAGCATAAATTGCTTACTCGTTACACTGCTCCTCTGTTTTATAGATTTTTGGTTCTCCAGCTATCGGACTCGGGATCTTGAAGTCGAAGTCGCCCACACTATCAAAGGCTCTTTTGGGTACTATTTTGGTTGAATTTTGATATGGCATGTATAGGACTACCCATTGTTGTTTTTCGAGTACTTTATGAAATGTATAAGTGTACAGCCATGCGAAAATGGCTTGTAGAAGTGGAGTATGGCATTAGACCATTCGTGTTTATGAATGTATAGATGGTTTCATGATGTAACTATAGTTGGAATGGAAGTGTTGAGCAAATGATCAGCCATTGGAATGGCTAAGTATGATCATATGTGGGCATATGTATGACAAGGCCCTAGTTGGTCCATGAAACCCCGAAAATAGGTAAGGTTTACTTTGAAAACAGAGGCTGACAGCAGCAGTGGTGTGGATTGGAAAAATCACAAGAATTCGTAGGAGTGGAATTAAATAGTGAATAAATTATGTAATCGAACCTTGATGAATCTACTTTCATATGAAAGTAACAAAACAATCATATGAACAGTACAGTAAGAGATATCCGGGTTCTTGTGGAACAGGGCCAGAACAGTTTCTGGATTCCCTGTTCCGACTTTGGAAATTCACTATAAATTTACCAGAGATAATTATGGGTCATACCATATATGTATGGATTCCTCTCTGGGTCTAGTTTCCATAGAAACAAACGGCATCAGTATTGAAGCTCTGTGCAGAGAGATATCCAAGTCGTAATGGAAAAAGGTCAGTGTAGTCGACCCCTGTAACATGGGAGACTTTGACTAATAAACTGTACTAATTGGCCCGACCAAAAATTCTAGAAAACAATAAATAGGTGGGGACATGAGTCTAGTTTCAGGGAAAAATCACAAAACTGATTTTCGAGTTGTGAAACTCAAGATATGATTTTTGAAGCGACTAGTACTCAGACTGGGCAGTGTCTGGAAAAATTTTTCAAAGTTTGTTAACATCTCGTGTCCGACTCCGGTGTCGGTCTCGGGTTGGGGGTGTTACAAACAGTGCTTTCAACTGATCAAAACTCTATTGACATTTTTCAGACCACTCCAACTTCACATCTTTCTGTAAGAATCGAGTCATCGATGTAGCGATCATCAATAACCCATTTACAAAACCTCGATAATAGCCAACTAACTCCAGAAAACTTCTGACCTCGGATACATTTCTTGGTGGTTTCCAGTCAACAACTGCTGAAATCTTACTCGGATCAACTTGGACGCCTTCTGCTGAAACAATGTGTCCCAAAAATCCAATTTCTTGAAGCCAAAACTTGCATTTACTAAATTTAGCAAACAATTGCTTATCTCTCAATGTTTGTAACATAGTCCCCAAATGCTCGGTATGCTCATATTTGTCTCAAGAATATATCAGATGTCATCAATGAATACAACTACGAATCTGTCTATATACGGTTTAAAAATTCTATTCATCAAATCCATAAAAACTGTAGAAGCGTTAGTTAATCCGAATGGCATACAAGAAATTCATAATGTCCATACCTGGTTTTGAATGCAGTTTTTGGCACATCCGAATCTTTAACTTACAACTAATAACAGCCAAATCGCAAATCAATATTTGAAAATACTGTTGCTCCTTTCAACTGATCGAAAAAATCATCAATTCTCAGCAAATGATACTTATTCTTAATCGTAACCTTGTTAAGCTGACAATAGTCAATACGCAGTCTCATCGATCCATCTTTCTTCTTGACGAACAGAACTGATGTACCCCAAGGCCTGAGACGTGCAAATACTCTATCTGTTAACTCTTGCAACTGAGATTTCAACTCTTTTAACTCTGTTGGAGCCATTTTGTATGAAGCTATTGATTTTGGTGATGTTCCCGATACTAACTTAATAGCAAATTCAACCTCTCTGATTGGTGGTAACCCGAGTAATCTTCTGGAAACACATCTGGATATTCACAAACCACTGGCACCGATTCAATCTTTGATTCAGATACTTTTGTATCGAGTACATACGCAAGGTAAGCATTGCAACCCTTTCTCACATATTTTTGTGCTAGCATCGTCAATATCACAACAGGCAACCTACTCGAATCATCGGATTCAATACAAATAATTTCACTATTTTGACATTTTAATTCAATAGTCTTTCATTGACAGTTTACAATAGCATCATGCAGAGTTAACTAATCTATACCCAAAATCACATCGAATTCATCAAACAGTAAAAGCATCAAATCTACCAGAAAATAGTAACCCCGAGTCATCAAAGGACAATTCTTGCAAACTTTATTAACTAAGATATACTGGCCTAAGGGGTTCGATACTTTAATCACGATTTCAGTGGACTCAACAGTTAAACTCTTACTAGACACTAAATTCATACATACATATGAATAAGTCGATCTAAGATCAATCAAATCAATTACATCAGTGTCATAAAGAGAAAAGTACCGGTGATAACATCTGGTGCTGATGCATATTTGCGAGCACAAAAAGCATAAGCTCTGGCTGGCACTTGAGCCTCTAATCTCACAGCAAAATCCTTTGTTGTACCTTTGCTACTAGTCACATTTCCAACATTTTGAGGTGGTTTCCCTCTGGCAGCTGTATTACTTGGCCTTCTATTCAAAAATTTGCCTTTCTCTGGTAACTTAAGGCAATCACGAATAATATGATCTTGCGAGCCACCTCTGAAACAGGCTTTATTATTCATCCAACAATCTTTAAAATGACATCTTCCACACTATTGACACATAGGTTTGATGGTTTTGACACTACCTATAACACCTCTCACCCATATCCATCATTGAAATAGGGTTATAGAGCATCACTAGACTTATTACACAATAAAACATACAATTCTCATTCATTTTTCATTTTCAAATAAAAACCTTTCACAATAATACATCAAGTCCCTAATACGAACCTACGAGGCCCAAAACATGCTTTAGAAGTAGTTCGAGACTAAATCGATATATTAGGAAATTTATGGAATACTTAGAAAATTTTACAAAGTACAGGGGACACACGCCTGTGTGGCCGAGCCTTGTGTCTCACATGCCCGAAGACACGCCCGTATCATAGGCCGTGTGGACATTCGAAATGGGATCACATGGCCATGTCCCAGCCCGTGTCAGACCCCGTGTAACTCTCTAACTTGGGTCACATGGCCAACTACACGCCTGTGTGCCCTTCGAAATAGCCTCACACGCCCACACAGTGCTGCCAATCCTGTAAGGTATACTGACTTATGCCACATGACCAAGTCACACACCCGTGTACTGGGCCGTGTGGAGCATACTGACTTGATTTCTAATTAAACACCAAGGGATACACGGCCATGTCACCTGACCGTGTGTCACACATGGATGAGACACACACCCGTGTCTCTGCCTGTGTGGACAAAAATAGGCTATTTACCAAGCCATCTTTCTCACCCAAATTGGAACCACCTAAAAATATCAATTGGCATATAGTACAGCATCAATAGACATTCAAATCAATCTCAACTAAGCATAATTCATGCCATTTCAATACCATCAACTACAAGGCACCACAATTTGCTATTCAATTTTATACTAAATTCACATTCTCAAATCATCTAAATGGTCACATTTAATGATGCACCATTTTACCTAAAGCCACGAGCATATCTACTTCAAATTTCAACCATTTGACATCCATAAATGCCAACTCACAACAAGCATATAAATGGCAATATTACACAACATATCAAAGGCATTTCTCACATATATACATATGTCACCAAGCGTACCAAAATAAGCCAAATCACATGGCTATACACATAACAAACCATTCATCATTTACAAGCCAACTCAAATGGCTAAATCCATTGCTAGCTTACACCAAAATGACCATAACTCCTATACATGCCATATAACCAAATATATAAGTTGAAAAGTACCAAGTGATAGCTTGATAGTGTGATGAGATCTCCGATGACTCCCAATCCTAGCAAGCTTTGATAACACTATAAAACACAGAAAAGTAATAGAGTAAGCTATAAGGCTTAGTAAGCTCGTATGCTAAGTAAGTAAAATTTACCAACCAATAATTCAATAACATAAACATCATATAATGCAATTAAAATTTGATCCAAAACTTAACACATATATTCAACCTAAAGATTAAACACAATTTCCATCAATTTCTTCAATTCAAAGCTTTTACGGTTCATGTACATACCAGTACCATCTCATACCAATCTCATACTCATCCATATCTTTGATATACCCATTGAACCATTTGGAATACTATCGGATACCTGGGAATCTCGCACCCTACGTGCTTATACGTAGTCGAAGCTATCTTAATCTCATATCTCAAACAATGCTCGCACTCGAGCTATCAATGGGTCTGCTTACATAAGCTGACGATCATGACGTAGCTACACATTGCTACTCACACAAGCTAGCGAGAATCTGCAACACATGCCGAATAACTCAGCCACTGGTAGGACATACAGACTAGCACCCAAATCACATAACCCCTAATGACATGTGATTCGTATCCTAATCTATTCCTAAGGTTCAACCGGGATTTCACATTTGCCGAATCGTCATTGAACATATCCACAAGGTCATACTCACAAATAATTCAATAATAAAACATTTAAAACACAATTATATTAATGCTTATTAACATACGAACTTACCTCGATCGCAAAAATGATGAAATAGATTGATTAGTCCAAAACCTTGTTTTTGCCCCGATCTAGATCCAAACTTTGCTTTTCTTGACCTATATGTAATCGAATTTAGCTTATTTAATTTTCATTCTATTCAATCTAGCCCAAAATGTATATTAAGGCAACTTTACACTTTACCCCTAATATTTAAACACATTTATAATTTAGTCTCTAGCTCATAAAAACACAAATTCATGCAATTAGGTCCCTACCCATGCTAGCCGAATTCCTCTTATTACCATAACAACCCATATTTATCATTTATTTCATATTTTAACCAAAAAATTTTCACATTTGACAAATAAATCCCTAATTGACAATTTTATCAAAAATAACTTTACAAATGTTGTTTATCTAACAACAAGCATACATTTTTTATCATCAAACGTCATAATACACACATATTTATCAACAGAAAACCCTAAACCTTTAACAATTTTGCAAATTAGTCCCTGGGCTAGCTAGATTAAGCTGCAATGATCTCAAAAACATAGAAATTATTAAAAATAGGACAAAAATCTTACCTATTTGAAAGAAAAGAAGATGGTCAAACCCTAGCTTTCTTTCTCCAAGTAAAAATCAGCCTAAGTGTGCTTCGAAGAAGATGAACACATAAAAAAATGTTTTGTTTTATTTAATTAACCTTTATTTACTAAATACCAAAATTAACCTTTAAAATTATCAAAAATTTCAAAATTACATAGCCATTATCACCCACTATCATATTATTGGGCTATTTACCACATAAGGACCTCTAATTTAATATTCCTGATAAATGCCAAATTATACATAGTTTTACCCCAAATACTTAGCATATTTATAGATGTTTATTACTAGATTTGTGGATTTTGGTGCTCTTAATCCGGTTATTTCATGTTTTGTACTCAGAAGAGCACCAAGAGTCAAAAGGAGCCAAAAAGAGCAAAAAAGGGAAAAAATGGACCAAATTGAGAAGATGACACGGCTTAAGCCTTACCACATAGGCTGCTCACACGCCCGTGTCCTTCGAGGGTGTCGACCAAGGCTCTCACGATTCACACGGCCTGGCCATTAACCATATGGCCGTGTGCAATTTAACGGATCGAACACGACCTGCCAATCACGTCACACGGCCGTGGCACACGGGCGTGTCCCTTTTTTCCAAGAGTTTTATTTTACATGGAAAAGGATGCTTAGGAAGGAAGAAAGCTAATCCAAAGCCTATATAAACACCCTAAGTGTGACCTAAAAGGAGGGCTTCTTCCAGAGCTTTTCTAGAATACAGAACCACACGCTAGGAATTACTTGAAGGAAGCTAGACGATCCATACCAAAAACCGGAGCTACTCCAAGACTGAAGATCTCCCTCAGAATTCATTCAGGGGTTGTTAGAGTTTTCTTCATGTTTTGTTATTTTTATACTTTTGAGATGTACTCTTATTTTATTATGAGCTAAACCCCTTAGGTACCTACGGGGGATAAAACCTATGATGGATCTTGTTATTATTATCTGAACTGTATGATAAATACTTGATTTGTTCTTAATTATGTGTTCTTAATGCTTGAGTTAATGTTCTAGGTATTAATTCATGATTTGATGTGCTTATGCAGAGGAGGAATTGACCCTGCCTAAGAGTAGATTTGGCATAATTAAGCGGAGTTGATCGAACGCCTAGAAATAGGGTTACGAGATTTTGCCAGATTAGGGTGAAACCTAATATGGGAGTCCATTGAGTGATTTACTGCTTCCCTAGGGGTTTTAATTAAGAAAGAAATTTTTATTAATTCAACTGAGGGTTAGACGTTATTATTCTCGAAAAGGATAATAACATAGGTTAGGGAATCTCACGGATCAAGTCAAGTGAATAAATCGTCTGGTTCAGAGTCAAATAAAAAGTGAAATCTAGGTGGATTCCTTTTTGGGTGTCATTTTTATCAATTGCTTTTCTTCAAGTCTTTTCCCAAATTGTCTCTTTGCTTTAATTAAATTAGTTAATTAGTTTAGATAATTAGCTTAATAAACAAACCCTTTTATTCTTAGGCTAGATAATAAAAAGATAGTTATTACTAGTACTTTTGGTTTCCTTCGATACGAATCCTAGTCTTGCCATTACTATTCTATTGTTTGATAGGTGTGCTTGCCTTTCTGTCGTGATAATATTTAGTCTAGGTTTGATCTTCATTATAAATATTTATTACTTGTTACGAATCACGCAATCAAGTTTTTAGAGTCATTGCCAGGGAATCAAAATATTAGGAACGCTAAATTTTTATTACTTTAGCCATTTATTCTTCTTGTAATTTAATTTTAGTTTATTATTATTTATTAATTTACTTATTTTTTTCTCTTGGTAGGTTTTTATAGTTTATAACTAGAAGAAACCCGTCAGGACCATTACTTTTTGACGAAAAAATTGATCGTAAAATTTGCAAAAATAAAAAAGAAATAAGGCGCAGCTTACGATACACGGAGAACGAGCGAGAAGACGATACTCGACCCCCAACCGACGAGATGGCTGAAAACCAAGGCAATCAGCTACCTCCCGCAATTGCGGCTAATCAAAATCCTACTTCACGTACTATGTATGATTATGCTAAACCTTCTTTAACAGGAACTGAATCTAGTATAGTTAGACCTGCTGTAGCTGCAAATACTTTTGAATTAAAACCTAACACTATTCAGATGATACAGCAGTTTGTCCAGTTTGATAGTTTGCAGGACAAAGATCCCAACGCTCACTTAGCAAATTTCTTGGAATTTTGCGATACATTCAAAATCAATGGCATTTCTGATGATGCCATACGTCTTCGATTGTTTCCCTTTTCACTGAGAAACAAAGCAAAATAGTGGTTGAACTCGTTACCACGAGGGTCTATCACTACTTAGGAACAAATGATCGAGAAATTTTTACTAAAATATTTTCCGTCGGCTAAGATGGCTAAACTACATAATGATATCTCTTCTTTTGTGCATATGGATTTAGAAACACTTTACGATGCATGGGAGAGATACAAGGACTTACTGAGAAGGTGCCCTCACCATGGGTTACCGCTTTGGCTTCAAGTACAAACGTTCCACAATGGTCTGAATCCCTCAACTCGGCAAATGGTTGACGTAGCTGCTAGCGCAACCATCAGTAATAAAACACTGGAAGATGCCTATGAGTTTATAGGGGAGATGTCATTGTTTAACTATCAGTGGCAAGTTATGAGGACAAAGCCAACGAAAACAGTCGGTGTTTATAACATCGATTCGGTCACCATGCTCTCTAATCAGGTAGAACTTCTCAATAAAAAGATTGACGGTTTACCTGGTTCTACGCAGGTACATCAGTAATGAGGTGTGACTCAAGTGGCAGAGGTGTGCATACAGAATACCAATCCTTCAATCTTACAACTGAAGAAGAACAAGTCAACTATATGGGTAATAATAACTTTAGATCTCAAAATAACCCATACAGTAAAACTTATAATGCAGGTTGGAGGAACCACCCAAATTCCTCCTGTGGTGGTCAAGGGAATCAAAAGCCACAAAATCCTCAGGGTTTTCAATAGCCACCTTATCAACAAGAGAATAAACCTAAACTTGAGGAGATGCTCTCAAAATTCATATCAGTGTCAGAAACTCGTTTCCAAAATACCGAGATAGCAGTTAAGAAGCAACAAGCATCGATCCAAGGACTCGAAACTCAGATAGGCCAGCTATCCAAACTAATCTCTGAACGACCTCAAGGTAGCTTACCAAGTAATACTGAACCTAATCCGAGGGAACACCTCAATGCAATTAGTACTCATAATAAGGAAGGATTCATTTCACCGGAGCTAGAATTACAACAAGACAACGCAATGAACAAAGGTCGAGAAGAGGTAAACGATGATGATCTTAAACAGGTAAGTACGAATTATGAACCTCATGTGCCATATCCTAAAGCGATGATGAAAGATAGAACAGAAGAACAATTCAGTAAGTTTGTCAAACTCTTAAAGAAATTACATATCAACTTACCTTTTATTGAAGTTCTGTCGTAGATGCCCAACTCAGCGAAATTCTTAAAGGAACTTCTGAGCAATAAAAGAAAATTAGACGCTACATCACATGTGGAACTGAATGCAGTCTGCTCAGCTATTCTAAAGAATGAGCTACCTAACAAATTGAAAGATCTAGGGAGTTTTACAATTCCTTGCTTAATTGGTAGTTTGTCTGTGAATAATGCTGTAGCTAATCTAGGGGCAAGTATAAATGTTATGCCATATAAAATGTTTAAATGACTAGGTCTCGATAAACCCAAACAGACTAGGATGAGCATACAATTGGCTGACAAAATAGTTAGATTTCCTAAGGGTATTATTGAAGATGTTCTCGTTAAAATTGATAAATTTATTTACCCAGTAGACTTTGTTGTCATAGATATAGATAAGGATAACGAGGTACCTTTAATTTTAGGACGATCCTTTTTAGCAACTGCCAAAACCATTATTAATGTAGGCACAGGAGAGCTAACACTTCGTGCAGGAGACGAGGCAGTAACACTCCAAGCACGCGACTCAGTCAAAACCTCTAAGACTCAAGATAATGCTATGAAACTTGTTGATGACAACACTAATATTCAATCGTTCTTGCAGAAACCTCCTGGAACCAAGACAATGGAGACAGTGCACTATTATCAAGTAGTGAACAAAGACACCCATCAGGAACGAAGGCTTCAAATAGAGGAGCTAGATGAATGGCGAGCACACAAACCGAGAACACATGATAAACCAAAACTACGCCAAAACAAGCCTGATACCTCTTCTAATCAACTTAAGGTTGGCGATAAAGTCTTACTAGATGCCGCAGATCCCCACATTGCCACTACCACACCAAATGAGGAAATCTCTCTTACGGTACTCAGTATTTTTCCATTCGGTACGGTGGAGGTGAGTCATCCCAAGTTCAGCACTTTAAAGGTAAACAACACCAGATTAAAACCTTATTTTAAGATTGACAGCAGGAATGAGGAGTATGAACTCCTCAAACCACCATGATCATTCAACGGAGCGGTAAGTCGTGCTTAGATGATAAACACCAAATTATACATGTTTTTACCCTAAATACTTAGTATATTCATGGATGTTTACTATTAGATTTGTAGATTTTGGTGCTCTTAATCCGGTTATTTCATGTTTTGTACTCAGAAGAGCACCAAGGGTCAAAAAGAGCCAAAAACGAGCTAAAAAGGGACAAAATAGACCAAATCGAGAAGACCACACGGCCTAAGCTTGCCACACGGGCAGCTCACATGCCTGTGCCTTTCGAAGGTGTCGACCAAGGTTTACACGACTCACACGGCCTGGCCATTGAGCCCACACGGCCGTGGTAATTTAACGGATCGAACACGGTCTGACAACCACGTCACACGGCTGTGGCACACGAGCGTGTCTCTTTTTCAAGGAGTTTTATTTTACATGGAAAAAGGATACTTAGGGGGCAAGAAAGCCAATTAAAAGCCTATATAAACACCTTAAGTATGACCTAGAAAGGGGCCTCTCTCTCTAAAACTTTTCTGGAACACAGAGCCACACGCCGGGAATTACTTGAAGGAAGCCAGACGATCCATCTCAAAAGACTTAGCTACTCCAAAACTGAAGATCTCTCTCAGAATTCCTTTAGGGGTTTTAGAGTTTTCTTTATGTTTTGTTATTTTCATACTTTTGAGATGTACGCTTATTTTATTATGAACTAAACCCCTTAGATACCTAAGGGGGATAAAATCTATGATGGATCTTGTTATTATTATCTGAACTGTATGATAAATACTTGATTTGTTCTTGATTATGTGTTCTTAATGCTTGAGTTAATATTCTGGGTATTAATTCATAATTTGATGTGCTTATGCAGAGGAGGAATAGACCCTGCCTAAGAGTAGATTTGGCATAATTAAGCGGAGTTGATCGGGCGCCTAGAAATAGGGTTACAAGATTTTGCTAGATTAGGGTGAAATCTAATATGGGAGTCCATAGATCGAGCTAACGCAACCCTAGACTGTTAAGTAGAGAAAAGTCTCGGTTATTCAATCTAGGGGTTAGACGTTATTAGTCTTGAATATGGCTAATAACATAGGTTAGGGAGTCTCACGGATCAAGTCAAGTGAATAAATCGTCCGGTTCAGAGTCAGATAACAAGTGAAATCTAGGTGGATTCCTCCTTGGGTGTCATCTTTATCAATTGCTTTTCTTCAAGTCTCTTTCCAAACTTTATCTTTTCTTTGATTAAATTAGTTAATTAGTTTAGATAATTAGTTTAATAAACAAACCCTTTTATTCTTAGGCTAGATAATAAAAAGATAGTTATTACTAGTACTTTTGGTTCCCTTGGGTACGACATCCCGGTCTTGCCATTACTATACTATTGTTCGATAGGTGCGCTTGCCTTTTCGTCGTGATAATAGTTAGTCTAGGCTTGATCTTCATTATAAAAATTTATTACTTATTACGAATCACTGCTATCATTAGACTATAAATAAGCGCTTCTCGGGAGGCAACCCGAGCACTAACATATTTCGATTTATTTATTTTTAATTTCTAACACTTTGAATCATTAACTTTATCTTTGAACTACAAAGTTTTTCAGCACACACGGCCAGGTACACGGGCGTGCCTAAAGCCGTGGCCAAATAGGGGAAGAGACACGGTCGTGCGATATGGTCGTGTGGAAGCAGGACATGATTTCCCCAAAACAAGGGGTGCGATAAAATCCCCACAGCCGTGTGACATGGCTGTGGGTGAACTTGATAGGATACCATAGGCGTGGGAATGGAAAACCACTGGCGTGCCAGGGATAAGGCTCGATTCTGTTTCTTTGACACGGGTGTGCGACACGCCCGTGCCATTCAACCGTGTACAACAATACATGGGCGTGCTACCATAAAACACGAGCGTGGGAGAAGTGAACAAAGCTAGGCACGGCCGTGCGACATGGCCGTGTTCAACACACGCCCAATACACACAGGCGTGGGATAGTAGCCGGGCATGACCTAAATGGAAAAATTCAAAAAACATGGGCTCACCCTCAAAGAACATGGGCATGGCTCTAGGCCGTGTGAACCTCCCCTATATAAGCAAACCACTGTTCATCTTCTTCCTCTTTTCAAAGCCCTAGCTGAAATCTATCCTTCCCCATTCCCTAATCCCTATTTCGGCCACCATTCCCTTAATTCTCACTTCCCCAACCCCCAAACCACCCTCAAATCCACTCCCCTTACATTAATCCCCACTTTCCCCTCTCTATACCCTCCATTTTTCCTCCACATGGCTATGTCCCCGCGTCACACGCCCATGCTCACCATCAACACGCCCTTGCGCAGCCCTACAGCAGCTTTGGTTCACTTTTTCAACCTTATTTTTCCAATTTGTGTTGCTACATTAGTATTATACATGCTTTACATAGATGTTGTTACTCTTACAAATATGTTTTAGACAAGTTAGGAATTTTCTTTAGAATTTTCTATATTTGAATTGTTTACGCTACTAAATAGCATATACTAATTTTAGGCCTCTTGTTTACCTATTGATGTATCTTGGATTCTATCAATTCTCATGTATTTTCAGGAACATTATGTCATCATCGAGAGGCAAGAAGGCCGCAGTCCTATCCTCAAAGAAATGCAGGGGACCGGGTTCTTCCTCAGTACGTGCTACAACTAAAGTTCGGCACCCATTCCTTGAGTTTCTGCAAGCTTCGCAGGAGGAGCTATTTCAAATACTACGCGTGCGACCCCTCACTACAGGTTGCTGCATTGACTGGGCTACCATAGAGCAAGTCCAGCTAGCTGATGCTATCGGCGCCCTCCTATCCACAGACCCATAGGAACGGTTATTTGCTATTACCAAGCCCGCTTATTTAGAGCTAACTTTAGAATTGTGCTCTACTTTTCATTGACAGGTGGTGATGACAAACAATGACGACCCAAGCACAATTCACTTCCGATTAGGCAGTCTAGTTCGTGTAATGAGTGTCCCAGAGTTTAGAGTCGCTCTGGGACTTTACACTGGTGAGTTTATGAGAAGGAGGACATGAATGCACTACCACACAATATCCACATTTCTCCCTCCTTGTGTTGGAAAGCTTTGGCACCACTCTCTTCCACTTACGACCCCAGCCGCTCGAAGGCCTCAGCTGTCCCCCCTTCCGTACGATATCTTCATGCCATATTGGCACACACCTTGATCGGAAGGAGAGAGTGCACCGGCGTTGTCAACACCCACGACACCTACTATTTATGGTGCATGGTGAATGCAGACGTTACTGATTTGGCATACTTCATTGCTTTCGCCATTCACCATCAGACCGAATGACATAGGAAGGGAGTGATCTCATTCAGCCCCTACGTGACGCGCCTTGCCAGACACTTCAGCCTCCTCAAAACCGTGGCTCAGTCATTAGTGCTTTCACTAATAGGTCAGATGTCCCCACAGGGCATCACGACTATGTTACACATGAGGATGATTGAGCGCCACCGTGGGACCGATCCTCCTCAGTACAGTCTCACTCATGCCATTGATGAGGAGGATCTAGAGGACATTCCTGATGATGTCCCCCCACAGCACAAGGAGCCCTCTACCACGCCACCTAGGGAGCGACCAATTCATGCGGCTGCTTCATTGGTGCACCTTTCTGACCGACTCGCTCACTTCAAGCAGTATTGCACTACACAGTTCGAGATGATTCACGAGCGAGATTGACGACGTGACAGACAGATGGACGAGATGCAGGCCATGATGCAGTAGCTGTGCCAGCACTTTAACATCGCCACTCCAGCGCCACCACATGAGGGCCCAGTGACGAGGATCATTGAATCCTCCTATCTTTTTATTCTTTTATTTTATTTTATTTTATTTCTATTTTCATTTCAATTTTATTATTTTATTTTGAAAGACATATCTATATTAGTAAATTTTACTTTTTTTCTGGTATTTCTAACAAGTAATCCCATTACGCTCTCTTCCACACCAACTCTTAACAAGTTCTTCATGATTCTTCAGACTTCCAAGCAAAGCTGCTAGGAATATTTTACAAAATGAGGAAACAAATGGGAAACAATACCTCACGAGTGCCATGATCAATGCCAAAATTTCTTCATCTAGCCAAGAACAATGGCAGTTACTACTTTTCCCAAACACTCCAGCCTCAGAATCAAGTTCCGCATCCATATAAAAGGGAGTTTCACCTACTTTCCTCTTATGATTTTCTTTACTTTGAATAATCTATCTTTGTACATTGAGGGCAATGTACATTTTAAGTGTGGGGGGTGAACATGAAACATAAATTTTTGCATTATTCTCAAATCCCTGAATTTGGTATTGTGCTTAAGTGATTTTCTCATAATATTGATAGAATGAATTCTGATTGATCTACAATTATTGTTGATATGTCATGAATTAGACCAAGGGAATTATGCATAATTTTTTATTGTAGGACCTTAAAGAATCAAGCATGATAAGTTGATATTTTGAGAAATAAAAATTTTTAGACTATTTTTCTAAATTGAGGTATTATCTTGAAATCTTAAGTATACAGGAATGACATCAAAAACCCAAATTTTTGGTGAGATTTTTTAGCCTTTTGAGCATATAGCTTTCTTTCTTGCTCACTTCTTTTGTGGTTTGAGTGTGTCAACATTGAACTGTTATTCTAGAACTTGCTTCGATTATATATGTCAAGATCACACGTATGATTTGATATACCGAGATGATAAAGGCACTTAGGATTTAACCCACTTAATCCATAAAAAATCTTCCCACATAATTAAACCATTAGTGAACCCCCTTGAGCCTACTAACCCTTTTTATTGATTAACCCTCATCATTAACCCATTCACCTATTATTGTTGAAATCCTCTTACTTAATTTGACCTTTTTTTATCGAAATTGAATTTAATATTGCTACCTCACTATGTTCACCATTTTTTGTTACTGAATCATGAAGTATGATTTCTATATTGTATTGACTTGATTCGTTCTTAAAAAAACAATACTATTATTGTAATTCTCAGCAAGCTAAAGTTGTCATGAACTCATGTAAAATAGTTCTAGATATTTGTTTGTGGTTTAGTAATTAAGTTTTTGATAGTGGGGTACTATATTGAAATTATCTCGATTCTAACCCTTGTCTCTTCAGCTTGTATCCATACTTGTAACCTAAACCGCATTACAACCATGCAAAGACCTTTTGATTAGTGTATCACATCATTTACAAGTGGTGGAGATTTGATTTTCATGCAAGCATATGGTAATAACTTTTCATGTTAGACAATTGAGTGCTTAATCTTGAACCTTAAACACTTTGAGTGATTTAAGTGAATCTTTAGTGAGGATGTCATCTCTTGTATATTTAGGCTAAAGTTAATTACTTAAAAGGAAGGAGATTACCTATAATTTTATTATCAAAATATTCGATTTAGATTGTTTGAGGCTTCTAATACCCTTATAGTTGAATTCTCATTGTATGATTTTCTGTGGAATAATTTGTAACATTATTAGTAATGCTTATGCGATTGAAAGGAATGAATTCTAGCAGTAAATGAGAATTTTGCTTGAGGACAAGCAAATGTTTAAGTGTGGGGGTATTTAATAAATGCCAAATTATTCATAGTTTTACCCCAAATACTTAGCATATTTGTGGATGTTTATTACTAGATTTGTGGATTTTGGTGCTCTTAATCCAGTTATTTCATGCTTTGTACTCAGAAGAGCACCAAGAGTCAAAAGGAGCCAAAAACGAGCAAAAAAGGGACAAAACGGACCAAATCAAGGAGATGACACGGCCTAAGCTTTGCGACACGGGCTGCTCACACGCCCGTGTCCTTCGAGGATGTCGACCAAGGCTCTTACGATTCACACGGCTTGGCCATTGACCCACACGGTCGTGTGCAATTCAACGGATCAAACACAGCCTGGCAATCACGTCACATGGCCGTGGCACACGGGCGTGTCCCTTTTTTCCAAGAGTTGTATTTTACACGGAAAAGGATACTTAGGGAGGTAGAAAGCTAATCCAAAGCCTATATAAACACCCTAAGTGTGACCAAAAAGGGGGGGCTTCTTCTAGAGCTTTTCTAAAATACAAAACCACACACCGGGAATTACTTGAAGGAAGCCAAACGGTCCATCCCAAAAGTCGAAGCTACTCCAAGACTGAAGATCTCCCTCAGAATTCCTTTAGGGGTTTTTAGAGTTTTCTTCATGTTTTATTATTTTTATACTTTTGAAATGTACTCTTATTTTATTATGAGCTAAACCCTTGAGATACCTAAGGGGGATAAAACCTATGATGGATCTTGTTATTATTATCTGAACTGTATGATAAATACTTGATTTGTTCTTAATTATGTGTTCTTAATGCTTGAGTTAATATTTCAGGTATTAATTCATGATTTGATGTGCTTATGTAGAGGAGGAATAGACCCTGCCTAAGAGTAGATTTAGCATAATTAAGTGGAGTTGATCAAACGCCTAGAAATAGGGTTAGGAGATTTTACCGAATTAGGGTGAAACCTAATATGGGAGTCCATTGAGTGATTCACTGCTTCCCTAGGGGTTTTAATTAAGAAAGAAAGTTCGATTAATTCAACTAAGGGTTAGACATTATTAGTCTCGAAAAGGATAATAACATTGGTTAGGGAATCTCACGGATCAAGTCAAGTGAATAAATCGTTTGGTTCAGAGTCAAATAACAAGTGAAATCTAGGTAGATTCCTCCCTGGGTGTCGTTTTTATCAATTGCTTTTCTTCAAGTCTTTTTACAAAATTTTCTCTTTGATTTAATTAAATTAGTTAATTAGTTTAGATAATTAGCTTAATAAACAAACCCTTTTATTCTTAGGCTAGATAATAAAAAGATAGTTATTACTAGTACTTTTGGTTCCCTTGGGTACGATATCCCGGTCTTGCCATTACTATTCTATTGCTCAATAGGTGGGCTTGCCTTTTCGTTGTGATAATAGTTAGTCTAGGTTTGATCTTCATCATAAATATTTATTACTTGTTATGAATCACGCGATCAATTCCATTGCTATTAGAAACCTCTAGATAGTAGAACTGCACTTTTACACTTTACGCAATTTAGTCTTTTTTATCAAATTAAGCATTTAAACAATAAAATTTCTTAACGAAATTTTCACACATCCATACTATCATGGTATAGATCTCAAAATAATAATAAAATAATTGTTTCAACCTCAGATTTGTGGTTCCAAAACCACTATTCTGATTTTATTAAAAACGGGCTGTTACAACTCTCCCCTTAGGAATTTTCATCCCCGAAAATCTTACTAGAAAAGAGGTTAGGGTACTATTTTCTCATATCTTCCTCGAGTTCCCACGTAGCTTCTTTAATCTTGTGACATTTTCTCAAAACCTTCACCAAATCTATGTTTTTATTTCTCAACACTTTAATCTCTTAAGCTAGAATTCTAATCGATTCTTCACTATACGTCATATCAGACTGAATTTCAATCTCTGCTGAAGAAATTACATATGGTGGATCTGATCGATATTGGCATAGCATCGACACATGAAACACATTATGAATCTTTTCTAATTCTGACAGTAAAGCTAGTCGAAATGCCACTGGCCTTATTCTCTCGATAATCTAATATGGCCCAATAAATCACGGACTTAATTTTTCTTTGCGACCAAATTGAAGAATCTTCTGTCACAGAGATACTTTCAAAAATACTTTGTTTCTAATTTGAAATTCAATGTCTTTACGTTTTAAATCTGCATACGATTTCTGTCGATCTGAAGTTGCTTTCAAACTGTCGCGAATTACTTTCACTTTATCTTTAGTCTCTCTAACCAAATCAACCCTGTGAATCTTTTCTCACTAAGCTTGGTCTAGTACAATAGAGTTCGACATTTGTGACCATACAATGCTTCATACAGTGCCATCTTTATGCTTGATTGAAAAATGTTGTTATACGAGAATTCAACTAATGGTAAGTATTTCTCCCAGTTGCCTTCAAACTCTAAAACACAGCAACGAAGCATATCTTTGAGAATCTGAATTACTCTCTCAGACTGACCATTGATTTGTGGATAGAAAAAAATGCTAAAGTCCAATTACGTACCCAAAGCTTATTGCAATTTTATCCAAAATTGCGATGTGAACCTCGAATCTTTATCCGAAATAATAGAAACTGGCACTCCGTATGTAACATCTTATATTTAGTCAAATCAAAATAGTGGTTTTGGGACCACAAATCTGAGGTCAAAACATTTATTTATTATTATTTTAATGTCTACCACATGATAATATGATTGTGTGAAAATTTTGTTAAGAATTTATCGTTTAAATGCTCAATTTAATAAAAAGGACTAAATCGCGTAAAGTGTAAAACTTGAGTTCTATTAGCTAAAGGTATCTAATAGCTATAGAACTTTAAAGTGGAGGTCCTTATGTGGTAATTAGACCATTTATGTTGATAGTGGATGTTTATGGCTTGGTATAAGTGAAATTTTTAATGTTTTTAAAGGTTATAATAGTAATTCAGTTAATTATGTTAAAATAAATAAAACCAAAACATATTATCATTTTTTAGTTCTTCTCCACTCAAAAATAATAGGGCAAACACCATTTTTGAACATTCAAAATTTGACCAAGCTTCCATTGTCCATTTAGATCAAGAAAAGTGATTTGGATTTAGATCGGGGGAAAAACAAAGTGTTGGACTAATTAACTCATTTCACCATTCTTGCATTCAAGGTAAGTTCATATGTTAATAAGCATTAATATAATTGTGTTTTAAATATAATTGTGTTTTAAAATGATTTATTATTGAATTACTTGTGAATATGACCTCGTAGATATGTTCGATGATGATTTGGCAAATTGGAAATCACGGTTGAACCTTACGAATATATTAGGATATAAATGACATGTCATTAGGGGTTATGTGATTTGGGTGCTGGTCCGTACGTCCTAGCGATGGCTGAGTTATTTGGCATGTGTTGTGAATTCTCATAAGCTTGTGTGAGTAGCACCGTGTAGCTACGTCATGACTATTAGCTTGTGTGAGCAGACCCGTTGATAGCTCGAGAGTGAGCATTATATGTGATATGAGATTGAGATAGCTTCGGCTATGCATTGGCACTTAGGGTACGAGATTCCCATATTTGATAGTATTTCGAATCGTTTAACGGGTGTATTGAAGATATGAAATGGTGAGAAATAAGTATGTATTAGTACAGGTATGTACGAAAATTATCTGAGCATTGAAACTATGAAAGTTGTGAGATCTTGATTAATTATGTGATTGAATATATGTTAACCTTATAATTACATGATTTTGAGGTATATTAAGTTATATTACTTGAATGGTGATTAAATGGTGAGTTTACTTATTAACTATAACAGCTTACTAAGCTTTATAGCTTACTCTGTTTACTTTTTTGTGTTTTATAGTGTAACTGAAGCTTGCTCAAATTGGGGAGTCGTCACCGAAGCTTGCTCGAATTGGGGAGTCGTCAGAGATCTCATCACATTATCAAGCTTTCACTTTGGTACTTTTGAACTTGTGTTTTGGTTATATGGCATTTATAGGAATTATGGTCATTTTGGTTTATGGTTTGGTAATGAATTTAGCCATTTCAATTGGCTTGTAAATGTTAAGTGTTTGGTCTTGTGTATAGCCATGAGAGTTGGCTTATTTTGGTATATTTGATGATGTATATATATGTGCAAATGGCCTTTGTTATGCATTTGGTAATTGATATATAAATGCTTGTGGTAAATGGTTGTTTGTGAATTGGTATGCTTGTCATTTAGGTAAAGTGATGTATAAATGAAAGTGCATATATGAAGTTAACTAGTTAAGTAAATTGAGAAAGTGAATTTGGTATAAAATTGTATAGCCTAATGTGGTACTTGTGTACCTTGTTGTTTTTGGTATGGAAATGGTATGAATTATGCTTGGTTGAGGTTGGTTAAATGCCTATTTATGCCATATTATGTGCCATTTGGATTGTATAGGTGTATGTAAATTTGGGTGAGAAAGATGGCTTGGTAAATAGCCAATTTTTTTCTACACGGGCAGAGAAACGGACGTGTGTCTCAGCCGTGTGTGTGACACTCGATCAGGTGACACGACTGTGTGACCCCTGGTGTTTAATTAGAAACCAAGTTAGTATGCTCCACACGGCCTAGCACACATGTGTATGTCTTGGCCGCGTGGCATAAGTTAGTATACCCTACAGGTTTGGCATGGCCTAGCACATAGCCTGGTACACGGGCATGTAAGGCCATTTCAAAGGGCACAGACTGGTCACACAGACGCGTGATTGGCCATGAGACCCAAGTCAGAGAGTCATACGGGGTCGAACACGGGCTGGGACACGGCCATGTGATTCCATTTCAAATGTCCACATGGCCATGTTAGGCACACGGTTGAGCCACATGGGCATTTGTCCCCTATATTTTGTAAAATTTTCTAAGTTCTAAAAATTTTGTAAGTTATTGGTTTAGTCCTAAACCACTTCTAAATCATGTTTTGGGCCTTGTAGGCTCGTATTAGGGACTTGATGAATGATTACGAATGTTTTACATTTGAATTTGATAATTGTATGAGAAATGCATGTTTGACTATATAATAAGTCTGATAATGATCTGTAACCCTATTTTTATGATGGATACGTGTGAGGGGTGTTACATTTATTGGTATTAGAGCTACGGTTTAGTTGATCCTTAGACTAATGTAGCGTGTGTGAGAGTCTAGCTATAGATGCCATATATAACATGTGATAGTGTGATATCTCCTGACAATTTAAAAAGTGTTTTCTTATAGTAAATGGATCCCAATCGAGCTATGGTTGATGATGTTGAGAGTAATGCGCAAACCTCCGTTCACGGAGTAGCACAGTATGAGTCGAGACCCATATCGGGTAGTCAGGGAGGAGAGGCCAAGGAAGCCTTCTTCCAAATGATGAACGAGTGGTTCACTGAGTTTGTCCAAACTAATCAGGCTGCTCAGCAACCTCCACCCCACCAATTCCCCAACCGTTTCCCATAGCTCCTCAAGGTTTGGAACCTTTACAACGGAGTAACCCGCCAGTTGATAAAATCCAAAAGTATGTGGCTGAAGAGTTTAGAACTACAATTGATGATGATCCTAAGAGAGCCAAGTTTTGGCTTGAGAATACAATTAGAGTATTTGATGAACTATCTTCAACACTTGCTTAATGTGTTAAATGTGTCGTATCACTTCTAAGAGACACTGCATATCAGTGGTGGAATACTTTGATATCAGTTGTGCTGATAGAAAGAGTCATGTGGGAATTCTGTCAAGTCGAGTTCTGAAAGAAATACATCAGCCAGCGGTTTATTGATAAAAAAACACAAAGAATTTCTAGAACTGAAACTGAAACTTAAACAGGGTTGTATGTCTGTGACTAAGTAGGAGAGAGAGTTTGTGAGACTCAGTAAATATGCTTGAGAATGTGTTTCCACAAAGGCAATTATGTGTGAGAGATTCGAAGACGGGTTAAATGAAGACATTAGATTTCTAGTCAGCACTTTGGAATTGAAAGAATTTGTTGTGTTGGTCGACAGAGCATGCAAAGCCGAGGAACTTGGCAAAGGAAAGAGAAAAGCTGGTTTTGAAGGTAGAGATTCGAGAAAGAGATTGATGAATAAACCTTATCAATCCTCGTCAAAGAAATCACAAGATTTGTATAGTTGTCCGAATGCTTCAATGGGAGATTCTAATAGAGATCATGGGAAGTAATATACAAGTTTTAAAGCTCAAGCTACTTCGGTATTGAGTGTGGGTAGTGTAAGAAACAACAAACCCGAGTGTCAACAATGTGGTAGATGACATTTTGGAGACTATTGGATGAATAATAAAGGTTGTTTCAAATGTCGCTCGCAAGATCACTTTATTCGAGATTGTCCTAATTTACCCGAGAAAGATAGATATCAGAATCCAAGATCAAGTAACACAACTGCTAGAGGAAGACCACCTAGAAATCTGGGAAATGTTACTAGTAGTAGGGGAATGACAAATGACTCTACTGTGAGATCTGAGGCTAGAGCACCAGCCAGAGATTACGCTAGTCACGCTCGTGAAGATGCATCATCACTAAATGTTATCACCGGTACATTTTCTCTCTATGACACTAATGTAATTGCCTTGATAGATCCTAGATCGACTCATTCATATGTCTGTATGAATTTAGTGTCTAGTAAGAGTTTGCTTGTTGAGTCTACCAAATTTGTGATTAAAGTATCGAACCCTTTAGGCAAGTATGTTCTAGTTGATAAAGTTTGCAAGAATTTTCCTTTGATGACTCGGGGTTACTGTTTTTTGGAAAATTTGATGCTTTTACCGTTTGATGAATTTGATGTGATTCTACGTATGGATTGGTTGACTCTGCATGATGCTATTGTAAATTGTAGATGAAAGACTATTGAATTGAAATGTCAGAATAATGAAATCCTTCGAATTGAATCTGATGAGTCGAGTGGATTACCTGTTGTGATACCGCCGATGTTAGTTCAGAAATATGTGAGAAAAGGTTGTGATGCTTATCTTGCGTATGTACTAGATACAAAAGTGTCTAAATCAAATATCGAATCAGTGCCAGTGGTTTGTGAATATTTTGATGTCTTTCTAGAGCAGTTGTCTGGTTTACCACTGATCAGAGAGGTCGAGTTTGCTGTTGAATTATGTAAACTAAAAAATATATATGATTTTTCCTATGTAATTTATCACTTTTTTACTTAAATTCGTTGTTAAAACTAAGTAATTGTTTAATAAATTAATGAAATATGTGAAAATATGAAATTAGGACATAGAAATTATTAAAATGTGATTTTATGCTTTATTATATAGTTTTCATTCATAAAATGGCTTATTTTATACTTATTTGAACATATTATATTTTTAAGACATAAAATGGGTCATGCATGATTAAATTAAATAATAAAATATAAAATTATATTTAATAAATCATTTTAAATATTTCATTAATAATTTGGGTTTTAATTAATTATTTAAATTGGATAAATTTATTCTTTGGTCCTTTAACTTATTGATTTATTTTGGACAGGTCTGATAGCTTTGTTGGATTACAAAAACCATCCAAATTGAAGACCAAGTCAACCCAAATTCGGCTACACATGTGTAACATCCAAATTAGGGTCTAGTCGAAACAGTGCTTTTGAGACCACAAATCTGAAATACAAATAATTATTTTACGATTATTTGATGATCCACGATATGATTGAATATTTGTGTGAAATTTTCATGAAGAAATTCTATACCTAAGTTGTCTAATTTGACTTTAGTGACTAAATTAAATGAGTTACAAAACTTGTGTCCTACAAGCTTCAAGCATGAAATTGCATTGCATTATTAATTAGAGGTCCTTAAATAGCAATTTGACCAAGTTCTAAAATTTTGGACAAAAATGGGCATGAATAGGAAAAATTGGAAAGAAAGGCCTTAAGGGAATTTTTGTCAGTTGGTAAATATAAGAATAAAAAGTGAAAAAATCATGTCAAAATTGTGTTCATCTTCCTCCTTGTGTGCCAAAATTTGCAAGGGTTCCATAGCTAGGGTTTTCAAATTTTCAAGCTTGATTGTAAGTGCTCCCAAGCCCCGTTTTTTATGTTCTTTGCATTTTTGAAGTCCTTAAAGCATGATTTATCCATATCTAGCCATATTTTGAGCTAGGGTTCATGTATTAAATTTGACCCATGTGTGACATGTTTGTATTTTGATGATTAATGGAAGATTATAAATGTTTGATGTGTGGTGAATATCTTTTCCTAAGTGATTTTTAGTGAAAACACCTAAAAAGGACTTGTTTGTAAAAGGTGTAAAAATGAGTAGTAAAAATGTGAATAAAGGAAAATGTGGGCTGATGTGAGCATGGTGTAGGTTTGGCTAGGCTTGCCAAGAAAATGCATGCACTTCATTTTACGAGCCTAGGGATTAAAGTGTAAATAAGTGAAAAGTTAGGGGTAAAAAAGTAAATTTACCAAAGTATGAATTATAGGTCAATTCAAACAATGTATATATTGAACAAGTTAAATCTAGCATTATAGATAAATAAAAATGTGATTCGCGTCTTGATTGGGGGAAAAACAAAGTTTACGAGGATTAGGCTCGTTTCTATCGTTTTGTACTGAGGTAAGTGTAACAGCCCGGTTTTAGCTTAAATCAGAACAGTGGTTTTGGAATCACAAATATGGGGTCGTAAAATTATTTTAATATTATTTTATGTGTTTACAACATGTGAATAAGTATGTGTTGAAATTTTGTGAGCTAATTTTATCGCTTAAGTGGTTAATTTGAGAAAAAGCCCTAAATCGCATAAAATGCAAAAGTTGCATTCTATATGATAAAGGTGTCTATTTGTTGTGGATTATTAAACGTGAAGTCCTTATGTTGTAAATAGACCATGATTAGTGGATTTTAACATAAATGGGCATATATTAGGTGATTTTGTAATGTTTTCATTAAGGGTAAAATTGGTATTTGATTAATAAAGCTTAAATAATTAAAACAAAAGCTAAATTAAGCTTTAATTTCATTCATCTTTGGCCGAATATGGTGGAAGAAGAATCTGCACTTCTCTAGCTTGATTGAGGTATGTTTTGAGCTCGGTTTTTGATAATTTCTATGTTTTTGTGATCGTTGTTTGAGTACTAGCTAGCCCGTACCCTAATTTTTTAATTTGTTGGTGACTTTATGAATTTCCATTGATGAATGCTTGAGTTTTTGAATATTTTATGATGGAAAATGAGTATTTGTTGATAGATTATCATGTTTTGTAAAGTGATTTTTAATGAAATTTCATAAAAAAGGACTAATTTGTGAAATGTGTAAATTGTGTGGTTAAATGTATAAAATAAATGAAAATAGGGATTGATATGAAGTTATATGAAATTCGGCTAACATGAAATTAGAAAGAAATTGTGTAATTTGTAATTTTGTGAAATAAGGACTAAATTGTAAAAATGTGTAACTTTAGGGGCTAAAGTGAAAAAATTCCCAAATTTGTGTTTGTGGACTAAATTGAATGTGTTATGAATAAAAGAGTTAATTTTCAATGTATATAAATCAAGAACGAAAGAAAATGTATTTAGATCGGGAAAAATAAAAAATTGAGAATAGTCAATTTCGTTCGTTTATTCCGACTACGAGGTAAGTTCATATGCAAACACATGCTTTTAAATCGAATTAGATATGTATTATTTATCATTGAATTGCAATAAGTATGAACAAGCAACTACGAACAAGAATCGACGAACTTGCGACATCCGAAAGTCCCGTACGAACCTTATGAATAGTATAGGATACGAATGTCATGACATTAGGTTATCAAGATGTGATTACATGTAAGACCATGTCTGGGACATTGGCATCGTTAATTGATTTCATGTAAGACCCTGTCTGGGACAGCGGCATTGATATGTGATAACATGTAAGACCATATCGGGATATGGCATTGTACGAGTTATATGTAAATGCTGAGTATCCTTAACGATTCTGAACAGTTCAACGGACAAAGATAAGTTGAGAAAGAATGTGTTAATGAGCTAAGCAACTCAGGTATGTGCGAAGTTTATATGAGTATTGAAAAGTGAAGTAAGTGATGAGTTACATGATAGAATGAATATGTATTCAAAGAGAAAGGTTTGTTTATGTATATGTATGTTTATTTGTACTTGGCCTAGTGATGGAAATGTGGTGATTTTTAAGATTGCTTTATTTGTATATGGTTTACTAAGCTTTTAAAGCTTACTTTGTGTGTTTTTTCCATGTTTTATAGATTATCGAAGCTAGCTCGAACTCGAGGATCGTCAAGAAACATCAACGTACTATCGATCATCTCGTTGGTATTTTTGGAAGCTTTGTATATATGCTATATGGCATGTATAGACTAGTGTCATTTTGATATGTTTTGAGGTGTGATTATAGCCATGTGATTTGGCTTGTAAATGTTGTCGTGAATTTGACATTTAAGTTGGCTTAAGTTATGTGTTTGATAAGATAATCATATGATGTATTTAATGCCTTATATGTTGGCTTATTTGTTGTTAATTGATTATGTGTTGGTTTTGTTGATTAGTTGTTAATTGATGTGCTTATGCTTGGAGGCTAGCATATTGCAGTTTGATTTGAGATGACCATATGGTATATGTTGAAGTATGAAATAGGTATTAAGTTAATGGGTAAATGCATTTAGTAGTTATGTATGTTTCATGTTTTTGGCACAGTGAAATGGTATGTTTTGTATGTGGAATTGAGTAATAGAAACGGTTGTGAATAGATGGCATAATATGTACAAGAATTGGTAGGTTTTGGTTGTTCAAAGATGTATTGAAATGGTGTTATATTGGTTGCTAGTGTGCTTGTCATTAGGGTGGCAAATTGGCTTTGCAAATAGCCTATTTTTGTCCACACGGGCAGAGACATGAGCGTGTGTCTCAGCCGTGTGCGACACGCGGTCCTATTACACAACCGTGTGTCCCTTGGGGCACCCTACAATTTAAAGTCAGTATACCCAACAGTTTTGACACGGTCTAAACACACGGGCGTGTCTACTGGCCGTGTGTGGTACACAGGCTGGCACATGGGTGTGTGGTCGGCCGTGTGACCCAAGTCAGTAACCCTCTTAGATTTCACACAGCCAGGCACATGGGCGTGTCCTCGATCATGTGGTACAATCAGTATGTATGCCCTGTTTTCACACGGCCTGTGACACAGGCATGTCTGGTAGCCGTGTAAGGCACACGGCTGGTTCACACAGGCATGTGACTTGTGATTTCATGAAACTTTTCTAAGTATTCAGAAATTTTTATATGTGATCCGTTTAGTCCCGAACCACTTCTAAGCATGATTTAAGGTCCCGCAAACCTTTTAAAGGACATTGTGAGTGTTTGTGAATAGTATATAATATTGAATGCATATAAGTATAAGAATGTGATGTATTGTTCGATAATGCCTCGTAACTTTATTCCAACGACGGATACGGGTCAGAGGTGTTAGAGTGAGTTCATTTGCAAATTATGCAATATATACCATACTTTAAATGCTTTAATATTGCATGTATGGAAAGTACATATATAATTAATAGAATGTTGTACCATGTGTTTAATGCTTAAATTTTATTATGAATTATGCTTGATTATTCCATGAGTATGTGATTGGTGCTAAGGATATTGAAATTTATATTACGAGCAAGCTCAATGGAAATGTGGTATCGAAGAATCCCGTTTGAACCTTAGGAATAGTTTAGGATACAAGTGACATGTCACTAGGAATTATGTGATCTGAGCTCATGAGTTGTGGTCTGAGTTCATGATATATGTGACACATGTTTTGGAGTTCCGGGTACTAGTCTTGTATGTTCTACTGGTTGCTGGGTAGTCTGGCATGTGTCGTGGATACCTGTTAGCTTGTGTGAGCAGCCCATGTAGTTACATCCTGACCAATAGCTTGTGTGAGCAGACCCGTGAGTAGCTCAAAAGTGAGCAACATGTGATATGTGATATGAGGTAGCATTGGCTAGATACAGGAAACTTAGGTGCGAGATTCCGATGTATCCGTTGGTGTTCCAAGTGTTCAACGGGTAGTCCAAGAGAAGCTCAATGGGTAATCTTAATTAATACGTCAAAGACAGGAAAGTAAGTTATGTTGTAAAAGTGGGCATAGGTATGTACATCGAACTCATGAGAATGCCATGATATATAATGAACTTGTTGTAAGAATGTATATGAGAAAGTTATGCTTATGGGACTTGATGAAATTTATGAAACTTTGCCTTAAATTAATTGTATGATTTATGTTTCCTATTATTTGCATCAAACTTACTAAGCTTTAAAACTTACCACCTTCCTTTCCTTTTCTTATAGTGTCACCAAGCTAGCTCGGGGATCGGAGGACGTCTGAGTTTTCGATCACACTATCAATTGAATATTTGGGTATAGTTAGTCTCAACATTTTGAGTATGACATGTATAGGGACTTGTTGTGTCATATTGATTAGCCAAATGTTTTGGCTCATGAAGGTATTATGATTATTGTGTATATGGCCATGAAAGGTGGCTCATATTGATTATTTGGGTTGTAACCTTAATTGTTTATGCATGCATGCAATGTGTTTATGCTTTGCAATGTGGTTGGTGGCTGCTTGTTGGTATGGATGTGATAAATGGCATATATGCTTAATAAATGAATTGGAACTAATAAGTATGACCATAACTATGATCAAATTTAGTAAAATTAAAGGTAGGTTTATAACAATGAATAAATATGAAATTAGTGTGGAATGCCACATGAAAGCATGATGGATTGAATATGTGCTATGTGACAACATAGACATAATTTAACCGTGAATATCTATGCTTTGAGTAATCAGATGTGCCATGTTGCATGTCATGAAGTGGGTCTAAGTGTGTGAGTGCTTGAGGGTGGCAAATGGCTTGGAAAATAGCCTAGGATTTATCCCCACAGTTAGACACACAGGCATGTGTCTTGGCCGTATGTGACATACGGTTTACCCTATGGGCATGTGATCCGGTCGTGTGTCCCCTGCACCATAATTAATGCAAAACAAGATTTCCAGTAGTAAACACACAGGTAGAGACACGATCGTGTGTCTCAGCCGTGTTGAGGACACGGCCTCATGGCATGGGCGTGGCCTAGGCCATATGAAGTCTGCACTTAATTTTTGGAATTTAATTCGCCACATGGCCTAATCACACTAGCGTGTGACTTCTCCATCTGATCTTATTTGACTGATGATGTCATAGTCAGAGAGTTACACGGGCTAAGGACACGGATGTGTCCTAAGTCACATGGGCGTGTGTGACCACACGGCCTACCCACATGGGCGTGTGACTCTCTAAAACAAGAAATTTTTCTAAGTGTCAAAAAGGCTCCAAAAGTTCTCGGTTTAGTCTCGAACCATTCCTAATGTATGTTTAGGGCCTTATAGGCCTTATAAGGGACAATTTTCATGTGGTTGAAAAGATTTAAATTTGGATGAAATTTTATGGCTCAGTTTTGTATGTTTGTTTACGTTTAAGTCCGATAACCCCTCGAACCTTGTCCCGGTGTCCGATATGGGTCAGGGGTGTTACATTTAGTGGTATCAGAGCTACAGTTTAGTCGATTCTCAGACTAACGTAGCATGTGTACGAGTTTAGCTATACATGCTGTACATATATTATGATAGTGTGACGACTTCTGACGATTTTAAACTGTGTTTTCATATAGTAAATGGATCCCGATAGAGTAGTGGAGGATGATGTTGAAAGTAACACGCCTGCTCCAGCTGAAGGAGTGGTGTCTTCTGATAGTAGACCCACAACTATTAGTAGAGGAAAAGGAGGCAGGGAAGCCTTTCTCCATATGATGGATGCCTGGTACACGGAGTTCGTTCGAACGAACCTGAACACTCAACCTCCTCCATCCCCTCCAAATCCCCAACCTATACCTCAAGTGCCTCAAGGTATGGATTGTATGAGACTTGATAGGACCCCAATTAATAAAATTCAAAAATAAAGAGCCGAGGAATTTAGGGCCAATATCGATGATGACCCCGAAAAGGTAGAATTTTGGCTTGAAAATTCAATTCAAGTATTTGATGAACTATCATGCACACTTGAAGAATGTTTGAAGTGTGCTATTTCCTTGTTAAGAGACGCAACATATCATTGGTGGAAGACACTAGTTTTGGTGGTTCCGAAAGAAAGGGTTACATGGGAATTCTTTCAAGAAGAGTTCTGAATGAAATACATCAGTGAGCGGTTCATCGATGAAAAGCATAAGGAATTTCTTGATTTGAAACAAGGCCGCATGTCAGTTACTGAGTACGAAAGAGAGTTTTTTTAGCTCAGTAAATATGCTCGAGAGTGTGTATCCTCCGAGGCTAAAATGTGTAGAAGGTTTGAGGACAGACTTAATGAGAATATTAGAGTATTAGTGGGTATTCTTGAGCTGAAGGAATTTTTTGTGCTCATTAATCGGGCTTGTAAAGCTGAGGAACTGACCAAGGATAAGAGAAAAGTCGAGGCTAAGGCTAGAGATACAAGGAAGAGGCTGACGAGCAAGTCATTTTCATCTCAGTATAAGAAATCCAGAGATATGTATTCCCGTTCTCATGTTTCGACTGGACATTCGTATAGAAATCGTAAGAAGCAAAATTTGGGTTTTAAATCTCAGGCTACATCTGTGGCTAGGTGGGTAATGATAGACCTTTCAGATCTGAGTGCCAACAATATGGTAGAAGTCATTTTGGTAAGTGTAAGGTGAATGATGGATCTTGTTTTCGATGTGGTTATTAAGACCACTATATCAAAGACTGTCCTGAGATGATCGAGAAAGAAAAATTTTAGAGTACAAGGCGGGGTAGTACGGCTACATAAGGGAGACCCTCGAGAAATGCCGGTAATGGAGCTAGTAGTAAAAGTGTAGCAAGAGAAACAGTAGTGAGATTCGAAGCTAGAGCTCCAGCTAGTGCCTATACCTTACGTGCACCTGAGGACGCTTCTTCTCCCGATATGATCACTGGTACTTTTTCTCTTTATCATACTGCTATTATTGCCTTGATTGACCCTGGTTCTACTTATTCATATGTGTGCATGAAATTAGTATCTAGCATGAATATGCTTGTTGAGTCTACGGAATTTATGATTAAGGTGTCAAACTTGTTAGGCAAGTATTTTTTAGTTGATAAGGTATGTAAGAAATGCCCTTTGATGATTAGAGGTTATTATTTTTCAACTAACTTGATGTTCCTACTGTTTGATGAATTTGATGTTATATTGGGTATGGATTGGTTGACATTTCATGATGCTATAGTGAATTGTAGATAGAAAGTCATTGAATTGAAGTGTGAAAATGGTGAAATTCTTCGGGTTGAATCAGATGAGCCAGATAAATTGCCAATCGTAATTTCTTCAATGTTGGTTCAGAAATGTATTAGAAGAGGGTGTAAAGCTTATTTGTCTTATATATTTAATACAAAAGAGTCTGAATTGAAGATTGAATCAGTGCCTGTTGTATGTGAGTATCTAGATGAATTCCCGGAAGAATTGCCAGGTTTACCTCCAATTAGAGAAGTGGAGTTTAGTATTGAAGTAATGCCAGGGATAGCACCTATCTCGATTGCTCCATATAATATGTCCCCGACTAAGTTGAAAGAACTGAAGTCACAGTTGCAAGAATTAACCGACAAGGGTTTTGTGAAACAGAGCTTTTCACCGTGGGGCGCTCCGGTATTATTCGTGAAAAAGAAGGATGGATCCATTAGATTATATATAGACTACCAACAGCTTAATAAGGTAACAATCAAGAACAAGTATCCTTTTCCAAAGATTGATGACCTATTTGATCAATTGAAAGGAGCAACATGGTTTTCTAAAAAAGACTTGAGGCCCGGCTGCTATTGTTGCAAGTTAAATGTCGGATGTACCTAAAACTACTTTTAGAACGAGGTATGACCACTATGAATTCCTTGTTATGCCATTTGGGTTGATGGACACACTTGCTGTGTTTATGGATTTAATGAATTGAATATTTCAGCCATATTTGGACAAGTTTATGGTTGTGTTTATTGATGATATTCTGATTTATTCGAGAGATGAAGCAGAGCATACGGAGCACTTGAGAACTATTTTGCAGACTTTGAGAGATAAACAGTTGTATGCCAAGTTCAGTAAAAGTGAGTTTCAGCTTTGAGAAGTTGGATTTTTGGGCCACATACCGAGTAAGATCTCAGCTATTGTTGAATGGAAACCACCGAGAAATGTAACTAAGGTTAGAATCTTTCTAGGCTTGGCTAGTTATTACAGACGTTTTGTTAAAAGATTCTCCATGATTGCTACTCTGATGACGAGGTTGTTACAGAAAGATGTCAAGTTCAAATGGACAGAAAAAAGCCAACAAAGTTTTGAGAAATTAAAGGAATTATTGACTGAGCCTTTGGTTTTAGTACAACCCGAGGCAGGTAAAAATTTTGTGATTTATAGTGATACCTCTTTAAATGGTTTGGGATGCGTACTTATGCAAGAGGGTAAAGTCATAGCTTGCACTTCGAGATAGTTGAAGCCTCATGAGAAGAACTATCTGACACATGACTTAGAGTTGGCCGCCATAGTGTTTGCTTTGAAGATTTGGTGGCATTATTTATTTGGTGAGAAATGCCATGTCTATACCAATCAAAAAAGTCTTAAATACTTGATGACTCAAAAAAATTTGAACTTGTGGCAACGAAGATGCTTGGAACTGTTAAAAGATTATGAGCTTGTGATTGATTACCATCAGGGTAAGGCGAATATGGTCACTGACGCTTTGAGTAGGAAGTCGTTGTTTGCCTTGAGGGCTATGAATACACGGATAACTTGGACTGATAATGGTTCGATTCTAGCTAAGTTGCGAGCTAGACCGACTTTTCTCCAATAGATCTATGATGCTCAAAAAGTTGATAAAGAGTTGCAAGCTAAGAGAATTCAGTGTGAGTCCAATAGTGAACTAGATTTTTTGAGTGACTTCGATGGTTGTTTGAGATTTCATGGTAGGATTTGTGTTCTGAAGGACATTGAGTTGATTCGAAATATTTTACATGAGGCACACAATGGTTGTTTATTAGTTCACCCGGGTAGTACAAAAATGTATAATGACTTGAAGAAAATGTATTGGTGGGATGGCATGAAAAGAGATATCTCAAAGTTTGTATCGAAATGCTCAATTTGTCAGTAAGTAAAGGCTGAATACCAAGTACCTTCAGGTTTACTTCAGCCCATCATGGTTCCCGAGTGGAAGTGGGACTGGATTACTATAGATTTTGTGACAAGTTTGCCTTTGACACCGAGAAAGAAAGATGCCATATGGCTTATTGTTGATAGACTGACTAAATCGGCTCCTTTTGTCCAAATGCGTACCAATTACTCACTTGATAAGTTAGCTGATTTATAGATTTGCGAAATTGTTAGAATTCATGGAGTACCTATATCGATTGTATCGGATAGAGATCCGAGGTTCACATCATGGTTTTGGAAAAACTTACAAGAAGCTTTAGCTACAAAGCTGAATTTCAGCACTACTTTCCATCTACAGACTGATGGTCAGTCTGAGCGAGCAATTCAGGTCTTGGAAGACATGCTCTAATGTTGTCTATTGGAATTCCAAGGTAGTTGGGAAAAGTATTTACCGTTGGTGGAATTTGCCTACAACGACAGCTATCAATCCAGGTAGAAAATGGCACCTTATGAGGCATTGTACGGACGTAAGTGCTGAACACCCTTATATTGGATTGAACTTAGAGAAAATTAGATTCATGGGGTCGATTTGGTTAAGGAAATCGAAGAAAAGGTCAAAGTGATTCATGATTGTTTGAAAGCTGCTTCGAATAGACAAAAATCCTACGCGGATTTGAAAAGGAAAGAAATTGAGTATCAAGTTGGTGATAAAGTATTTTTGAAAGTATCTCCATGGAAAAAGGCTTAAAGATTTTGCAAGAAAGGCAAGTTGAGTCCTCATTTTATAGGGCCGTATGAGATCACCGAGAGAATAGGGATGGTTGCCTATTGGTTGGCTTTACCATCAGGGTTGGAAAAGATTCATGATGTATTTCATGTGTCTATGTTGTGCCGATATAGATTAGATTCTTCATATATGATTTCACTGACAGAAGTTGAGATTCGACCGGATATGACTTATGGTAAGGAACCGGTTAAGATTTTGGCTTGAGAAGTCAAACAGATGAGAAATAAAATCATTGCCCTTGTGAAAGTATTATGGCAAAGACATGGGGTTGAAGAGGCTACATGGGGGCCCGAGGAAGCCATGAGAAAACAATACCCAAACCTTTTTACTGGTAAGAATTTTGGGGACAAAAATCCCTAAAGTTGGGAGTTGTAACATCCTGATTAAGGTCTAGTCAGAACAATGGTTTTGAGACCACAAATTTGAAATAGAAATAATTATTTTATGGTTATTTGATGATCCATGATATGATTTCATGTTTGTGTGAAATTTTCATGAAGAAATTCTATACCTAAGGTTTCCAATTTGAATTTAGGGGCCAAATTGAACAAGTTGCAAAACTTGTGTCCTAGAAACTTTAACCATGAAATTGCATTGGATTATTAATTAGAGGTCCTTAAATAACAATTTGACCAAGTTTTAAAATTTTGGACAAAAATGGGCGTTGATAAACCGTAAATTATACATATTTTTACCACATGTTTAATGCATTTTATGGATGATTTCTCATTAGAATTGGTGAATTCGATGCTCCTAATGCTTTAATTTCATGTTTTATACTTAAAAGAGCATAGGAGAGCGGAAGGAGCCAAAAATGAGCCAAAAAGGGACAAAACAGACCAAATCGAGAAGGTGACACGGCCTAAGCCTTGCCACATGGGTAGCTCACACGCTCGTGTCTTTCGAGGGTGTCGACCAAGGCTTTCAAGATTTACACGGCCTGGCCATTGACCCATACGGCTGTGTGCAATTTAAAGGATCGAACATGGCTTGGGAATCATGTCACACGTGTGACAGCCCTAAAGTGACCCTAGTCGGAAAGCGGTTTCGGGACCGCTAAACCGAGTCACCAAATTATTTGAATGTGATATTTATTGTCTAAAATATGTGATTATGAATGTGTGAAAGTTTTAGGCTTCGATTTAGTAAATTGCATGTGAATTTAGTCAAAAGGACTTATGGGTGACATTTTTGAAATGTGATAGGCTAATCTACAAGGACCTAATAGTGCATGTAATCAAAAGGGAGAACTTGCATGTCAATTTTCCCCCCTAATATGTAGTGGCCGGCCATGAGCATGGCTAGACAAGATGTTATGGCTAAAAACATGTCATAAACATGTTGGGGTAATGCATTATGTAAGGATTAATAAAATAAAGAGCATGGGCAATAAAATATTAGTGTTAGTAGGATGAGAAACAAAAAAAAAAGAAAGGATGTGTGTGATTGTTCCCCCCATTGCCGTGAGTTGAAGGAAAGAAAAACAAAAAAAAAAGTGTTCATCCTTTGGTTCATCCTTGGCCGAAAATTTTAAGGAGGAAGGAAGAAGAAAGGTTGAAGAGGTTCGGCCATGCATGTAACTAGGCTAAGGTATGTTTGATGATGTTCCATGAGATGCATGCATGTTTTAGTTGTTAGCTTGAGTTCTACCTAGCCCATGGTCTAAATCTTGCTATGTGATGGAAATGACACTCGGCCATGGATGCATCATTCTTTCTTGGTGTTGATGTTGTGTTGGTAAGATATCAAGTTATTTTTGTGACCAAGTTGAGATTTAAATTTTTGGAATGAGTAAGGTTTTCGGCTATGGTAAATATAAGGGTGATGGATGTTGTGTCATGCTAAATCTAGATGAACAATGTTAGTGTTTATATCTCGATATTCATGAGTTTCTTTCTTGGTTTTACCTCAAACCCATGAAGTATTTTAATTGGTGTTGTTAGAGGTTTCAGTCATGGGATTATAAGCTTGTTAGTTTTGATGATGAAATTTATGCCTTGCAAGGGTAAATGGTGTCTTGATGCATTCGGCCATGGTAGAAAGTAGATGTGAAATGGTAGTAAGATAAAATGCAAAATGTTAGTATTTGATTACTAGTGTATAAATGCGTATTAGCCGAGTTTTGAATTTGAAACGAAACGGTATATAACCAATACAAGTAACCATACTTGTGGGAAGTATTAAGCATATAATTGGCCTCAACATATACATGCATACTCGGCCACATGAGAAGATTAGTGTTGCATGCATTCGGTTAGAGGCAAGCATATTGATGCCTTTATCTTGGTTAGGACAATCGGCTAAAAGGGAGTGTGGGTTAATATGTTGAGTTGATGCATGATTTCACATGTATGTGACTTTAATGTCTAATGTATAAATATGGGCTAAGTGCCTTGTGTTCCTCTTTTCGATGCTCAAATGATTAAATCAATTTATTTGTTTAATTAAACTCAAGAGCAAAGGGGATCTAAATCTGATAAAGGGAAGGAAAAAGTGGTCGAATAGCCATCAAAATCGTTCGACAACATCCGAGGTAAGTTCTTGAGTAATAGAGCTTAAATTATGATTTGATTAGATCATGTTTTAAGCAAATCAAAATCATGCTCTTTGTGTGTGGCTATTGAGCCGAAATTGCAAGAGTGATAAGTGTCTTGTGTTTGAGTATTGCTAATGAAAATGAAATACGAATGTGTCATGATTTATTGTTAAATGTGCATGGTTATTCGAATGATGTCCGGGCTAAGTCCCGAAGGCTTTGTGCTAAGTGACCATATCCGGACTAAGATCCGAAGGCATTTGTGCGAGTTACTAAATCCGGGTTAAGTCCCGAAGGCATTTGTGCGAGTTACTATATCCGGACTAAGATCCGAAGGCATTTGTGCGAGTTACTAATTCCGGGCTAAGCCCGAAGGCATTGGTGCGAGTTACTAAATCCGGGTTAAGTCCCGAAGGCATTTGTGCGAGTTACTATAACCGGGCTATGTCCCGAAGGCATTTGAACGAGTAGCTATATCCGGTTAAATTCCGAAGGTACGTGATTCGGGAATGAACGATCTTGCTGTAAAAAAAAATTTCAGTTAATACGCTTGTAACATGCCAACATTGAGGTATGTTTCGTATGTGCTTTGAATTAGTTGAGCCCTTACAAATAAGTATTCGCTCAGTTGATAAATGAGCTACCGGCCTTTGGCTAAGTTGATCTTTGTGTATGAATATAAGGGTTGGTAATGTGAAGTATGATATTGAAAATTTGTGCATATGAAATTATCTGTTTAGCTACATGAATGCTATACTTTGGTTGTGTCTAAATTCTTTGCTCAAAACTTACTAAGCATTTAATGCTTACTCCGTTTCTTTGATTCTCTGTTTTATAGATTTTGGTTCTTCAGCTATCGGACTCGGGATTTTGAAGTCGAAGTCGCCCACACTATCAAAGATCCTTTTGGTATACTTTTGGTTGAACTTTGAAATGGCATGTATAGGACCACCCTTTTGTTGTTGGTCATGAACCCTTCGGTATTGTGTAAATTTGGATAGCCATGCGAAAATGGCTTAAATATACTTTGATCATAGCATTATAATTGTTTTGTATGTTGTCCGTCGAGAGGTATGGAAATGTTGGCAACGGTTAGCCATGGGAATGGTTATTCATGATCACTTTTGATATATGTATGACAAACTCTAGTTGATCCATGAAGGATCATGAAATAGGTAAAGTTTACCTTAAAAATAGATGCTGGCAGCAGCAGTGATGTGGATGTGAAAAATCACCAAAAATAGTAGGAATGGAATTAAATAGTGAATAAATTATGTAATCGAACCTTGATGAATCTATTTTCATAGGAAAGTAACGAAATTTTAATATGAACAGTATATTATGAGATGTTAAAGTTTTCGTGAGACAGGGCCAGAACGGTTTCTGGATCCTTTGATCTGAATTTGGAAATTTATTATAAATTAACCAGAGACATTTAGAAGTCATTCCATATATATATAGATTCCTTTTTGAGTCTAGTTTCTATAGAAACAAACGGCATTAGTATTGAAGCCCTGTACAGGGAGATATCCAGGTCGTAATGCATGAAGGTCAGTGTAGTCACACCCTGTAACAGGGGAGACTTTAACTAATAAACTGTACTAATTGGCCCAACCAAAAATTCTAGAAAAAAATCTGTAGATGGAAATATGAGTCTAGTTTTAGGGAAAAATTACAAAACTGATTTTCGAGTTTTGGAACTCAAGATATGATTTTTAAAGTGACAGTGACGCAGTTAGCCAACTGCCTGGAAATTTTTAAAATGGACTGTGAAAATGAGTGGTTTAAGCCGTTAACCTCTCGTGTCTGACTCCGGCAGCAGTCTCGGGTGCGGGGTGTTACAACACGGCCGTGCCCCTGCCGAGCCCAAGTTAAGTCCAATTCAGAAAAGGCCACTTTGGAGGGCTTCTAGGCATTCCAAAGCCTATAAATACACCTTAGAAGAGGAGAAAAAGGGAGAAGGAGAAGGGGGGTAAGGAATTACCCTAAGGAAGTCGATTAATCCATCTCAGAAGCCGAATTCATCATCAAGACTGAAGATCTCTCCTCAATTTCCCTTCAGGAGTTTTGGGTTTTCTTTATGTTTTGTATTCTTTATTTTTCGGAGATGTTTTCTTATTTAGTTATGAACTAAACTCCTAAATAACTAAGGGGGATGAAACCTAAGACGAATCTTGCTATTGTTTTCTGAATCGTATGATAAATATTTAACTTTTTCTTAATTATGTGTTCTTAATTCTTGTTTTGATATCTCAGGATACTGATTCAAGACACGCTCTTATTCAGAGGAGGAATAGACCCTATCTAAGAGTACATTTGTCATAATTAAGCAGAGTTCATTGCGCCCCTAGAAATAGGGTGACAAGATTTTGCTGGATTAGGGTGAAACCTAATAAGGGGATCCATAGATCGAGTTAATGCAACCCTAGAGTGTTAATTAGAGAAAAGTCTCGGTTATTCAATCTAGGGATTAGACGTTATTAGTCTTGAATAGGGATAATAACATAACTTAGGGATCTCTACGGAACAAGTTGAATGAATAAATCGTCCGATTCGGAGCCAGAATAACAAGTAAAGTCTAGGTGGATTTTTCCTTAGGTATTGTCTCAAGTCAATCGATTTTCCCAAAAGCAATTCCCCAATTCTTTTCTCTGTGTGTTATTAGTTTAAATAATTAGTTAATTAAAACAAACCCTTTTATTCTTAGGCTAGATAATAAAAAGATAGTTATTACTAGAATTTTTGGTTCCCTTGGGTACGATATCCCGGTCTTGCCATTACTATACTATTGTTCGATAGGTGCGCTTGCCTTTTCATTGTGATAATAGTTAGTCTAGGTTTGATCTTCATTATAAATATTTATTACTTGTTACGAATCACACAATCAAGTTTTTGGCGCCGTTGTCGGGGAGCTAAAATATTAGGAACGTTAAATTTTTATTACTTTAGCCATTTATTTTTCTTGCAATTTAATTTAATTTAATTAATTTACTTTTTCTTTCTCTTGGCAGGTTTTTATAGTTTGACTAGAAGAAACCCGTCGGGGCCATTACTTTTTGACAAAGAAATCGATCGTACAATTCGTAGAAATCAAAGAGAGATAACGCGCAGCTTACGATACGTGGAGAACGAGCAAGAAGATGATACTCAACTCCCAACGGACGAGATAGCTGAAAACCAAGGCAATCAGCTACCTCCTGCAATTGCGGCTAATCAAAATCCTACTCCACGCACGATGTATGATTATGCTAAACCTTCTTTAACAGGAACTAAATCTAGTATAGTTAGACCTAGTGTAGCTGCAAATACTTTTGAATTAAAACCTAACACTATTCAAATGACACAGCAGTTTGTTCAGTTTGATGGTTTGCAGGATGAAGATCCCAACGCTCACTTAGCAAATTTCCTGGAATTTCGCAATACTTAAAAATCAACGGCGTTTCTGATGATGCCATTCATCTTCAGTTATTTCCCTTTTCACTAAGAAACAAAGCTAAACAGTGGTTGAACTCGTTACCACGAGGGTCTATCACTACTTGGGAATAAATAACCGAGAAATTTTTACTAAAATATTTTCCGCCGGCTAAAACGGCTAAATTACGTAATGATATCTCTTCTTTTGTGTATATGGATTTAGAAACACTTTACGATGCATTGGAGAGATACAAGGACTTATTGAGAAGGTGCCGTCACCATGGGTTACCGCTTTGGCTTCAAGTACAAACATTCCACAATGGTCTGAATCCCTCGACTCGGAAAATGGTTGACGCAGCTGCTGGTGGAACCATCAATACCAAAACACCTGAAGAGGCTTATGAATTCATTGAAGAAATATCACCGAATAACTATCAGTGGCAAATCATGATTACTAAGCCAACAAAAACAACCGGCGTTTATAACGTCGACTTAGTTACTATGCTGTCAAATCAGGTAGAACTTCTCTATAAAAATATTGATGGTTTTCTTAGTTCTACGCAGATACATCCAGTAATGAGGTGTGACTCAAGCGGAGGAGGTGTGCATACAGAATATCAATCCTTCAATCCCACAACTGAAGAGGAACAAGTCAACTATATAGGTAACAATAACTTTAGATCTCAAAATAACCCATACAGTGATACTTATAATGAAGGTTGGAGGAACCACCCAAATTTCTCCTGGGGTGGTTAAGGGAATCAAAAGCCACAAAATCCTTAGGGTTTTCAACAACCACCCTACCAACAGGAAAAGAAGCCAAATCTTAGAGAGATGCTCTCAAAGTTCATATTAGGGTCAGAAACCCGTTCTTAAAATACCGAGACAACACTTAAAAATCAACAAGCATCGATCCAAGGACTCGAAACTCAAATAGGCTAGCTTTCTAAACTGATCTCCGAACAACCACAAGGTAGCTTGCCAAGTAATACCAAACCTAACCCAAGGGAACAACTCAACGCAATTAATACTCAAGATGACGAAGGAGTCATTGAGCCTGAACCAGAACCGAGGCAAGAAACTGTGGTAAGCAAATGGAGAGATGAGGTAGGTCAAAATACAAACAAATCAGTGACTGTCGAATATAAACCTCGTGTGCCATACCCTAACGCGACAAGGAAAGACCGCTCAGACGAACAATTCAGTAAATTCCTTAAACTTTTGAAAAAATTACATATTAATTTACTATTTATTGAAGCTTTATCACAGATGCCAAATACAATGAAATTTTTAAAAGAAATTTTACTAAATAAGCGGAAGTTGGATGAAGCGTCGCATGTGGAGCTAAACGCAGTCTGCTCAACTGTTCTACAAAATAAGCTACCCTACAAATTGAAAGATCTAGGGAGTTTTACAATTCCTTGTTTAATTGGTAGTTTAGATATAAGTCATGCATTAGCTGATTTAGGGGCTAATATTAACGTAATGCCTTACAAAATGTTTAAGCAACTAGGTCTTGGGAAACCTAAACAAACTAGGATGAGCATTCAATTGGCAGATAAAACTATAAGATTCCCTAGGGGTATTATTGAAGATGTACTCGTGAAAGTAGATAAGTTCATATTTCCCGTTGATTTCGTTGTTCTAGACATAGAGGAGGATAATAACACCACTTTCATTTTAGGGAGGCCCTTTTTAGCAACTGCTAAAACAAATATTGATATTGGCACAGGTGAGCTTACACTTCGTGTGGGAGACGAAACAATCACCCTACAAGCTCGTAATTCTGGCATCACATCGAACATTGAAGGTAATAGTCCACACCAATCTACTAAAACTGACAATATGACTTTGCAGAAATTAAGCTTCAAAGAAGTTCACGAGCCATGTTCCAGAAATGATAAAGGACACATCCATGAATAACAAAGGCTACGGATGGAGGAGCTAGACGAATGGCGAGGACACAAACCGAGAACACATGATAAACTGAAACTACATCAAAACAAGACCGATACCTCTCCTAATCAACTTAAGGTTGGCGATAAAGTCTTACTAGATGCCGCAGATCCCCACATTGTCACTACCAGACCCAATAAGGAAATCCTTCTTACGATACTCAGTATTTTTCCATTCGGTACGGTGGAAGTGAGTCAACCCAAGTTCGACACTTTTAAGGTAAACAACACCCGATTAAAACCCTATTTTGATGAGATTGATAGTAGGAATGAGGAGTATAAACTCCTCAAACCACCCTAACCATTCACTAAAGAGGTAAGTGAGCTTAGACTATAAATAAGCGCTTCTCGGGAGGCAACCCGAGCACTAACATATTTTGATTTCTTTATTTTTTGTTTTTTATTTCTAACACTTTAAATAATTAGATTTATCTTTGAATTACAAAGTTTTTCAGCACACACGGCCAGGAACACGGGCGTGCCTAAGGCCGTGGCCAAGCAGGGGAAGAAACACGGTTGTGCGATACGGCCGTGTGGAAGCAGGACATGATTTCCCCAAAACACGGGATGCGATAAATGTAATATCCTGAATTAGGGCCTAATCACAATAGTGGTTTTGTGACCAAAAATCTGAGATAGAAATAATTATTTTATAATTATTTTGAGGTTTATGATATGATTGCATGATTGTGTGAAAATTTCGTGACAAAATTCTATGCATAAAGTGCTTAAGTTGAGATTAGGGACTAAATCGAATAATTTGCAAAACTTGTATTCTAGAAGTTTTTAGTATGAAATTGCTTTGGAATATTAATGAGGAGGTCTTAAATAGAAATTTGACCAATTTCTAAATTTTTGGACAAAAATGGGCTTGTACATGAAAATTTTCAAAGAAAGGTATTAAGAGTATTTTAGTCATTTTGTAATTAAAATTAATTAAAAGGGAAATTAAGGCCAAAATGTGTTCATCTTCATCAAGCCTTGGCCGAACCTTACCTCTCTCCATAGATAGGATTTCTTCAACTTCCAAGCTTCATAGTAAGTGATTTCAAGCCCCGTTTTTAATGATTTTTATGTTTTTGGAATCCCGGTAGCTCGATTTAGCTTATGCTAGCAATAAGTCAACCTAGGGTTCATATTTGGAAAAATACCCATAGGTGAAATTTGTGTATTTTGGTGTTTTATGATATAATATGAGGTTTTAAATTATGTTAGACAACTTTTGCTACTCGATTTTAAGTGAAAACGAGAAAAAGGGCTTAACCGGTAAAAATACCTAATATTCATAAGTACATGTTAGAGTGTGAATTTGATGTTTCCATAGAAGGGAAAAATGATCAGCATGTCATAAAACATAATAAAATAGGATGAGGTTTAGTTTACGAGCCTTGGGGGAAAAGTGAAAATATGTGAAAGTTTAGGGGCAAAATGGTAATTTTGCCAAAATTCGTACTAGGTATGTATTAAATAAATTAATTTGGTATTATAGATCAAGAGAAACAAGATTCAAGTTGTGATCGAGGGAAAAACAAAGTTTACGAGGAATAGGCTCGATTGCTAATATTTTGTATCGAGGTAAGTTAATGTGTAAATAAGGTAACATAATTTTTATTTTAAGTTATTTAATGATATTTTTATGATATGATATTTATTATCATGAAATATTATGCTTTGTGAATTATTATTTGGTAAAATGCAAATTATGTGAATAATTTGATAAGTATGAGATGTTAGCAAGTATCGATTTTTACATTTCGAAGAAGGTGATCAAAATGTAAAATTGAGAAGAATCCCGTTTGAACCTTGGGAATAGATTAGGGTACAAGTGACATGTCACTAGGATGGTTGAGTTCCGAACTCGTTGAGTTGAGTCCGAGTTCGTGAAATGTAACTAGGCATCTGAGCTCGTTGAGTTGAGTCCGAGTTCACTTATGGATGTGAACGCCCGAGCTAGTTGAGTTGAGTCCGAGTTCATCTATGGGCGGGTTACATGGTAGCTTGGCTACATAGATTTCAAAAGCTATTGAGCTTGTTCAGTTATGAGTATAGCACTTACGTGCACACTATCCGCATATCCAAAATTATATTCTGATGTGTTCAACGGTAAAATCCTAAGAGAATATGGAGAATACTTAAAACGATAGTGATTCGATGATGAATGTGTTGAAGAAGTGAAAATGGATAGGTGCGAGTTTAAATTCCTAGTTGAGAACTTGGTGAGACAAAATTGTGGTAAGATAGTAAGTATTCTTATGTTATGTGTGTTTTAATGATGTTTATGTTGGATTGCATGATCATGTTACTTATTATTTGCATGTGAACTTACTAAGCATTTATGCTTACTCCGTCCTTTTCATTCATTGTAGTTTTGACAAGCCGGCTTGAGAATCGAGATAGGTTGAAGGCTCGTTCACACTATCCGAAGACCGAAATTGGTAAAATGGCTTGTATATTTTGAATGTGGCATGTATAGCACTATACTCACTTTGTGTAAATGATCATATGATATGGTTATGGTTTGGTAAGAAACGAGTTTGTAAATGATTAGCTATTGGAATGGCTAATCAACTTTATATATGATAACATGTATGCTTTATGTCTTAACTAAACCATGAAAATCCTTGGAAAGGTAAAATTGGCCACAAAACAGAATCACACAACAGCAGTGACATGAATTTGAAAAATCACTAAAAATAGTATAAACGGAATTAAATGATAAATTAGTTATGAAACTGAATCTTGATAAGTCTATTTTCATATGAATGGAACAAAACAGGTAAACGAGTTATATTTTATGAGATATTTAAGTTTTAGTGAAACAGGGTCATAGTGGTCTTTGAATTCCCTATTCTGAATTTAAAAATTTACCATAAATCGTAAAAACATAATTATGAGTTTTAGTTTATATGTATGGATTCCTTATTGAGTCTAGTTTTAGTAGAAATAAACATCATAATCATTGAAACTCTGTACAGGGAGATATCTTATTCGTAATACACAGGGGTCAGAGCAGTCAAACCCTGAAACAATGGAGACTTTAACTAATAAACTGTACTAATTGGCCCAACCAAAAATTCTAGAAAAAAATTTGTAGATAGATATATGAGTTTAGTTTCAGGAAAAATATACGGATCTTAATTTTGAGTTTCGAAACTTGAGATATGAATTTTTAAGTGACTGTGATGCAGTTAGTCAGCTTGTTTGAAAATTTTTAAAATAAATTGTTTGAACTAGTTAATCAATGAATTAAGTTTAGTAACACCTCAAACTCGACTCTGGCGACAGTTTTGGGTGTGAGGGCATTAAATTTAGTGATATCAGAGTAGGTTTAGTCGGTTCTCGGACTAACGTGTTGTATGTACGGGTTTTGCTATACATGCCATATATATATTGTGATAGTGTGACGACTTCTGACCTTTTAAATGATTTTTTTTATAGTAAATGGATCCCAATCCAACTGTGGCTGATGATGTAGAGAGTAATGCACCAGCTCCGGCTAAAGGGGCAGTGCCAAATGAAAATCCACCTCCTACTGTTGGTCAAGGAGGAGGAGAAGGGGCTCGGGAAGCCTTTCTCCAGATGATGAATGCCTGGTATACTGACTTTGTTCGTACGAACCCGAATGCACAACCTCCCCCACCTCCCCCGATTCCTCAACCTGTACCCTCGATGCCTCAAGGTGTAGATCTGATGAAATTTCATAGAACTCCAGTTGACAGAATCCGTAAGCAAGGGACCGAAGAATTCAGGGCAAATGTTGATAATGATGCCGAGAAAGCAGAGTTTTGGCTTGAGAATTCTATTCGGGTATTTGATGAATTGTCTTGTACACCTGAGGAATGCTTGAAATGTGCTATAACATTGTTGAGGGATTCAGCCTATCATTGGTAGAAGACATTGATTTTAGTAGTACCAAAAGAGAAAGTAACTTGGGAGTTCTTTCAAGAAGAATTTCGAAAGAAATACATCAGTGAAATATTTGTTGATCAGAAGCATAAAGAGTTTCTTGAGTTGAAGCGTGGAAACATGACAGTTACTGAATACGAAAGGGAGTTCGTCAGGTTGAGTAAGTATGCTAGAGAATATATTCCTACAGAGGCTAAAATGTGTAGACGATTCGAAGACGGTCTCAATGAAGACATCAAAGTATTTGTTGGGATTCTTGAATTAAAAGAAATGGTAGTACATGTTGATCGGGCTTGCAAGGCTGAAGAACTACTTAAAGAGAAGAAAAAAGTAGAGGCTGAGACTAGAAATTGGAAGAAAAGATAGACGAGCAATTCATTCTCATAGCAATCTAAAAAATCTAGAAATATGAATCCTCGTTCTCAGATTTCGGCCGGACAATCATATGGAAATTTTAAGAAGCAAAATGTGGGTCTTAAATCTCAGACTACTTCCGTGGCTAGTGTGGGGAATTCGAGATTTGTTAAGCCCGAGTGCCAGCGGTGTGGTAGAAATCATTTTGGCCCATGTAGAGTGAATGAATGTTTTCGGTGTGGTTCTTCGGATCATTTTATTAGAGACTGCCCAGAGAGAGTTGAGAAAGAAAAATTTTAGAGTGTAAAAGCTAGTGGTGCAGACTCGAGGGGAAGATGTTCGAGAAAAGCTGGAAATGAAGCAAGCAGCAAGAATGTAGTCAGAGATTCAGCAGCTAAACCTGAAACAAGGACTCCAGCTAGAACTTATGTTATAAAGGTAGGTGAAGATGCTTCATCACCCGACATGATTACTGGTATATTTTCTCTTTATGATGTTAATAGTATTGCTTTGATTGAACCCGGTTCTACTCATTCATATATGTGCATGAAATTGGTGTCTAGTATGGATATACCTATTGAGTGCATAGAATTTATGATCAGAGTGTCGAAATCCATTAGGCAAATGTGTGGTAGTTGATAAAGTATGCAAGAAATGCCCTTTAATGATTCGAGGTCATTACTTTCCGGCCGACTTGATGTTGTTGCCGTTTGATGAATTTGATGTTATTTTGGGTATGGATTGGTTGACATTGCATGATGCTATAGAAAATTGCAAAGAAAAGGTTATAGAATTAAAGGGTGAAAGTAGTAAAATTCTAAGGGTTGAACCAGGCAAATCAAAGGCATTATCTAGTGTGATTTCTTTGATATCGGCTTAGAGATATTTGAGGAAGGGTTATGAAGCTTATTTGACATATGTACTTAATACAAAAGAAATTGAAAAGAAAGTTGAATCAGTGCCGATTGTGAGTGAATTTGCGGATGTATTTCCAGAAGAGTTGTCAGGTTTGCCTCCAATCAGGGAAGTAAAATTTGGTATTGAGTTGATACCGAGAATAGCTCTGATCTCGATTGCTCCGTATAGAATGGCACCAGCAGAGTTGAAAGAATTAAAGTTGCAATTGCAAGAGTTGACTGATAAAGGCTTTATGAGACCGAGTTTTTCACCTTGGGGTGCTCCCGTGTTATTTGTGAAAAAGAATGATGGTTCTATGAGATTGTGTGTTGACTATCGGCAATTAAACAAGGTGACAATCAAGAACAAGTATCCGTTGCTGAGAATTGGCTACTATAGTGTTTGCTTTGAAGATTTGGCGGCATTATCTGTATGGTGAAAAGTGCCAAGTATATACTGACCACAAAAGTCTTAAGTACTTGATGTAACAAAAAGACTTGAATTTGAGTCAACGAAGATGGTTGGAGTTATTGAAAGATTACGAGCTTGTTATTGACAACCATCCAGGAAAAGCGAATGTGGTTGCCGATGCTTTGAGCAGAAAGTTGCTATTTGGTTTGAAAGCTATGAATACTCAATTAAAGGTATCAGATGATGGTTTGATTTTAGCAGAGTTAAGAGCAAGACCGATGTTTTTACAAGAGATTTATGAAGCTCAGAAAAGCGATGATGATTTGAAAGCCAAAAGAAAACAATGTGAGGTTGATACAAGGTCAGATTTCAGAATCGGTTCTAATGGTTGCTTGATGTTTAAAAACCGGATTTGTGTACCAAAAAATGATGAGTTGGTTCAAAAGATTTTGTATGAAGCACATAATAGTTGTTTGGCAGTTCACCCGGGCAGTATGAAAATGTATAATGACTTGAACAAAATGTATTGGTGGAGTGGAATGGAAAGAGTTATCTCCGAGTTTGTATCAAAGTGCTTAATTTGTCAACAAGTGAAAGCTGAACACCAAGTACCTTCGGGACTACTCCAGCCTATCATTTTTCTTGAATGGAAGTGGGATCCAATTACTAAGGATTTTGTATCAGGGTTGCCGTTAACTTCGGGGAAGAAAGATGCCATCTGGGTAATAGTTGACAGACTGACTAAATCGGCTCATTTTATTCTAGTACGTATGGATTATTCTCTTAATAAGTTGGCTGACTTGTATATCAGTGAGATTGTTAGACTTCACGTAATACCTTTGTCAACATTTCGGATAGAGATCCAAGATTTACTTTGCGGTTTTGGCAAAAGTTGCAAGAGGCATTAGGTACGAAGTTAAATTTCAGTACTGCCTTTCATCCACAAACTGATGGACAGTCAAAGAGAGTGATTCAGGTTCTTGAAGACATGCTCAGATGTTATGTATTAGAATTTCAAGGTAGTTGGGAAAGGTACTTACCGTTAGTAGAATTTTCTTATAATAATAGTTATCTGACGAGTTTGAAGATGGCACCTTATGATGCATTCTATGGTCGTAAATGTCGGACTCTATTGTATTGGACTGAACTCAAGGAAAATTAGATTTATGGAGTTGATCTAATAAAAGAAACCGAAGAAAAAGTGAAAGTGATTCGAGATTGTTTGAAAGCTGCTTCGGATAGACATAAATCTTATGTGGATTTTAAACGAAAGGAAATTGAGTTTCAAGTTGGTGATAAGGTATTTTTAAAAGTGTCTCCGTGGAAGAAAGTTCTTAGATTTGGACGGAAGGGCAAGTTGAGTCCGCGTTTTATCGGACCGTATGAAATAATTAAAAAAGTTAGACCAGTAGCTTATCAGTTAGCGTTGCCATCCGAACTACAGAAGATGCATGATGTGTTCCATGTATCTATGCAACATCGGTATCGTTCGGATCCTTCACATATAATTTCACTGACAGAAATTGAGTTACGACCGGATATGACTTACGAAGAAGAACCGATTAAGATTTTAGCTCGAGAGGTCAAGCAACTAAGAAATAAAAGTGTCACTCTCGTGAAAGTATTGTGGCAAAAGCACGAGGTAGAAGAGACTACATGGGAACCTGAGGAAACCATGAGAAATCAATACCCACACCTGTTTACCGGTAAGATTTTCGAGGATGAAAATCCTTAACGGGGGGGGGAGTTGTAATATCCCGAATTAGGGCCTAATCGAAATAGTGGTTTTGTGACCAAAAATTTGAGATAGAAATAATTATTTTATAATTATTTTGAGGTTTATGATATGATTGGATGATTGTGTGAAAATTTCGTGATGAAATTCTATGCATAAAATGCTTAAGTTGAGATTAGGGACTAAATCGAATAATTTGCAAAACTTGTATTCTAGAAGTTTTTAGTATGAAATTGCTTTGGAAGATTAATGAGGAGGTCTTAAATAGAAATTTGACCAATTTCTAAAATTTTGGACAAAAATGGGCTTGTACATGAAAATTTTTAAAGAAAGGTATTTTAGTCATTTTGTAATTAAAATTAATTAAAAGAGAAATTAAGGCCAAAATGTGTTCATCTTCATCAAGCCTTGGCCGAACCTTACCTCTCTTCATAGCTAGGGTTTCTTCAACTTCCAAGCTTCATAGTAAGTGATTTCAAGCCCCGTTTTAATGATTTTTATGTTTTTGGAATCCCGGTCGCTTGATTTAGCTTATGCTAGCAATAAGTCAACCTAGGGTTCATATTTGGAAAAATACCCATAGTTGAAATTTGTGTATTTTGGTGTTTTATGATAGAATATGAGGTTTTAAATTATGTTAGACAACTTGTGCCACTCGGTTTTAAGTGAAAACGAGAAAAAGGGCTTAATCGGTAAAAATACCTGATATACATAAGTACATGTTAGAGTGTGAATTTGATGTTGCCATAGAAGAGAAAAATTATCAGCATGTCATAAAACATAAGAAAATAAGATGAGGTTTAATTTACGATACTTGGGACAAAAGTGCAAATATGTGAAAGTTTAGGGGTAAAATAGTAATTTTTCCAAAATTTGTACTAGGGGCTGTTTTGATCAATGTATGTATTAAATAAATTAATTTGGTATTATAGATCAAGAGAAAAAAGATTCAATTCGTGATCGAGAGAAAAACAAAGTTTACGAGGAATAGGCTCGATTGCTAATATTTTGTATCGAGGTAAGTTCATGTGTAAATAAGGTAACATAATTTTTATTTTAAGTGATTTAATGATATTTGTATGATATGATATTTATTATCATGAAATATTGTGCTTTGTGGATTATTATTTGGTAATATGAAATTATGTGAATAATTTGATAAGTATGAAATTATCTGAACTCGTTGAGTTGAGTCCGAGTTTGTGAGATGTAACTAGGCATCCGAGCACGCTGAGTTGAATCCGAGTTCACTTATGGATGCGAACGCCCGAGCTCGTTAAGTTCAGTCCGAGTTCGTTTATGGGTGGGTTACATGGTAGCTTGGCTACATAGATTTCAAAAGCTATTGAGCTTGTTCAGTTATGAGTATAGCACTTACGTGCACACTATCCGCATATCTGAAATTATATTCCGATGTGTTCAACAGGAAAATCCTAAGAGAATATGGAGAATACTTAAAATGATAGTGATTCGATGATGAATGTGTTGAAGAAGTGAAAATGGACAGGTACGAGTTTAAATTCCTGGTTGAGAACTTGGTGAGACAAAATTGTGGTAAGATAGTAAGTATTGTTATGTTATGTGTGTTTTAATGATGTTTATGTTGGATTGCATGATCATGTTACTTATTATTTGCATGTGAACTTACTAAGCATTTATTCTTACTCCCTCCTCTTCATTCATTGTAGTTTTGACAAGTCGGCTTGAGAATCGGGATAGGTCGAAGGCTATTTCACACTATCTGAAGACCTAAATTGGTAAAATGGCTTGTATATTTTGAATGTGGCATGTATAGCACTATACTCACTTTGTGTAAATGATCATATGATATGGTTATGGTTTGGTAAGAAAAGGGTTTGTAAATGATTAGCTATTGGAATGGCGAATCAAGTTTATATTTGATAACATGTATGCTTTATGTCTTAACTAAACCATGAAAATCCTTGGAAAGGTAAAATTGGCCACAAAACAGAATCACACAGCAACAGTGACGTGAATTTGAAAAATCACTAAAAATAGTACTAAATGATAAATAAGTTATGAAGCTGAAGCTTGATAAGTCTATTTTCATATTCATGGAACAAAACAGGTAAATGAGTTATATTTTATGAGATATTTAAGTTTTGGTGGAAGAGGGTCATAGTGGTCTCTGAATTCCCTGTTCTGAATTTAAAAATTTACAATAAATTGTACAAACATAATTAGGAGTTTTAATTTATATGTGTGGATTCTTTATTGAGTCTAGTTTTAGGATAAACAAACGACATAATCATTGCAACTCTGTACAGGGAGATATCTGATTATAATACACAGGGGTCAGAGCAGTCGAACCCTGAAACAGGGGAGACTTTAACTAATAAACTGTACTAATTGGCCCAACCAAAAATTCTAGAAAAAATTCGTAGATAGATATATGAGTCTAGTTTCAGGAAAAAATTACGGATCTTAATTTTGAGTTTCGAAACTCGAGATATGAATTTTTAAGCGTCTGTGACGTAGTTAGTCAGCTTGTTTGAAAATTTTTAAAATAAATTGTTTGAGCTGTTTAATCAATGAATTAAGTTTAGTAACACCTCAAACTCGACTCTGGCGATGGTTTCGGGCGTGAGGCCGTTACAATAAATCCCCACGGTCGTGCGACGTGGCCGTAGGTGAACTTGGTAAGTGAACACGGGCGTGGGAATGGAAAATCACGGGCGTGCCAGGAGGAAGGTTCAATTCTGTTTCTTCGGCACGGACGTGTCGTGAAGCTGTGGACAACAATACATGGGCGTGGTACCCTAACACACGGGCGTGGGAGAATCGAACAAAGATAGGCACAGCCGTGTGATATGGCCGTGGGCCACACATGCCCAAGACACACGAGCGTGGGATAGTAGCCAAGCACGACCTAAATTGCAAAATTCGAAAAACATGGCCTGACCTTCAGAGTACACGGGCATGGCCCTAGGACGTGTGCACCTACCCTATATAAGCAAATCACTGTTCATTTTCTTCTTCCTTTCAAAACCCTAGCCGAAATCTCCCCTTCTCCACTCCCTAATCCCTATTCCGGCCACCATTCCCCAGATTCTCATTTCCCCAACCCCCAAACCATCCTAAAATCCACTTCCCCTGCATTGATCCTCACTTTCCCATCTCTTTTCCCTCTATTTTCTTTACACACAACTGTACCCCCCGACACGCCCGTGCGTAGCCTCCAATTTTGTTTTTAAAGCTCAATCTCTCTCCCTTAGCGCCTTCAATGTCATCTTCAAGAGGAAAAAAAATCGTCGTACCAGCCTCAGAGAAGAGGAAGAGAGCGTCAATCCCACGGGTCCACATCTCATCGCGAACCATCCAGTGATGAAGATGTTTAGAAATATTTATTTTATTATTTTATATTTTTAATTTTTATTCAAACTACTTTTTATTTTTTATTTTTAATTTTTAGCAGATTTAAAATTTTATTATAAATTTCGGTTATTTCTTTTCGAGTACTTATTCTTCCTACTATCCCCTAAAAAGTTCCTGATTTTATCACAGTTATATAGAGCTCCTAAGCTCATCCTCATATAGGAACTAAAACTCCATCGGGAAAGGTTCTCCATGACTGCCATGTCCTGCTCGACCACGACCATAGTTACCATTAGATATAATATTCTTTTGGCGCATGACTTATGGCCTAATGAACCTCTACGACCACCGGAGTATCCTCATCCACTCTCGAACTGATCACTCTCCAAAACTCTAGTTTGAGGAATTCATCATACAGGAAGTTTCACTTCTCTCCCTATCTTATTTTTATACTCTAATATCCATCTTTGTACATTGAGAGCAATGTACATCTTAAGTGTGAGGGGTATTTATTTTATTATTAGAAAAATACCTGAATAATCATCTTGTTCTCTTGAAAAACTCTCATATCATATTTAGGATAAATTTTAAGTAATTTATGATTTTGATTGATATATCTTGAATTAAAACATAGGGATTTATGCATTGATTATTTAAACTTTAAGACAATAGAGAATCAAGCATGATGAGTTGATTTTTAAGAATTCAAAATCTAAGGTTGTTTCCCCAAGTCTAGGTATTACTTTGAATTGGAATTCACGAGTCTAAACATCAAAGAGCCATAATTTTTGTGAGATTTTTGAGCCTTTTGAGCATCTATTCATCCTTTCATGCTCACTTTTACTATTGCTTTGAGTGCGTCAGTATTGAACTGTTATTCTAGAACTTGCTTGATTATACATGTCGAGACCACACCATTTGATTTGATATGTCAAAATGATTAAGACACTTAGGATTAACCCACTCATGCCATAAAAAGTCTACCTCCACGATTAACCCCTAGTAAACCCCCTTGAACCTAACAAACCATTTCTTATATTACCCTTAATATTAACCTTTAACCCATTATTATTGAAATCCCCTAAATTAATCCCTATTTTTTTTGTCAAGATTTGAGTTGAATGGTTTGCCTAGCTATGTTTTGTTCTTGATATTTAGTCTATATTATTTAACTTGTTCTTAAAAAAAAAACTATGTATGCATATCTGTACTTTCATAATTCTGAGAGAAGCTCTGTTGTACGCAAGTAGAGATTAATTCTTTTTCTAGTTAGGCAACTTTTCAATTCAATCTCGATTCTAACCCTTTCTTTCAGCTTGAGACCACACCCCCTAACCAAGCCTCATTACAAACCTTTAAAGACCTTTGATTGATGTATCATCTTAAATTATAGTGGTGGAGTTTTGATTTTCATGCAAGCCTATGGTAATGACTTTCCATTATTGACTATTGAGTGCTTCCTTTATTGTCTTTAAAACACCTCGAGTGATTTGAGTGAATCTTTAGTGAAGATGTAAAACTCTGTGATATTCTGAATTAAAAGTAATTACTTAGATGAGGGAAGACACCTATGTTTTCAAAATAAATTGCTCAACTTGGAATGATTGAAACTTTTATGTTCTTTTAGTTAAATTCTCAATGAATGATTACCTATGGATTAATTTGAGATATTATTGATAGAAATTATAAGTTGAGAAAGATTTATTTTGATTATGAGTTGAGGAGTTTGCTTGAGGACAGGCAAATGCTTAAGTGTGGGGGTATTTGATAAACCATAAATTATACATATTTTTACCCCATGTTTAATGCATTTTACGGATGATTTCTCATTATAATTGGTGAATTTGATGCTCCTAATGCTTTAATTTCATGTTTTATACTTAAAAGAGCATAGGAGAGCGAAAGGAGCCAAAAACGAGACAAAAAGGGACAAAACAGACCAAATCGAGAAGGTGACACGGCCTAAGCCTTGCCACACGGGTAGCTCACATGCCCGTGTCTTTCAAGGGTGTCGACCAAGGCTTTCATGATTCACACAGCCTGGCCATTGACCCACACGACCATGTGCAATTTAACGGATTGAACACGGCTTGGCAATCACATCACACGACCGTGGCACACGGGCGTGTCCCTACCGAGCCCAAGTTAAGTCCAATTCAGAAAAGGCCACTTTGGAGGGCTTCTAGGCATTCCAAAGCCTATAAATACACCCTAGAAGAGGAGAAAAAGGGAGAAGGAGAAGGGGGTAAGGAATTACCCCAAGGAAGCTTATTGATCCATCTCAAAAGCCGGATTCATCATCAAGACTGAAGATCTCTCCTCAATTTCCTTTCAGGAGTTTTGGATTTTCTTTATGTTTTGTATTCTTTATTCTTCGGAGATTTTTTCTTATTTAGTTATGAACTAAACTCCTAAATACCTAAGGGGGATGAAACCTAAGATGAATCTTGTTATTTTTTTCTGAATCGTATGATAAATATTTAACTTGTTCTTAATTATGTGTTCTTAATTCTTGTTTTGATATCCCAGGATACTGATTCAAGACACTCTCTTATTCAGAGGAGGAATAGACCCTATCTAAGAGTACATTTGTCATAATTAAGCGGAGTTCATTGCGCGCCTAGAAATAGGGTGATAAGATTTTGCTGGATTAGGGTGAAACCTAATAAGAGGATCCATAGATCGAGTTAATGCAACCCTAGAATGTTAATTAGAGAAAAGTATTGGTTATTCAATCTAGGGATTAGATGTTATTAGTCTTGAATAGGGATAATAACATAACTTAAGGATCTCTACGGAACAAGTTGAATGAATAAATCGTCCGATTCGGAGCCAGAATAACGAGTAAAGTCTAGGTGGATTTTTCCTTAGGTATTGTCTCAAGTCAATCGATTTTCCCAAAAGCAATTCCCTAATTCTTTTCTCTATGCATTCTTAGTTTAAATAATTAGTTAATTAAAACAAACCCTTTTATTCTTAGGCTAGATAATAAAAAGATAGTTATTACTAGTACTTTTGGTTCCCTTGGGTACGATATCCCGGTCTTGCCATTACTATACTATTGTTTGATAGGTGCGCTTGCCTTTTCGTCGTGATAATAGTTAGTCTAGGTTTGATCTTCATTATAAATATTTATTACTTGTTACGAATCACGCGATCAGGCATGAATAGGAAAGGTCAGATGCGGATAAAAAAAAGTCTGTTTGAAAGGGGAGAAACGAAAGACGAAATTTCCTAGGAAAAGAAGAACCGGGTCGACATAAACACTTTTTTGGTTATAATAGTATAATGAGGAAGCATCTGTGCACGTTCATAGCTGCAATAACTTTTCTTTTTTCAATATAGATTTTAAGCCAATCCGGTGTCGTATCCCCGCTTGATAAGTTTGACAGGCTTTCCATGTGTTTTGGGATGCCTTTTGATCTGGGTCTCCGGTAGGAGAGAGGCTAGAAGAATCAATGGTCAATGGTTGGAAGCAGGGAAAGACCTTGGTGAGAAATGCTTTTGTTAAATGCCATGGATCCGTTTAAGACGAAGAAGCTATTCACTCTCATTGAATCTGCATTACTCCAACTATTTTAGAAGTTTTTGCCATTGACTCTGTTGTCTTAATCAAGCAGTGTTTTAAGGTTTTAGAGATAAAAAACCTTGACTCCGGTACTATTGACTCAAATGTGGGACTTGAGGTGCAGACGCTTTCATTTGTGTATAAGCTCTTCCCTTCCTTAGAGAAAGTGACATGCTTAATGGACGAGTCAGAACTATCTTTCTCTTGCTAGTGTCAGGTGCAGATGAAATTGAATCAGAAAGTAGGACAGAAGAGGCTCTTTGATGGCCCTCTTGGAAATAAAATAGGCATGAAGCCAATCTCTCCTCTAAGCCCTGTAGCAGTATAGATGGATGGCATGTATTATTAGTCGGCACTCTAGGAAAAAATTTGCTCAAGAGGGATGGGGTCTAAGCGCGGGCTGAACCTTTTAGGTCTAGTCTCGCTCAATCCTAGCGGCAACGACCTAAGCCAACCTTAATAGTCGAATTAGCATCGATTGAATCACAAATTGACGTAGTAGCTAAGATAGATTGAAAATGCTGTGAATAGGGCTTATGTTCTTCTTTTCCCCCGACCCTGGCATGTTCCTTCACTCAGCAATGGTGCCCTTGCTCTTAACAAGTACGCTTCTTGCTTACTCTAATTCCTAAGTAGGAAAGACCCAGTTGCTTATTATAGGATAGGATGCACTTCCCAACTGGTGAAACGAAAGAGCGAGATCTCTTTTCTTGTAGGATTCTCCTATGCTTAGTTCACCTAGCAAGGAAAGAAAGCGGAGCCGTGCAAGTAAGATCGTGAGCTTAAGGTCATTTTTGAAATTTGGTAAATAAAAGAATAAAGAGGGGAAAATCAAGTCAAAATTGTGTCCATCTTCCTCCTTGTGTGTTGAAATTTGCAAGAGGTCCATAGCTAGGGTTTTCAACTTTTCAAGCTTGATTATAAGTGCTCCCAAGCCCCGTTTTTGATGTTCTTTGCATTTTTGAAATCCTTGAAGCATGATCTATCCATTTCTAGCCATATTTTGAGCTAGGTTTCATGCATGAAATTTGACCCATGTGTGACATGTTTGTATTTTAATGATTAATGGAAGATTACGAAAGTTTGATCTGTCATGGACATCTTTTACTAAGTGATTTTTAGTGAAATCACCTGAAAAGGACTTGTTTGTAAAAGCTGTAAAAATGAATAGGAAATATGTGAAATAAAGGAAAATGTAGGCTGATGTGAGCATGGTGTAGGTACAACTAGGCTTAGGTAACTAAGAAAATGTACGCATTTCATTTTATGAGCCTAAGGATTACAATGTAAATAAGTGAAAAGTTAGGGGTAAAAGGGTAATTTTACCAAATTATGAATTATAGGTCAACACAAACAATGTATGTATTGAACAAGTTAAATTTGGCATTATAGATCAAGAAAAACGTGATTCAGGTCTTGATCGGGGGAAAAACAAAGTTTACGAGGATTAGACTCGTTTCTATCATTTTGTACCGAGGTAAGTTCATTTGCAAATTATGCAATATATACCATACTTTTTAAATGCTTTAATATTGCATTTATGGTAAGTACATATATAATTAATGTAATGTTGTACCATGTGTTTAATACTTAAATTTTATTATGAATTATGCTTGATTATTCCATAAGTATGTGATTGGTGCTAAGGATATTAAAATCAATATTACGAGAAAGCTCAATGGAAATGTGGTATCAAAGAATCCCATTTGAACCATAGAATAGTTTAGGATACAAGTGACATGTCACTAGGAACTATGTGATTTGAGCTAATGAGTTGTGGTCTAAGTTCATGATATATGCAACATATGTTTTGGCGTTTCGGGTACTGGTCTTATATGTTCTACGGTGGCTGGGTAGCCCGGCATGTGTTGTGGATACCTGACAGCTTGTGTGAGCATCCCGTGTAGTTACATCCTAACTGATAGCTTGTGTGAGTAGACCCGTGAGTAGCTTAAAAGCGAGCAACATGTAATATGTGATATTAGGTAGCAATGGCTACATATGGGGCACTTAGGTGCAAGATTCCGATGTATTCGATTGTATTCCAAGTGTTCAAAGGGTAGTCCAAGAGAAGCTCAATGGGTAATCTTGATGAATACGTCAAAGACAAGAAAGTAATTATGTTGTACAAGTGGGCACAGTTATGTACATCGAACTCATGAGAATGCCATGATATATAATGAATTTGTGCTTATAATATATATGAGAAAGTTATGCTTATGGGACTTGATGACATTATGAAACTTTGCCTCATGTTAATTGTATGATTTATGTTGCTTATTATTTGCATTGAACTTATTAAGCTTTAAAGCTTACCCCCTTGCTTTCCTTTTCTTATAGTGTCGCCAAGCTAGCTCAAGGATCGGAGGATGTTGGAGTTTTCGGTCACACTATCAATTGAATATTTGGGTATAGTTAGTCTCAACATTTTGAGTATGGCATGTATTGGGAATTGTTGTGTCATATTGATTAGCTAAATGTGTTGCCTCATGAAGGTCTTATGATTATTTTGTATATGGCCATGAAAGGTGCCTACTATTGATTATTTGGGTTGCAACCTTAATTGTTCATGCATGCATTCAATATGTTTATGCTTTGTGATGTGGTTGGTGGCTGCTTGTTGGTATGGATGTGATAAATGGCATATATGCTTAATAAATGAATCGGAACTAATAAGTATGACCATAACTATGATAAAATTTAGTAAAATTAAAGGTAGGTTTATAATAATGAATAAATATGAAACTGGTGTGGAATGCCACATGAAAGCATGATGGATTGAATATGAGCTATGTGACATTATAGACATAATTTAACCATGAATATCTATGCTTTGATTAATCAAATGTGCCATGTTGCATGTCATGAAGTGGGTCTAAGTGTGTGAGTGCTTAAAGGTGGCAAATGGCTTGGAAAATAGCCTAGGGTTTGTCGTCACGGTTAGACACACGAGCATGTGTCTAGGCCGTGTGTGACACACGATCTGCCCCATGGGCATGTGATCCGGCCGTGTGTCCCCTACACCCTAATTAATGCAAAACAGAATGCCCAGTAATAAACACACAGGCAGAGACACTTCCGCGTGTCTCAGCTGTGTGGAGGACACGGCCACATGGCATGGGTGTGTTCCTAGGTCGTATGAAGCCTGCACTTAATTTTTGGGATTTAATTCACAACACGGCCTAATCACACGGGCGTGTGACTTGGCCGTGTGATCTTATTTGGTTGATGATGTCATAGTCAGGGAGTTACACGGGTTGAGGACACGGGCATGTCCCAAGTCGCACGGGCATGTGTGACCACATGGCCTACCCACACGGGCATGTGACTCTCCAAAACAAGAAAATTTTCTAAGTGTCAAAAAGGTTCTGAAAGTTCTAGATTTAATCCTGAACCGTTCCTAATGTATGTTTAGGGCCTTGTAGACCTTATAAGGGACAATTTGCATGTGCTTGAAAAGATTTAAATTTGGATGAAATTTTATGGCTTAGTTTTGTATGTTTGTTTATGTTTAAGTCTGGTAATGTCTCGAACCCTGTCCCAGCGTTGGATACGGGTAAGGGGTGTTACAACATGGCTATCCATTTAAACCACTTTTTGGTTTAATTACACAAGGTCCTTGCATTGTTGAGGAAATTAGAGATTTGCCCGAAGATTTATATTTGACCGAGTCTCAGTCCTAAGTTATTGTGGCATTTAAGCTGCTTAAAAATAAAGCAAAAAGCAACTCAAATTCCAATAATTGTGGCTGGCCACTCATGGAAGAAGTTTGAAGAGACTAAACCCAGCTATTTTTAGCAAACTACCCATCTCTCTTCACCTGTAAATAAGACCCATTCATTCCCTCATTCAATCATCCCTCATCCCTCATCATTCCCTTTTCTCTCTCAATTCTCTTGGAATTTTCCATTTCCCACATCTAGAATAATCTCTTCATAGAGATTTTAGTAATTAAATCCTCTAAAGAGCCCTTGGTTGGCCACCTTGGAGAGCCATTAGCAAAAGAGCAAAATGAAGAAGCGAATGAGCCTCGTTAGTCAGAGTCTTGGGTGACAGCCTCTTTGATTAAATAATATTTTTTTAATTCATGCTTTGATTATATAATATTTATTTGATTCATGCTTATAATGTTTCCGCCTCAATCGATCATGTTTTCAATTAAAATCATGTTTGTATTTTGTTCATAGGTAATTGAAATGTGTAATAGCCCGATTTAGGGCCAAAATGGAATAGTGGTTTCAAAACCACGAATTTGAGGCTGAAAGAAATTATTTTGATTAAGTTTTAGAGTTTATATTATGATTTCATAATTGTGTGAAAATTTCGTTGCGAAATTTTATCGATTGGGTGTTTAATTTGATATTTAGGACTAAATTGAAATAGGTAAAAAAATGTGTGTTCTAGTTCATAAAGTACTTGATTGAAATGGGGGTTTTAAGTAGAGGTCCTTAAATGGAAATTAAACCATTATACTTTATATGGACAAAAATTAGGACATGGATGGAATTTTAAGAAAGTTTAGTAGTAAGGGCATTTTGGTCATTTGCATATTAAATGAAATAAAATGGGAAAAATAACACAAAAATGTGTTCATCTTCATTCAAGCTTGGCCGAAACTTACATGTTCTCCATAGCTAGGGCTTTTCCCAAGCTTTCAAGCTCAATAGTAAGTGCATTCAAGCCCCGTTTTTAATGTTCTTTACATTTTTGAAATCCTTGTAGCTCGGTCTACCTATTTCTACCATTATTTCGAGCTAGGGTTTATGTTAAAATTTTACCCATGAATGATATGCATGTATTTTTATGTTTTATGGTAGAATATGAATGTTTGAAGTTAGGAGAACGATCTTTTCTAAGCGATTTTTAGCGAAAACGAGCAAAACGGCATAATCGGTAAAAATACCTATTGTTCATAACTATGTGTTAGAGTGAGAATTTGATGTTGTCATAGAAGGGAAAAATGATCAGCATGTCATAAACCATAATAATAAGGGCTGAAATTAAATTCCCGAGCCTAGGGGCAAAATCATAATTTTGTAAAAGTTAGGGGGCAAAATGTAATTTTTCCATAATGTGATTTTTTGATTGAAATAAATAGTATGAGTGTTAAATGAGCTAAATGTGTTGTTATAGATCAAGAAAGGCGTGGAATCGATCTCGAACGGGGGAAGGAAAAGGTTTTGGACTAAATTGCAAAATTTCTATATTTTGCACCGAGGTAAGTTTGTATGTAAAGAATACATTAACTTCATTTACATTTTTATATTTCAGCCTATTATATGTATTTTAGCTAATTTTGAAACATAAATCGACTATTGGAGAAATGGAAATAAGTAATAGAGAGAAATCCCGGTTGAACATTCAGAAAAATTGAATAATATAGATGGAGTGTAGCTAGGTCACATGTATGGTGCTGAGTGCACATCATGTGTACAAGAAAGCTACGAGATACTATGTAGTAGCTAGGTCACATGTGTGATACGGGATGTATCCCACGTAGACAAGAGAGCTACAGGAGAGATAAATGTAGCTAGGTCGCATGTGTGATTCCAAGTGAAGGACCCCATGTAGACAAGAGAGCTACGAGATAAATTGGCTAGGTCACATGGGTGGTACTAAGTGTTCACCATGTGTACAAGAGAGCCGAATTATATGAAATATGATAGTGGGGCAGTGTGCTGAAACCATCAAGTATCGAGGATTGATCCGTATTGTTCAGTGGGATAATTTTACGGTGGCATTGTAATCATGGACTTATACTTGTGATGTATGAAATGTGGTGAAAATGAATTGTGATATGTATGCTAAGTGAGGTTAATACAAAGAAAGTGTGAAAGAGTGAATTTGCAATAATACTGTTTTGGACAGTAGCAGTGATGTGACTTTGAAAAATCACCAAAAATAGTATAAATTTAATTAGAGTCTGAATGGGATATGAAATTAAATCTCAATGAGTCTATTTTCATATAAAAGAAACAGAGCAAGCAAAGGGACTCTATATTTTGAGATATTTATATTTGTGTGTGACTTGTTCAGATTGACTATGTGATCCCCAATTCTGACTTTGATAAATCATTAAAAATTTTAAAAAAATAATTAATAAATATAGTTTATATTTATAGATTCCTTATTGAGTCTAGTTTTAAATTAAAAATGTTTCATGGCTATTTGAGTTGTGTACCAGGAGAAATTAAACACGTAGTGAACAGAAGTCAGATCAGTCGAGCTGTATAACAGGGGAAACTTTAACTAATAAACTGTACTAATTAGCTGGACCAAAAATTTTAGAAAAACATTAGTAAGAAGTTATATGAGTCTAGTTTCAGGAAAATTTTACGGATTTGAATTCCGAGTTTTGTAACTCGAGTTATGATTTATTTAGTGAACATGACGCAGGAGAGACAACTCAATTAAAGTGGAGTAAATATTGAAATTAAAAGTAGATACACTTGAGTTAATGTGTAAACTCATTAGTTTCTTTAATTATTATTTATATACTTACTTACTAAGCTATATAAGCTTACTTTCTTTTCTCTCTTTTGTCTTATAGTGTCGTCCGGCATTGCTCGGGAGTTAAGGATCGTTGAAGATCTGCCACACTATCAATACTTTTGGGTATTTGAACTAAACATTTCTTTTGAATTATAGCGTGTATAGTAGGCTTCGTTATTTTGTTACGTGTCATAATTGCCTAGGTTTAAAATACTGGTTACATTATTTAACCAAATTATTTTGTATAAGCCATTGAAGTTGGCTAATATTGTTCAAGACATATGTTATAATGATACATTATCTATTTGAATGACATATTTCTATTTCGGTTTCGTTTAATGATATATATTATGAGCTGGTAATACCTCGTACCCTGTTTCGATGTGGAACACGGGTAAGGGGTGTTACAAAATGCACCTGAATTAGCTGAGCGATCCTAACCAGACGACGGCTAGTGGACACATAATTGAAATGTGCATGCTCAATTTAGATCCTAACCCGATTAAATTGCAGGTTGCATAACAACTCTAACCAAGCTCTGTTATCTGCATAGTTTTTAGATTTGTGTGATTAAACTGCTTCAAAACTAACACGTCCTTGTTACCTCACACGAATGCTAAGAAACCCTTAGTAAATAAGGATTCGTAAAATGCATATTTATGTAAAGGAATTCGAAAGGACCTAATATGGTTTCCAAACTCATGAAAGATCGAGTTGCCATGGAATGTTTTTTCGAATGTTATTAAGCATGTTGATAATAAATTGAGTTTAATTAAAGTAATTGTCCTAGTTTATTTATGTTATTGTTGTTGCAAATTGTGTTTAATTTTGCTAAAATCTATTTCATTCGTATAGTTTGCATACTTAGGATAATTTGCATTAGAGATCATTGCATTTAGTTTAATATATTTAATATTAATCATTACTTCTCAACCATATTTTGTTTTTATTTACCAAGTTGTTAGTATAATTTTACAATTAAGTGATTTAACACAAATACAATCCTTGTGGAGACGATAACTCGATACTTACTTATTACTTGGTAATGACTGTGTACACTTACACAAATCTACGTGTTACAAGTTTTTGGCGCCGTTGCCAGGTATTGTTAACTGTTGCCAGTCATTTTTTTTGTGAAATTATTTACTTTTAATTTGGTTTATTTCTAACATTACTAACTTATTCTTTTTAAAAGTTTATGATTTTCTTTTCAAGCGTTTATGAGCATAGATCAGATTATCGATTTACTCCCTATAGACCCTGAAATTGAGCGAACTTTTAGACAAAGAAGACATGAACGAACAACTAAAAGATAAGTCGAGATGGACCTTGGAAATTAGAATCAACACCAAGGTAATGAAGCTGATCATGTACGAAATCTAATCCTCATTGCTGATGATAGGGATCGATGCATCAGACAATATGCTGTGCCACTTTTTAGTGAGTTAAATCCAGGAATTAGAAGGCTAGATATTGAGGCAACCCAATTTGAATTGAAACTAGTGATGTTTCAAATGCTTCAAACGGTAGGCCAATTCAGTGGTATGCCCACGGAAGATCCACATCTCCACCTTCGATTGTTTATAGAGGTGAGTGATTCATTCAAGTTAGCTGGTGTGACAGAAGAAGCACTGAGGTTGAAGTTGTTTCCATACTTGTTACGAGCTCGAGCATGAGCATGGCTCAATTCATTGCCACCAAGTTCCACATCTACACATGGCAAGAATTAGTAGAGAGATTTTTGGTTAAGTATTTCCCGCCTAGCAAAAATGCTAAGTTGAGGAACGAGATCACAACTTTCCAACAATTGGATGACGAGTATTTCTATGAAGCTTGGGAGTGATTCAAGGAATTACTACATAAGTGTCCTCATCATGGGATTCCTCATTGTATCCAGTTGGAGACATTCTATAATGGTATCAATCCACATACAAGATTGATGGTGGATGCTTCTGCGAATGGTGCAATTTTGTCTAGTCTTATGATGAGGCTTAAGAGATCAATGAGAGGATCGCGAGTGATAACTATCAATTGCCAACAAATCGAACAACTTCAGGAAGAGGTGTAGCCGGAGTTCATAAAGTTGATGCCCTCACTTCGTTATCAGCTCAGGTATCGTCTATTTTCTCTATGTTAAAATAGTTTACCACTAATAGTGCTAATAATTTTGCAGCTTAGCCACCAAGTCCATTTGAAGTAGTTTCCTATGTGTACTGTGGGGAAGGTCATTCTTTTGAGAATTGTCCATCAAATTCTGTGTCAGTGTACTATGTAGGGAACCAACATCAAAATAGGAGTAGACAAGGACCCCAGTCCAACTTCTACAATCTTTCATGGCGTAATCATCCTAACTTTTCTTTGAGCAACCAAGGAAATGGATCGAACAACAACTTATTGCAGCATAGACGCAACCAATCTCAAAGGTTTAATCAGTAAGCTCTAAAACCACCTCAAGCTGAGGCATCAAACAGTTTGGAAAACTTGTTGAAAGCATACATGGCAAAGAATGATACTTTGATTTAAAGCCAAGCATCAACATTGAAAAATTTGGAAAACCAAATGGGTCAGTTAGCTACAGAGCTTCGTAATAGACCACAAGGAACCTTGTCGGGCGATACTGAGAATCCAAGAAATTTGGGTAAAGAACATATCAAGGCAGTGGCATTGCAAAGTGGTAAAATTCTGGAACCCTGATTTATTGATGTCGAAGATAAGCTAATTGAGAAGAATCAACCAACTATTGAAATTCCTATACCAAAAGAGTCATAATCTACAAATACTGGTAAGGTAAATCCTAACTTAGTGAATTCAGATACTTTAACATCTTTTTTGGATGCAGATTTACCTACTTAGAAGTGTAACACCCCATACCCGTATCCTAAGCCAGAGCGAAATACGAGGCGTTACCGAACTTGAACTCATATTTACAACCAATTCCGAGTCTTCATGACTTGGAAAATTTAAAACTTTCTTAAACTTATCAATATATTCCTAATATGGGCTTACGAGGCCTAAAACACACATCGAAAATCATTCGGGGCCAATCCAGGTCCTTTTTCCAACTATAGAGAAATGTCACTTGACACACGAGCTACGCTCGTGTAGGAGGGGCAACACCCCCGTGTGAGCATTCCAACATGGCCGTGATGATGGTCTGTGTGTCTCACATAGCCTAAGCAAGACAGGGACATGCCCATGTTCTCCACCCGTGTGGAATTAATTCTAAATGCACACCTATAGGGGTTTTCACACGACCTGGCACATGCCCGTGTCTCTAGCCCATGTCCTTCACACGACCATGAAACGCCCGTGTCCTAACCTGTGTGCAAAAACCTGGACATTTTGTTTCTAACGTCAGCAATTCTTAAGGGCCACATGGCTAAGTCACACGCCCATGTGCTAGGCCGTGCCCTTCATATGGCTGAGACACACGGTCGTGTCTCTGCCCATGTGTTTACTACCATGCATACTGACTTGAAATCTTTTACGCGTAGGGGACACACGACCGAACCACACGCCCATGGGGTAGATCGTGTGTGAGACACAAACTAGACACATGCCCGTGTGCCTACCCGTGTGGACAATATAAGGCTATTTACCAAGCCCTATTGCCACCCTTACATATGTAGTTCTGTGACAGCCCTAAAGTGACCCTAGTCGGAAAGTGGTTTCAGGACCGCTAAATCGAGTCACCAAATTATTTGAGTATGATATTTATTGTCTAAAATATGTGAATATGAATGTGTGAAAGTTTTAAGCTTCGATTTAGTAAATTGCATGTGAATTTAGTCAATAGGACTTATGTGTGACACTTTTGAAATGTGATAGGTTAATCTATAAGGATCTATTAGTGCATGTAATCAAAAAGGATGGGTTTGCATGTCAAATTACCCAAAATTAGAGCTAGTGGCCGGCCATGCTATGGGGTGAAACATGTTGTAAACATGTTGTGTTAGTGTGTTATGTTAGAAAGAATAAAATAAGAGGTTAGTAATAAGATAATGAAAAGAGTGGGGTGATGAAAACAAAGCTGTCTCATCCATGCCCCCCCTCCATTGCCGTGACTAGAGAAAGAGGAGGAAAAAAAAGAGTTCATTCCTTGGTTCTTCTTGGCCGAATTGAAAAGAGGAAGAAGGGGATGAAGCAATCGGTCATCTTAGGTAAATGTTAAGGTAAGAAAGTTTATGCTAGTTCTTGAAAATTTAGTTGATGTTGAGTGAGATATCAAGTTATTTTTGGTAACCCACGTTGAAATTTTGATTTTTGATTGAGTAAGGTTTTCGGCTATGGAGATTAATAAGGGTGATGGTTATGTTTCATGCTAAATCTAGATGAACAATGGTAGTTGCTTACACCTTGATATTTATGAGTTCCTTTCTTGGTTCTACCTTAGATCCATGAAGTATATTTTCATTTGGTGTTGTTGGAGATTTCGGCCATGGGTAGAAAAATAGGAACTATAGATTTTGAGATTTATGTTAGAAGCTAATGAGTGAGAGTTGGATGAATATTAGGAGGTTAAAATTCATGGGATCATAAGCTTGTAAGCTTGATGATGAAATTTATGCTTTGTGAGGGTAAATGGTTTAAAAGGAGCATTCGGCCATGATGTAAGATTATGATGAAGTGATGCTAAATGCTTTGAATATTGAGTATATATTGTTATAAGTTGAATTTGAGGTTGTTAAGTTGTCTTTGTCATTGTCGAATGTGTGTATAGCTAAAGAAAACTTGTTAAAGTGCTTAGTTAAGTGATATTAGGTTAATGATATGTGTATCCGGTCATAAAGGTGTACATGAGGAAATGTTAGATTAATTGTGTTAAATTGCTCAATGTGATTAAAAATGCGTATGACCATTTTGTATTTGAGCTAAAGGTGGCCATATGACCTATCAAACTCCTTGTCATATTCGGCCATAAGCTAGCATAATGAGACTTTAATAAGTTAAATTTGTTTGAATTAGCTCAAGAGCTTAGAGGACCAAAGTTGGATAAGGGAAAGGAAAAAGTGATCGAATAGCCGCCGGAATCGTTCGACAACATCCGAGGTAAGTTTTCGAGTAATGAGACTTAGTTTATGATTTGATTAAGTCATGACGTATGAGCGTAACAAATATACGGTCATATGATGATTCTACTTGAATTATATGTTGAGTTAATTAGCCTATACGTATGACGGGTAGCCGTATGTGCATAGAGATCGTGTCATAAAGCAAACTAAACCATGTTGTTTGTATGTGGCTAGTGAGCCGAAAATGGGAATGCTTAATACGTGACTTGTGTTTGAACTCTAATTATGAAAATGAAATATAGATGTGTCATGATTTATTGATATGTGCATGAATATTCAGATGATAACCGGGCTAAGTCCCGAAGGCATTTGCGCTAGTGACTAGTTCCGGGCTAAGTCCCGAAGGCATTTGTGCGAGTTACTATATCCGGGCTAAGCCCCGAAGGCAATTGTGCGAGTTACTATATCCGGGCTATGTCCCGAAGGCATTCGAGCGAGTAGCTATATCCGGTTAAATCCCAAAGGTACTTGGCTTGGGAATGAGCGATCTTGCTGTAATAATTTCAATTAATACGCTCGTAAAATCCCAGCGAAGAGGTATGTTTCGTATATGCATTGAATTAGTTGATCCCTTACAAATAGTATTCGCTCAGTCGATAAATGAGCTACCGGCCTTTGGCTAAGTTGATCTTTTGTGTATGATTATAAGGGTTGGTAATATGAAGTAAGTATGATATTGAGAATTTGTGCATATGAAATTATCCGTTTAGCCATATGAATGCTACACTTTAGTTGTGTCTAATTTCATGGCTCAAAACTTACTAAGCATGAAATGCTTACTCCGTTTCTTTGAATCTCTGTTTTATAGATTTTGGTTCGTCAGCTATCGGACTCGGGATTGTCGAAGTCGAAGTCGTCCACACTATCAAAGCACTTTTGGTACACTTTTGGTTGAACTCTGAAATGGCATGTATAGGACTACCCCTTTTGTTGTTGTTGATCATGGACCCTTTGGTTTTGTATAAATTTGGATAGCCATGCGAAAATGGCTTATATATACTTTGAGCATAGCATTATAATTGTTTTGTATGTTGTTCATTGAGAGCTATGGAAATGTTTGGTAACGATTAGCCATTGGAATGGTTAATCATGATCATTTTGGTGCTATGTATGACAAATTCTAGTTGATTCATGGAAAACCATGACATAGGTAAGGTTTACCTTAAAAACAGATGCTGACAGTAGCAGTGGTGTAGATTTGAAAAATCACTAAAAATAGTAGGAATGGAATTAAATAGTGAATAAATTATGTAATCGAATCTTGATGACTCTATTTTTAGATGAAAGTAATGAAACGATCATATGAGTTGTATCTTAAGAGATATTTAAGTTTTCATGGAACAGGGCCAGAACGATTTTTGGATTCCCTGATCTGACTTTGGAAATTCACTATAAATTAACCAGAGATGATTAGAAGTCATTCCATATATGTATAGATTTCTTTTCGAGTCTAGTTTCTATAGAAACAAACGGCATCAGTATTGAAGCCCCTATACAAGGAGATATCCAAGTCGTAATCCATGAAGGTCAGAGTAGTTGAACCCTGTAACAGGGGAGAATTTAACTAATAAACTGTACTAATTGGACCAACAAAAAATTCTAGAAAAAAATTTGTAGATGGATATATGAGTCTAGTTTCAGAGAAAATTTACAAAATTTATTTTCGAGTTTTGGAACTCAAGATATGATTTTTAAGGTGAAAGTGACGCAGTTAGCCAACTGTCTGGAAATTTTTAAAATGGGCTGTGAACATACATGAATTATGTCTGTTAGCACCTCGTGGTCGACTCCGATAACGGTCTCAGGTACGGGGTGTTACAAGTTCTATGTAAATACGAACAGATACCAAGACAAGCATAATTCCTATAACCAAATCATCCACAATAGACATTCATTCAACCATGATAATGCATCTTTTATAAATTCAAAATGAATGTTAGCCATCATTTAAGGCTTAATACAAATTGAAGGGTTTCCAACCCGAGCCAATACCTATGGCTAAACCTCAATGACACAAAATAATAAATTCTAAGTCCTATACATGCCATATTCAAAAATATAAATCCAACTCTACCGAATGCTTCAGTTGATAGTGTGATTGATATCTCTGACTTCCGGTGATCCTTGAGCTAGTTAGGTAGCACTGTAAGGAAATGAAAATGGAAGGCAGTAAGCATAACAACTTAGTAAGTTGCATACAAGTAAGTATACAACAACAATTTATCAATAATCAACATGCTCATAACACCAAGGTAGGCATAAGCATAACTTACTCATTACTATCCTTACAAGTCACATATTATATATTAAGCTCATATCTCATACGTGCCAATTAGGTACCTATACCACTCACAACACGGTTATACTTTCCTCATTAGCTTAAGAACATAACTTTCACCGTTGAACCATTCAGAATACTACCGGATATTACATAAGCCTCAAGCATAGGGTAAGGTGCCGATGCCATGTCCTAGACACGGTCCTACACTGGCTCATATCTCAAGTTGATGCCATGTCCTAGACATGGTCTTATACTGACTATCATCTCATAGCCGATGCATGTCCCAAACATGTCTTACATTGGCTTACGTCTCGAGGATGATGCATGTCCCAAACATGTCTTACACTAGTCCTCGTCTCAATGCGGATGCCATGTCCCAGACATGGTCTTACACTAGCTCTCATAATGTGGCCGATGCATGTCCCAGACATGTCTTACACTAGCTCACACATGAATGACCCAAATGTCGTGGCATGAATATCCAATTTACTTCTTAAGGTTCCAACGAAAATTCTATTATCTCATTTATCATTTTACATTCTCAATTTCACAATCAAGCAATTTATGCTGTAATAATTCAAGAACATATAATTAACAATGTAGTTGTATTATTTACATACAACTTACCCTAGATTACAAAATGTGGTGACTAGCTGATTTAGTCGGTTTGCTTGGCTTTCCCCCGGTCTAGGTTCGAGCTTGGTATTTCTTGATCTATAATAAAAAAATGCACTTATTAAGTCACTTTATCAACCTAAACACTCAACAATTCACAATTGGGCTAAACGACCATTTTGCCCCTAGACTTTTGCAAAATGACCATTTTACCTGTCGGCCCAAAAATTCATTTTTTATCAAATTTATTTATTTTTCAAGACTAGTCAAACCTCTTTGACTCTTATAGCAACTCCAAATTTCCATTATTTTACACATTTATTATCTATTTTACAACTTATGCACATTAGTCCTATTAGGTGTTTTCATGTTAACACTTTTCACAAAAGTTGTTTATAAGACACCCAAGACTCATTTTATTCCATAAAATTTCAAAAAACCCCTAAATACTCTCATAATCAAACCCTAAACTCTTAATCATTTTGCAACATAGACCCCTCATTTGAAATCTCATGCTTCAAGGGTCTCAAAAATGTAAAAATCTTCAAGAAAACTCATTAAAATCACTTACTTGTAAGAGGAATAAGTTGCTGCAAATTTTTAAGTTCAAAACCCTTAAAAATGGCTAAAAAAATTGGTGGAATGAAGAGAGAATGAAAGAAAAAGATGATAGCTAGGCTTCGGTATTATTATAATACATCTTATGTCATCAAATTTCACCTAATGTTGACTTTTCAACATTTCCGTCTACCATGGCCGACTATCACCTATTTAATGGACCAGTTTCACTTTCAAAACCCCCAATTTATGATACATGACAATTTGGCACCCTTAGTTATCAATTTAAGACTTTTGCACTTTATGCGATTTAGTCCTTTTTCGTAATTGGGCTCACAAACGCTAAAATTAGCTCACCAATTTTTTCATGCACTATTATAAACATGATATGACTCTATTTTAAATTTCTCTAACTTCATATTTGTGGTCTCAAGACCACTATTCTGATTTGCCCCTAAAGTTAGGCTATTACAAGAAGAGTTATCTGATTCAACCAAAAGTTCCATCACCTCCATATCCGCAAAGATCGCAGCAACACAAGCAAAAATAGTAGGTGCAATTCAAGAAATTTTTGGATGTTCTGAAGCAGTTACACATCAATCATTGCTGGAGGCTTTCGAAAAAATGCCAAATTTTGTGAAGTTTATGAAGGATATACTATCCAAGAAGAAATGACTGAGTGAGTATGAGACTGTTGCCTTAACAAAAGATTGCAGTGCGTTTCTGTAGAACAAACTACCACTGAAATTGAAAAACTCAGGAAGCTTTACTATACACTGTAACATTGGTGAATCTTATTATGGTAAAGCTTTGTATGATTTAGGAACAAGTATCAACTTGATGCCTAAGTCTATTTTCATGATGCTAGGGATAGGTGAAGTAAGACCTACAACAATGACACTTCAGCTAAAGGATCAATCTTTAGCATATCCCGAAGGAAAGATCGAAGATGTTTTGGTAAGAGTCGAGAAAATTTATTTTTCTTGGTGATTTTATTATCTTAGATTTTGAAGTAAATAAGGAAGTGACGATCATCCTTGGGAGACCTTTCTTAGCCACGGGAAGAACATTAATTGATGTGTAGAAACGTGAACTTACCATGCCAGTTCAAGACGATCATGTAACCTTTAACATTCTTAAAGCGAAGAAATTTCCATATCCGATAGAAGAGTGTTTAGTTATTGAAGAGATAGAAACCTTGGTTTCTAGGGAAAGCAATTTTGAAGATCCATTGGAGAAAGCTTTAGATCATGACCCTTTGGAGGATGAAGAAGGTGAAGAAAACATGGCTTTAATTGAAGCCAATCCGAGAAATTTTATTCAATCCACGCAGTTTGAACTGTTGGAGTTAGAAGTCACAGAATTTTTGCAACCCAAGTTGTCAATTGAAGAACCACCTAAACTCGAACTAAAGGTGCTTCCTTCTCATTTGAAATACATGTATTTAGGTGATTGTTCTACTTTGCCAGTGATTATTTCAGCGGAGCTGACGAAAGATCAAGAGGAGCAACTAATTGATGTTCTAAAGAAATTTAAGAAAGCAATTGGTTGGACCATAGCTGATATTTGAGGTATAAGACCTTCTTTTTGCATGCATAAAATTATTTTTGAAGAAGGTGAAAGAGCTCAAATTGATGGGCAAATGAGGCTAAATCATATTATGAAAGAAGTTGTGAGAAAGGAAGTGATCAAATGTTTAGATGCAGGAATCATCTATCCTATTTTAGATAGTTCATGGGAAAGTCTAGTGCAGTGTGTGCCGAATAAAGGTGAAATCATGATTTTTGAAATTGAGCATAACAAGTTGACTCCAACGAGAACTATTATTGGTTGGAGAATATGTATTGATTACAAAGAATTGAATAAAGCCACTTGGAATGACCATTTTCCATTGCCTTTTATGGATCAAATTTTAGATCGACTAGCAAGTAATGAATTCTACTGTTTTTCAGATGGCTATTCTGGATATAACTAAATAGTTGTAACTCTAGAGGACCAACATAAAACAACCTTTAATTGTCCATACGGTACGTTTTCTTTTAGGCGAATGCCTTTTGGTTTATGCAATGCACCTGAAACATTTCAACAATGCATGATGGCAATATTCACTGATATGGTTGAAAATTTTGTTGAGGTTTTCATGGATGATTTTTCTATTTTGGGTAACACTTATGATATTTTGTTTAAGTAATTTGGCTAAGGTACTGAAGAGATACGAAGAGATGAATCTTGTCCTTAACTGGGAAAAATGCAATTTTATGGTTAAGAAATGGATTATCCTAGGGCATAAAATCTCAAAGAGAGGAATTGAAGTCGATAAAGAAAAGATGGACATAATTTAAAGATTACCAGGCCCAATTAATGTGAAAGGAGTCAAAAGTTTCTTAGGCCATATCAATTTTTATAGAAGGTTTATCAAAGATTTCTCAAAAATTTCTAAATCGTTGTGTTTGTTGTTAGGGAAAGATATAGTGTTTGATTTCAATAAAGCATGTTTAGAAGCTTTTAAAGATTTGAAAAAAATGGTTAATCTCAGCCCCAATAATCATTACACCTGATTGGAGCTCACCTTTTAAGTTGATGTGCGATGCAAGTGATTATGTCGTTGGATCCGTGATGGGTAAAAGAAGAAACAAAGTGTTTCACCCTATTTATTATGCAAGTAGACCTTTGATGGGAGCCCAACTCAATTATACGGTAATTGAAAAGAAACTCTTTGCTATAGTTTTTGCTTTTGAAAAATTTCACTCCTATCTTATAGGTACCAAAGTTACAGTATTTGCTAACCATGTGGCCATTAAATACTTGCTCATAAAGAAAGATGTGAAATCAAGGCTAATTCGTTGGATACTTTTACTCCAAGAATTTGACCTTGAGATCCAAGACAGAAAAGGTGTTGAAAATCAAATAGCTGATCATCTATCGAGATTGGAACAAGATGAGGTAACTCAATCATGTGTGCCTATCAATAAGAATTTCCCAGATGAACACTTATTTGAGGTAAGTTGAATTCATGAAACACCTTGGTTTGCTGATTTTTCCAATTATCTTGCATGTGGAATAATTCTCGAGAAATGACATACCAATGAAGGAAAAAATTCCTTCATGATAGTCGATATTATTTTTGGGAGGATCTGTTTTTTTTAAATAGGGTGCATATAATATAATCCGAAAGTGTGTAGCTGAAAGTGAGATTGTTGAGATCTTGTATCATTGCCATTCATCTCCAAGTGGGGGACGTTTTGATGGTTTATGAATTGTAGCAAAGATTTTGTAAGCAGGTTTCTTTTGGCCTAGATGATTTAAAGATGCTTATGCTTATGTGAAGAACTATGATAAATGCCAAAGGATTGGAAATATATCAAGGAGGAATGATATGCCCTTGACAAACATTTTGGAGATTGAATTATTTGACGTATGGGGCATTGACTTCTTAGGCCCATTTCCTTCTTCATATGGGAACAAATACATCTTAGTTGTTGAGGACTATGTATCCAAGTAGGTTAAAGCTGAAACATACCCTACAAATGATGCTAAGGTAGTCATGCGATTCCTACATAAGCACGTGTTTACATGATTTCGGACACCAAGAGCTATTATTAGTGATGAAGGTTCTCACTTTGTAAACAAATGGCTTAAGTGGTTGCTTACCAAATATGATGTTAAGCACAAGGTTGCTATTGCTTATGACCCCCAGTCGAATGGGCAAGTTGAAAGAGTGAACCGTGAAATCAAAGGTATCCTTGAAAGGGTACTATGCCTTAGCAGAAAAGATTAGTCTGGAAGGCTTAATGATGCATTATGGGCCTCTCGAGCAATATTTAAGACACCGTTAGGAATGACTCCTTATCGGTTAGTCTTTGGAAAGGCATGTCATTTTCCACTAGAGTTGGAGAATAGAGCTCACTGGGCTTTGAAGTAGTTAAACTTTGATCTTAAGCAAGCTAGTGAGAGAAGTATGTTACAACTTGATGAGTTGGAAGAGCTGAGGTTGTTTTCTTATGAGAATGCCAAAATGTGTAAAGAAAGATAAAAAATATTGCATGATAGTCATATACAACCTCGCTAGTTTAAAGAAGGTCAAAAGGTTTTGTCGTTTAATTCAAGGTTGAAGTTATTTCATGGGAAGCTTAAATCCCAATGGAAAGGACCCTATACCATCTACTGAGTTTATCCTTATAGTTATTTCCTAGGAAGCTTAAATCCCAATGGAAAAAACCCTATACCATCTACCGAGTTTATCCTTATAGAGCTATTGAATTATACAACAATTACAGAGGTATGTTTAATGTTAATGGTCAACATCTCAAACACTAGTTGAGCGAGTTGAACCCTCGATCAAATTAACAGACCCTTGATTTTTCATGAACTCATTTTGTAAATAAATAAATAATTAGAACTTATTTTCTTAACTTATTACATTTAATTAATTCTGCCTAAGGAGATTGGAACTTAAGTGGGACCGCTGTGACCCCTCTAACCTTTCCTGGGAATTAATTTTATGTAATTTGTTAAGAAGAAATTTTCTAATTAAGATTTAAAATTTTTAAGTTTCATTTGTTTTGTTTTAATTTTAATTGTTTATATTAATAAAGGGGGTCAAATTTGGCCCAAGTACTAATCAGTTTTTTTCTTAAGTTTATAAATACAATCTGAGTTTGATGCCCAAGACAGCAAAAATGAGGGAAAAATCCATACTTAGCTGCCACTCATATTACTTGCCGCCAAAGTAACCCTAATGTAGCTAAATTTCGCTACATGTTGCCCTAATTCTTCCCTATATAAACCCCTCTTCATTCTACTAATTTTCATATCCCTCAAAGCAATTTGCTTAACCCCTTAAAAAATCCCTAAATCTCTTTTTGTTTTTTTTTGCTGTCAACCTCAAATCCTAAAAGAAACCTTAGTTCTCTTCCCTTTTTGCCGAAACCATCTATTGTCGCCACAAGAAGATTACCGTAGTGTCGCTGTTGCTATCACATGCCGTCGTTGCCACTGCACTATTATTGTCGTCGTAAGATTTTTGCCGTAGCAAGTCTTTAATACTTTGCCGATTTCTTTTTTTCCCATTGTGCAGATTTTTTTCCTATTTTCAAGGAAAGATACCATGCCTTGTAAAAGAACTAGATCTTCAAAGACTACTCCTGAAAACCCAATTTTGATCGATAAAGAAGTGAAAGAGATATTCGATCCATTCTTCAAGCATCAACCTATGATGCCGGAAAAAGGTTTTGACCTAAAGAGTAATGATTTGATGGTTGTTCCTATACTGATTAGAAAGAAAATCAATGCTCTCAAGTGGGACTGATTTTGTGATGCTCGTTCACTTCCCGATGATGAACTAGTTTGAGAATTCGATGCTAGTTTGTCTATGCAAGATGCTACTGAGGTCATCGTTTGAAAGAAAAAGTTACTTCTAAGTCCATCAATAATTTGTTTAACTTACCTGATGTTGAAGAAGATGATTACTACCCTATGATGAACACTATCAATTGAGATTTTCTTCAACAAGTACTTGATGTTGTGACAAATCTGGGATCCCAATGGATTATAAGAAAGTATGGGAGCCATTTTTGCCGAAGGGAATACCTAAAACCAATAGCAAAGGTATGGTTGTATTTTGTTTGCTACAGCTTTATACCTATCTTACATAGTTCCACCTTCTCGATGGAACAGATGCTCTTGTTATATGCAATTTTGATAGAAAAGTCCATTAATGTTGGGAAAATTATTCTTAAGGAGATTCATGATTGTGCTAAAAAGAAGACAGGAAGTGCTTATTTCCCATCATTAATCACTTCACTTTTCTTAAAACACAAGCAAATCTGAATGGGCGATATGTTCAAGGATGCATTACAAATCAAGATCTTCAAAGGTTAGTAAAGAAGATGCATGAGCTGAATCAAGGCGAGCAATAAGAGCCAACTAAGCCAGATATTGAGGAGTCAACAAATGAAATTGAAGCTGAAGCTAATTTGGTTACAGACACTAAAGAAGAAGAATTTGACAAGGAACCGAACAGTCCTCAACCAGTTGAAGGATCTACAACCCCTGAACCAAGGGTTGAGCCAGAAGAAGAACAAATCAAGCTAAATGTTGAACCTGAATCTACAACTCCTATGCTGACTTCTGCAAGTGCGTCAAAGAAATCGGAGTTGCCAATTTTGATGGATATGTGTAAGTTCATGCACAATCAACAACAAACTTACTGGAAATATGCAAAAATTAGAGATGACTCAATTTGAAATACTTTTAAGAATATCTCTAATACTCTTTTTCCTGAGTTCCCAGATGCTATCTTTGAGACATGGATGGAAGGTACTGACTATACAAGTAGAGATGGAGCTGAAAAAGACAAAGGAAATGAGTCAGAAAAATAAAAAGGGGGGATTCTTGTCTTTTTATTTATTTAATTATTTTTAGGTATTTAGGAATTCATTTCTTTTTTAATTAGGATTTAATTTTTACAGAATAAAACATAGCAAACATGAATAAACTTAACACTTCTTTAGAAAGAAAAAGACTAAGTGATGTGGTAATGGGAATGAACATGTTTAGGATTGAATTATTAGGAAAGACTTGGTATTTAAGCAGTTTTAATGACTCACCTCTCTTTCTTTACAACCCTACTTGGTGTTCAGTTTTCATTCATTACTTTGTTCTTGCAATAAGGACATTGCTTCTTTTAAAGGCGGGTAAGGTAAATAAATTGCTCAAATTTTTTTATTTTTCAAGTATGTTTCAATCATTTCTTTCATAAGTATGTTTTAATAAATGAATGTTTAGAGACATTTTTTATTAATGAGATAGTTTGCATGCAAGTATGAATGATGATTTTATCTGAGTGAAAGTATGTTATCATAAAGAATAGAATGCTTGTATGATCCTAGCCTTAGTAATATTTTCCATGAAAACTTAGTTTCTCTTGAGATTTGACATGCATGAAGGTTTATATCTTTAGAATTGACTTAGTAACTTTCTTGAGGCGAAATCCTAGGGGACATAAAAATCTAAAATGATATAGGCATTATTTCTTTGGATCGTTTAAGCCTTTTCAAGCCAACCCTATGATTTTAGACCCTTGAAACTATAATTTTGAGCTTAAAAGCCTGTTTATTGCAATGAACCTACATTATAAACTACATTACCATCTTTTAAAGTTATCCTAATTTTGTGTACCCATCTTAACTAAAGTTGTCTTGGTAATCAACATTTGAGGAAATTTTCAAAAAGATGTATGTGCTCATGCTTAAAAAAATGAAGGAAGAGCGAAGAAAAGTTTGCTCAGTCTTCAAAAAAGAAAAATGTATGAGCTTGAGTTCAAAATAAGTTTGGGGGTGTTCCAAAGGTTCACTTAAAGGAAAAAGGTTCTATTTTGAGAAATCCAAGACAAAGTTAAAGGTTAAGATTTTGAAACCGAGATGTCTCATCTCTTAAAATCCCTACCTTTAACCGAACCCCATTACTATAACACCCCAAACCCGGCCCAGACGTTATGGCCCGATCTGACGTGTCACATGGACTTACGACTTAGTATGCATTCGCTGGTTTAAGTGATTGGGGTGGTCTTTGTAAAAACAGTGGTTGAATGAAAAGCCGGTTTATCAATCTTTAGGCTATCCATTTGTTGTACTTGTTGAGTCTTGAAAACGTTCATTAATTTTGAAAACCTGTGCAGCCTAACACTTGCAGTTTCGTCATAGTATAAATATAATCAGAAAATAAAACCATAGCGGAAAAAAGAAATTTAAATAGCGGCCTTATTACAACTTAAAACCCAAAATTAAATCAAAATATAAAAATAATAAAAATAAACTAACTTAGAAAAACCAACTTTGCAGATGATGTGGCCACTCCGAATCCCTCACAGCTCCAAGTCCACTATGGTTGGGGATTTCCTGCAGAGATGAAAATAAAGGGTGAGTTCGGTAAACTCAGTGTGTAACATAACCCAACCATAGCCCAAAATAGATCAAACCTCAGAGTCAGACTTATCTGGGCCTTGGCCCAGTACAGAAATCAGAATGAAACCCATAGGCCCATAGCAGATACAGAACAAATATATCATGAATGTAGAAATCCCAACCCAGAGCCATCCATAACACCCCCGTACCAGCCTTACACCATGTGGGGAGACTACTAGACCCACCCAACCGCTACACACCACAAAAATTGCAGCGAGGCTGCCAGATATTGTGACGAAGTCACTAGATACAGATATTGTGGCTAGGCCACCAGAACAGATATATATATGTGGAGAAGCCACCAGATTGCAGCGAGGCTGCCAAATATTGTGACGAAGTCACCAGAACAGATATATGTGGCGAGGCCACCAGATTGCAGCGAGGCTGCCAGAATGCTTCCTCCATCAATATAAACCCATGTCCCATGCAACAGAAATAATATGTCATGGCATATGTATACAGAAACAGAACATCATGCTTTTCAGGAAAAAAATAACCCTAGGGGTAAAATCGTAATTTTGCATGCACCAGGGTATTTCAGTAATTATTACCTATTGCTAAGGTTTCATGCTCATTCTAACGTTTACCAAGTAATCAGAAGTACTTACCTTGTCTTTTTACCAAAGTGGGCCCGTTGGCCCATTGGCCCGTTTCAGCCTATTAAGCCCAAAAATACCATTGTGCACGAAAATGCACACTCTGCACTCTAATCATCCAAATGCACCATATTCATTAACAACTCTCTCACAAGAGCTCGCACGCTCGCAAGTTCACAAAATACCAATGTTTCGGTATTTCAGCTTTTACCGATTCAGTCTAAGGGAGAGTGTCGTTTACACACCTGGTTGATGACGATTGATGACGATATCTCCCACGCGATAATCCTACAATCGATCACTAACACATTAGAGTTACGAATTAACGATAACTAACATAAATCCATGTCAACTAACCCAATCATCACACAAGTTAGTCATTTACGTACGAGGGGCAAAATAGTCATTTTACCCTCCAGGGGTAAATTGGTAGTCCTACTCTACAGGGGTATTTTAGTAATTCTACAACTTATCCACTTGGGCCTACAGACCCATTGGGACCACATGGCCCATTTCAGCCCATCGCGGCTCGAAATAGCTGTCCTACTGCTAGAGTAATAAGAAATACACACCTGTTAGGAGACTGCAGTTAATCCGCGCTCCAAACACTCTTAGCTGACACCCAACCCAAACGAGCACGTCACAAAGCGAAAGGGATCATCCAAGAAGGGTATGCCTACTCTCCTCATGGTTTGCTCTATTTAAAGCCAGCCCTCCATCTACTCTTATGTTAGCTTCCTGATGTGGGATCCCTCCATCACCAGAGTTTAAAACCAACACCAACTCTTGCCGTCCCAACATAGCAAAATAATCAACCTTTGCGTGCCAAGAGATTCGAACCAAAGTCCTCTCACATGCCAACTCACGCCACCTACACTAGGCCATTAACTCATTTGTGTCATAAATCCAACATATTAAACTTTAAAGCGCACCTACTTACTTCCAGATTTATTGAAAAGAAAAACCAAAATATATTGCAAGAGCCAAGACTTGAACCTTGGACCCCTTGCTTCCTCTATGGTGTCACTTCCTTGTCCCCTAAGTGGCGCCACCTTGCCACCACACCACACTCCTTTTTGTGTCATCTTTTACCCTTTTACTCTTAAAAGCCCAAACGCCAATTGCATCACCTGTTCATAAAATTAAAATTCTGAAGACTACCACGGATTTAACTTAAGTTTGGGCCTTCCAAAGGCCCACTAACCTACTAAAATATATATTTTAACCAACCAGAACACACACAAATTTTAAAAATCACAGAAACACAGAAAACCCGAAAATTGGGGTGTTACAACTCTACCCTCCTTAAAGAAATTTCGTCCTCGAAATTTTACCTGAATCAAACAGATGAGGACATTTTTGATGCATCACCACTTCTGGCTCCCAAGTAGCTTCCTCTCTGCCATGATTACTCCATAGCACCTTTACTAGCGGAACTGATTTCCTCCTCAAAATCTTAGCATCTCGATCCAAAATCTGCACAGGCTCTTCCTCAAAAGTCAAGTCTGTTTGGACCTCGATCTCTGCAACCGGCACAACATGAGCAGGGTCAGAACGATACCTCCTTAACATGGAGACGTGAAAGACATCATGAATCCTATTCAACTCTGGAGGTAGCTCCAACTGATAAGCTACTGGATCCACTCGCTTAAGAATCTGATAAGGCCCAATGAACTGTGGACTTAACTTGCCTTTCCTCCCAAACCTTAATATTTTCTTCCAAGGCGAAACCTTCAAGAAGACCGTATCACCCACAGAGTACTCAATTTCCTTGCGCTTCAAATCTACATATGACTTCTGTCTATCAGATGCTTCCTTCAACCAGTCTCTAATCAACTTGACCTTATCCTCAGTATCTGCCACCAACTCAGGTCCAAGAACCTGTCGTTCACCCAACTTGGTCCAACAACTAGGTGTACGACATCTTCGCCCATACAGTTCCTCATAAGAAGCCATTCGAATACTTTCCTGATAACTGTTGTTGTATGCAAACTCTGCCAACGGTAAGTAATCCTCCCAACTGCCTCGAAAGTCGATAACGCATCCCCTCAACATGTCTTCCAGAATCTGGATAACCCTTTCCGATTGACCATCATTCTGAGGATGAAAGGCTGTACTAAAGTTCAACCGCGTACCCAATGCCTCATGCAACTTTTGCCAAAACTAAAATGTGAATCTAGGATCTCGATCAAAAATAATCAACACTGGCACTCCGTGAAGTCTCACTATTTTCGCCACATAAAACTTGGCTAACTTTTGAAGTGAATAATCAGTGTGGGCAGGTATGAAATGAGCAGATTTGGTCAACCTATCCACAATTACCCAAATCGAGTCCTTCTTCGACGGTGTCAAGGGTAACCCACTCACAAAATCCATAGTTACCCTCTCCCACTTCCAAAGTGGTACTTTCACTGGTTGGAAAAGTCCGGAAGGTAATTGATGTTCAGCTTTCACTTACTGGCAAGTCAGACATTTTCCCACAACTTTCGTTACCTCTCATTTCAATCCAGGCCACCAATACAACTCTTTTAAGTTGCGATACATTTTACTCCCTCCAGGATGCATAGCACATAGACCTCCATGAGCTTCTTTCAGAATTGCTTACCTCAAGTCAGAGTCCTTCGAAATACAAACTCTACCTCGGTAACACAGAACTCCCTCACTGTTCAGCCCGAACTCAGAAGTATCCCTATTCTTAACCTGCTGGAATCGAGAAACCAGGGACTCATCCCTCGACTATTTTTCATTAATCTCATCCACCCAGGTCGGCCTAACTTGCAGTTCTACTAACAGACTACCGTCGTCATGCAGACTCAAACGAGCAAACATGGCTCTCAGATCAGATACAGTTCTACGACTTAGGGCATCAACCACCACATTAGCTTTGCTTGGGTGATACTCAATCGCGCAGTCATAATCCTTAAGCAACTCTATCCATCTCCGCTGCCTAAGGTTCAGCTCCTTCTGAGTCAGCAAGTACTTAAGACTCTTATGATCTGTGTATATAATACACCTTTCTCCATACAGGTAATGTCTCCAAATCTTAAGCGCAAAGATTACCACTGCCAACTCCAGATCATGAGTAGCATAGTTAACTTCATGTGGTTTAAGCTGTCGCGATGTATAAGCAACCACTTTACCCTTTTGCATCAGCACACAGCCCAACCCTACATGTGATGCATCACTGCATACGATAAAATCTTTTCCAGACTCCGGCTGAATCAGTACAGGTGCCTCAGTCAGAACTTTCTTCAGCTTCTCAAAAGATTCCTGTTGTTTCTCAGTCCAAACAAACGGTACTCCCTTTCTTATAAGCTTTGTCAAAGGCGCTGCCATCACAGAAAATCCTTCCACAAACCTTCTATAGTACCCAGCTAAACCCAAAAAACTTTGAATTTCCGACACTGACCTCAGTGGCTTCCATTCCAAAATCGTTTCAATCTTTCGAGAGTCCACCTTGATCCCTTTAGCAAAGACAACATGCCCCAAGAAAGTTACCTTTCTCAACCAGAACTCACACTTACTAAATTTCGTATAAAGCTCATTCTCCCTCAGCACTTGCAGCACAATACGAAGATGCTCATCATGCTTCTCCTCAGTTTTAGAATAAACTAGAATATCGTTGATAAAGACAACCACGAACCGATCCAAGTATGGCTGGAACACTCGATTCATCAGATCCATAAATGCCGCAGGTGCGTTCGTCAACCCAAATGGCATAACCAAGAAGTCATAGTGACCATACTAAGTTCTGAATGTCGTCTTGTGAATATCGACCTCCTTAACCCTCAACTGATGATACTCAGATCGAAGGTCAATCTTGGAAAATACTGAAGCTCCTCAAAGTTGGTCGAATAAATCATCGATTCTCGGTAGTGGGTACTTGTTCTTAATCGTCAGTTTGTTCAACTACCGATAATCGATGCACATCCGCATTGACCCATCTTTCTTCTTTACGAACAACACTGGTGCTCCCCACGGAGACACACTTGGTCTAATGAAGCCTCTATCCAATAACTCTTGAATTTGGAGTTTCAGCTCCACCAACTCCTTCGGTGCCATCCTATAAGGTGCAATGGACACCGGTGCCATTCCAGGCAACAAGTCGATTCCAAAACCCAACCCCTTAGTTTGGGGGCAAAACCAGAAGCTCTTCTAGAAAAACATCTTGAAAATCCTTGACGGTTATAACTTTATCCACTGTTAAATCTTCAGTTTTTGATTAGCTTACAAATGCCAAATAAGCCTCACATCCCTTTCGAATCCACTTCTCGGCTCTCAATGCCGACACCACATTAAACAGATAATCCCTACGCCCGCCTATCACCAAAACCTTCTCATCCTTTGTGGTCTTTAACATTACTCGCTTAATAGCACAATCCAGAGTAGCCCTATGCTTAACAAGCCAATCCATTCCCAAAATGGGATCGAATTCTCCAAAAGGTAGCTCCATCAGATCTCCAGAGAAAACTTTTCCTTGAGTTTCTATAGGCACATCTCTATATAGTTTATCTACCCTAACTGAGTGAACCAAAGGACTTAGTACAGATACCCCACTCACGGTCTCCTCAGAGCGCACACCCAGTGACCCAGATATAGCACATGCAACATATGAATGGGTAGATCCATCATCTATCAACGCAGTGTATGGCATACTGGAAATCAGAAACGTACCAGTTATGACGTTAGGTGCATCACCCTCCTCTCAGCGATGAGCTACATATGCCAACGCCGGCTGACGAGCCTCAGCAAATCCAGCACCCCTGCTAGGCACTCCTCTTCGTCGACCGTTTCCATTACCACCTCTGCCTTGCCCACGTCCTCTCAGAAACTGTGGTCTACCCCTCATTGGTTGAGCGACCCTTTACTCTAAAACTTGAACCTGATCTGGTTCCTAGGGACAATCCTTAACCTTATGCTCCATAGATCCACATCGAAAACAAGCACTAGAACGTTTCTGACACTCGCCCATATGCATCTTCCCACAATTCCTACAACCCTACGGTCTAACAGTATTCATCGGTTCTACTCGAACTGGCTCCATTACCCTTGCTCTCTTAACATTCCTGTTCATACCACTTGAAAGTCTTGAATCTCTCCTAAAACGGTTTCGATCTTTCTCACGATTCTGTCTTTCTATATGCTTCACTTCCTCAGCTATCTTAGCTTTCTCCACTAAAGCAACGAAGTTACACTCCCTCTGCAGAGCAATCAGCACCCTAAGTTCATCTCTCAGACCATCTTCGAAGCGTACGCTACGCTCACACTCTGTAGCGACAATCCCAGAAGCATACCCGCTCAGTCTCAAAAACTCAGACTCATACTCAGCCACTGACTTACTCCCTTGGACCAGGTTCAGAAATTCTTTCCAGCGAGCGTCCACGTAACTAGCCCCAACATACTTTCCTTTGAAGGCTGTCTTAAACAGCTTCTAAGTCACACTGTCAGCAGGAGTTCCATCTCTCACCATGAGCCACCATTGATAAGCCTCATCCCTGAGTAACGATATGGCTCCCTTCAGCTTCTGCTCCACAGAGCAGTCCAGATCATCCATAATCCGCTCTGTGGCTTCTAACCAACACTCAGCCACATTCGGAACTACACCAGATACGCCCCTAAATATCTCTGCTCCATTGGCCCGGAGCTACTTAGGAATAGACCTCCGAATTTCGTTTCCCGTACTTGCCCCAGCAACCCTTTCCAAAACTTGGAGCATTGCTTGGGACAGAGCATCGTCCCCGGTACCTTGATCATGAGACTCTACCTCTGTTGCCGATGGTACCAATGCATCTGCTGCCGACACATGTCTTGAAGACGAAGATTCAGCTTGAGCATTACCTCGTCCACGTCCACGGCCTTTTCCACGAGTTGCTCGTGCACTCATTTCGTATTATCTGGTTAAGAATTTTATGAATCAGTTGAATATTTCAGTGTTTATTACAGATGTCTTATGAATAACAGTAATTCAGAGTTTGAGTTTGTTTCCTTTTGCGGTAGCCTAGCTACAGTCTTAGTCTACTTATCAGAGTCTTTATAGTTCCAGTGTTACCCTAATTAAAGTACCATGATAAGGTTTTGTACAAGCATATAACAGATATTTCAGAAACAATCAGAAAGGCTCAGAAAACTTACACACTTGGGCTGGAGATTTAGTGTGCCACCTTCTAAAAAACCTAATTTTAGAAAACCGATTTTAATCTTTAAAATCATCTATTTGTAAAGAGAAAATATTGGAAACATTCTCGAAAACAATTTATAATCAAGTTCCAAAAAAATGATTTTTGAAAACCTTTATTCAGTGTTTCTTTACAAACTCTCGTTTTTAGACCCGTTCCACAGCCGAGTTATTGCAACTTGGCTCTGATACCACTAAATGTAACACCCCAAACCTAACCCAGAAGTTATGGCTAGATCTGACGTGTCACATGAACTTACGACTTAGTATGCATTCGCTGGTTTAAGTGATTGGGGCGGTCTTTGTAAAAACAGTGGTTGAATGAAAAGCCGGTTTATCAATCTTTAGGCTATCCTTTTGTTGTGCTTGTTGAGTCTTGAAAACGTTCATTAATTTTGAAAACCCGTGCAGCCTAACACTAGCAGTTTCATCATAGTATAAATATAATCAGAAAATAAAATCATAGCGGAAAAAAGAAATTTAAATAGCGGCCTTATTACAACTTAAAACCCAAAATTAAATCAGAATATAAAAATAATAAAAATAAACTAACTTAGAAAAACTAACTTTGCAGATGAAGTGGCCACTCCGAATCCCTCACAGCTCCAAGCCCACTATGGTTGGGGATTTCCTGCAGAGATGAAACTAAAGGGTGAGTTCGGTAAACTCAATGTGTAACATAACCCAACCATAGCCCAAAACAGATCAAACCTCAGAGTCAGACTTATCTGGGCCTTGGCCCAATACAGAAATCAGAATGAAACCCATAGGCCCATAGCAGACATAGAACAAATATATCATGAATGCAAAAATCCAAACCCAGAGCCATCCATAACACCCTCATACCAGCCTTACACCATGTGGGGAGACTACTCGACCCACCAAACTGCTACACACCACAGAAATTGCAGCAAGGCTGCTAGATATTGTGACGAAGTCACTGATACAGGTATTTTGGCTAGGCCACCAGAACAAATATATATATATGTGTGTGTGTGTGTGGAGAAGCCACCAGATTGCAGGAAGGCTCCCATATATTATGACGAAGTCACCAGAACAGATATATGTGACGAGGCCACCAGATTGCAGCGAGGCTACCAAAACGCTTCCTCCATCAATATAAACCCATGTCCCATGCAACAGAAATAATATTTCATGGCATACGTATACAGAAACAGAACATCATGCTTTTTAGGAAAAAATAACCCTAAGGGTAAAATTGTAATTTTGCATGCATAAGGGTATTTTAGTAATTATTACCTATTGCTAAGGTTTCATGCTCATTCTAATGTTTACCAAGTAATCAGAAGTACTTACATCGTCTTTTTACCAAAGTGGGCCCATTGGCCCATTGGCCCGTTTTCGGCCCATTAAGCCCAAAAATACCGTTGTGCACGAAAATGCACACTCTGCACTCTAATCATCCAAATGCACCATATTCATTAACAACTGTCTCACGAGTGCTCGCACGCTCGCGAGTTCACAAAATACCAACGTGGACCCCTTGCTTCCTCTATGGCATCACTTCCTTGTCCCCTAAGTGGCGCCCCTTGCCACTACACCACACTCCTTTTTGTGTCATCTTTTACCCTTTTACTCTTAAAAGCCCAAATGCCAATTGCATCACCTGTTCATAAAATTAAAATTTCGAAGACTACCACGAATTTAACTTAAGTGTGGGCCTTCCAAAGGCCCACTAACCTACTAAAATATATATTTTAACAAACCAGAACACACACAAATTTTAAAAATCACAGAAACACTGAAAACCCAAAAATTAGGGCGTTACAATTACAACCTTTTAAAAGACCATTGATTTGATGATTATGTCACCACATTAGTAGAGAGGAAGTACTAAGTTTAACATATGAAGATCATAAATAAGCCTTATGATTGTTTGCTTGATTGATAAGAAATTATGTTGAATGAAGAATGTTATCTATGGCTGTGACATACATACAAACTATGATTCATGTTGGCATATTTTGAAACTTCGTATGAAATTCTATAAATGTTTGCATATGAATTACTTGTTAATAAAGAAGATCTATGAACATGAAGTTATTAATGCATGATCATGGGACAAAGATTGATGCTACTTACACAGTTAGCAATTTTGCCTTAGCAAGACCTTTTTGCAATGCATAAACATTACTCGAGACGAGTAATGATTTAAGTTTGGAGGAGTGTAAACTGAAAAATATATAGGATTTTTCCTATGTAATTTATCACCTTTTTACTTAAATTTGTTGTTAAAACTAAGTAATTGTTTAATAAATTAATGAAATATGTGAAAATATGAAATTAGGACATAGAAATTATTAGAATGTGATTTTATGCTTTATTATATAGTTTTCATGCATAAAATGGCTTATTTTATACTTATTTGAACATATCATATTCTTAAGACATAAAATGGGACATGCATGATTAAATTAAATAATAAAATATAAAATTATATTTAATAAATCATTTTAAATATTTCATTAATAATTTGGGTTGTAATTAATTCTTTAAATTGGATATATTTTATTCTTTCGTCCTTTAACTTATTAATTTATTTTGGACAGGTCTGATAGCTTTGTTGGATTACAAAAACCACCCAAATTGAAGACCAAGTCAACCCAAATTTGGCTACACATGGCTGTCCATTTAAACCACTTTTTGGTTTAATTACACAAGGTCCTTGCATTGTTGAAGAAATTAGAGATTTGCCCGAAGATTTACATATGACCAAGTCTCAGTCCTAAGTTATTATGACATTTAAATTGCTTACAAAACAAGCAAAAATCAGCTCAAATTCCACTAATTGTGGCCGGCCACTCATGGAAGAAGTTTGAAGAGACTAAACCCAACTCTTTTTAGCAAACTACCCACCTCTCTTCACCTATAAATAAGACCCCTTCATTCCCTCATTCAATCATCCCTCATCCATCATCATTCTCTCTTCTCTCTCAATTCTCTTAGCAATTTCCATTTCCCACACCTAGAATCATCTTTTCATAGAGATTTTAGCAATTAAATCCTCTTAAAGAGCCATTGGTCGGCTACCTTGGAGAGCCATCAGCAAAGGAGCAAAATGACGAAGCGAATGAGCCTCATCAGTTAGAGTCTTGGGGACAACCACTTTGATTTGGGTTTAATCTTTCTTTTCTTTCATTTAATCTAAAAATGTTTGCTATGTGTTCTTTGTTCTTGTTTACAACAATGTTAGCTTAATTTTATTTAAGCTAGGATAATTGCTTTGATTAAACAATTATTTATTTGATTCATGCTTATAATGATTATGCCTCAATCGATCATGTTTTCAATTAAAATCAAGTTTGTATTTCATTCATACATGATTGAAATACACCTGAGTTAGCTAGGATCCTAACCAGAATACGGCTAGTGGACACATAATTGAAATGTGCATACTCAATTTAGATCCTAACTTGATTAAATTGCAGGTTACATAACAACTCTAACCAAGCTCTGTTATCTGCATAGTTTTTAGATTTGTGTGATTAAACAGCTTCAAACCTAACACGCCCCTGTTACCTCACACGGATGCTAAGAAACCCTTAGTAAATAAGGATCCGTAAAATGCATATTTACTAAGTAAAGTATATCGAAAGGACCTAATGTGGTTTCCAAACTCATGAAAGATCAAATTGCCATAGAATGTTTTTCTGAATGTTATTAAGCATGTTGATAATAAATTGAGTTTAATTAAAGTAATTTTCCTAGTGTATTTATGTTATAATTGTTGCAAATTGTGTTTAATTTTGTTAAAATCTATTTCATTCATATAGTTTGCATACTTAGGATAATTTGCATTAGGGATCATTGTATTTAGTTTAATATATTTAATTTTAATCATCACTTCTCAACCATATTTTTCTTTTATTTACCAAGCTGTTAGTATAATTTTACAATTAAGTGATTTAACTAAAATATAATCTCTGTGGAGACGATAACTCGATACTTACTTATTACTTGAAAACGACTGTGTACACTTGCACAAACCTACGCGTTACAAATTAGTATCGAGAACATCACTGATCGATAGCTCTATACAGAATGGCTCTAGTAGAATTGAAAGAATTGAAAGATCAGTTGCAAGAATTAACTGGTAGAGGTTTTGAGTGACCTAGTTTTTCGCCTTGGGGTGCAACAGTGTTATTTATAAAGAAGAAAGATTGAACGATGAGATTGTGTATTGACTATCGACAGCTTAACAAGGTTAAAATTAAGAATAAGTATCCGTTGCTGAGAATTGATGATTTGTTTGATCAGTTGAAAGGACCAACAGTATTTTCGAAGATCGGTCTGAGATCTGGTTATTATTAGTTGCTAGTTAAAGATTCGAATGAGTCGAAGACTACGTATAGAACAAGGTACGGGCATTATGAATTTCTTGTTTTGCCTTTCAGATTAACTAATGCTCCTGCAGTTTTTATGGATTTGATGAATCAGATTTTTAGACTGTATTTAGATAGATTTGTTGTTGTATTCATTAATGACATTCGAATCTATTCCCAAGATGATTTTGAGTATGCTGAACATTTGAGGATTGTATTACAAACATTGAGAGATAAGCAATTGTTTGCTAAATTGAGTAAATGCAAGTTTTGGCTTCGAAAAGTCAGATTTTTGGGGCATATTATTTCAACGGAAGGTATCTGAGTTGATCCGAGTAAGATTTCAGTAGTTGATTGGAAACCACCAAGAAACTTATCCAAAGTTAAACATTTTCTGGGATTAGCTGGCTACTATCGGTGTTTGTAAAAGGGTTTTCGAGTAACGCCCTAAAAATTTAGGGTCTTTGTTTTTACAAGCTTTGACATTAATATCATGTTTGCTTTGTTGGTCAAGTAATTAGGGTATGTTTGAGGGTTTTTAGGAAGCATGGGTTCAAGTATGGCCTTTGGAAAAATTTTGATTTTTGCTCTTTTGGAAACTTGGATGTTAGCTTATAGGGCATATATTAAGTTATGTTTGTTTTGTGACACAAGAGATCTTGTGGCTTGGTGGCAAGTGGCGTGACTGGGCATGGTGAGAGCAGGAGTTCGAATCCCATGGTAAGGAAGGGGATTTTATTTTGCTACTTGGGTGGCAAGTCTTTGTGGTGGATTTGAACACTATGGAGTAGTTGTAGTCTTGGTAAAAAGGGAAAAGTATCATGAGATAAGATGTTGGTTGTTGGGGATTTGGAAGAGGAAAAGGTGGAGAGATAAGGGGAGAAAATTGTGGAGTTGGAGAGGGTAAGAGCTGTAGTCGAATTAGGGAATTTGATTGTGCAAATTCGACTAGGTAACTCACTTTGTGCTTTTTTGGCAATTTGTGAGTGTGTAGGAGCCCATTTTCCTCTCTGACATTTCGGGTTTTGTTCTTTTGACATTTCTAGCTTCGTTTCTCCTTAGCATCATTTTCACAAGTGACCATTTGGACTATTTTACTTTTTTCGACATTGTCTTCAGGTTACATTCTTGTTACCTTATTGAATTCCCCATGCTTAACTTCTTCTTTACCATTTTTACTATTTCTTTTCCTATCAAGATAGCCGAATATAGTCTTTTTTGTTTATTTCTCTAAGTCATTTCAATCATTCCTTCATTTTTCTCTGAGCCGACCATTTCTTCTTCTTCTTCTCTTTCAGTTTCTGATCTGCCACTCGATGTTGTGGGATTGTTTCGGCACACCAGAGTGTGGTGGTATCGGTCTCATAATTATTTTGGTTATCGGTAAGTACTCGTACGATCCCCTTTTGCTATTCGGTCAATTTTGTATATATTCAATTTGTTTATTGAAACTTTGCTTTTAGGGAAGCTGAATGTTATGTTTTCCTCTTATCTATGCTAATCTTATTCATTTTTCGTGGTGCATTAAGTGATGGTTCTAAGGATCTCAGTGGAGTAAGGTGATCATGAAGCCTTAGAACTTTTCTATCTTTCATCATTCATTTAAGGTAAACTCGACACCTTATTTTAGGTATTGACTGAATACTTAAATGGGTTATAGGGAAATATTCTTTTAACAAGAAACCATTATGGTGCAGTTAATCTCTAGGGTGCAAGTGTTGTTTTGGCCTGCGATTTTGGAGGGATTAGTCCAGATCATCTAATCGTTGTAGGTGATGACTGTTAGATCGTGGTCTTAGTTCTTGAGAATATTAGTAGTTGTAAGATTGAATAATTAATTTGAATGAAATAGGTTGGTGTTCAAGGGGTGATTCGAAGGCTTTGGCAAACAGGTGTGTAATCGTACAACACTCAATTACTGTCAAAGCCAAAAGGGGTGTGTAATCACACCCTTGCTAAACTATGATTCAGCAAAAGCCGAAATATTAAAACATCGACATTCGAGGCCTCACAAGCGTGCGAATGCACATGGGGAAATCTGAACTCACAAAACGTGGGCGACAGGTTGAAGAGGCCACTACGTGCGTTTCCGTGGACTTGGGTCGTTATGGGCTTCGATGGGTCGAAATAGACCATGTGGGCCCAACGGGCTTGTAGGCTCCACACGAGTAAAATCTTCAGTAAGAGAAAATTAATGGATTGGACTATGAGGGTCATATCGCTGTGTCTGAATTTGGGCTAGATGGTCCATACGAGCGTGTGGGCCCACTTGGCCCAAAAGCAAGTTTTGGGCCTATATTCCCTATGCTGGCCATGTAGGTTATCTGAGTCGCTCGAGGTGATAGTAGACCCTCTAAGAGGTCGTAATATGTACCGAGACACCAAAATTAGCTAAATGACCAAAATACCCCTAAGGGGTAAAATTACCATTTTACCCCTAATTGTCGAAATGACCATTATACCCTTAGAGGTAGGTTGATTGATGAGTATTTGGTATACGTATGACCGTGTCTAAGTATGATATTTTGTATGCACAATATATTTATGACATGACATTCTGCATGGGGTTGGAGACTAATTTGGAGGAAGTTCTGTACTAGTGGTTTTGCCATGCATTCTGATTCTAGTGGCTCCGCCATGTTTTCTGTTATTAGCAGCTTTGCTGCATTTTTGGTGTGTTGGCTGGATGGATCGATCGAATCCCCACATAGTGTGTTGGCTGGTACGAGTTGTGTGCTGGTTGGATTGGGTTGGGATACTTATTAGCTCCGTATTGATTCTGTTTTGCGCTTGGGCCACTCTGTTACTGTATAGGGCTAAAACCAGACTGCTCTGTTACTGAATAAGGCTACGGCCTAGACTATTTTGCATATTCTAATTTTTTTTGTCTTTTAGGGGATTACCCACTGAGTTTTCACAAACTCACCCTTCCTTTTAACTGTACAGGTAATCCCCAACCAAAGACGATTTGGAGCTACGAGGGACTCGGAGGTGGCCACATGAATACTATTATTTGGATTTGATTTTAAGTATTTCAAAATTTCAATTTGGGTTTTTATTTATGTAATAAGGCCATTTAAGAGTTTTACTTTTCCTAATTAGGTTTTCATTTTATTATCTCAAACTGCTAGAATAGGATAACGAGTTTTTTGAAATAGTAAACATTTTCAAGAAAATCACACATTTCAAATCCAAACTTTAGAAGCTTCCGCGTTTTTTTATAATAACTGAATAAAATAAAGACAACTTTTAAGCAAACGTCTTGATGAAACGATAATAATAATAAAAAAAGCTTTGAATCTTAGAAATAAACTTTTATCGACAAGATCAGTTTTTTAACGTAGTTTCGATGTGACATGCCAGATCAGTCATAATGTCTAGGGCAGGTTTAGGGTGTTACATTTTGATGATTGCTACACCAATGACTCGATTGTTATAGAGAGATGTGAAGTTCGAATGGTCCAAGAAATGTCAACAGAGTTTTGAATAGTTGAAAGCGCTGTTAATTGAAGCATCAGTTTTTGTTCAGCCTAAGTCGGGTAAAGAGTTTGTGATTTTGAGTGACGTGTCATTGAATGGTTTGGGTTGTGTTTTGATGTAAGGGGGTAAAGTGATAGCTTATGCTTCCAGATAGTTGAAGCCGCATGAAAGGAATTATTCGACGCATGATTTAGAGTTGGTCACTATTGTTTTAGCATTGAAAATTTGACGACATCATTTATTCAGTAAGAAGTGCCACATCTTTACTGATCATAAAAGTTTGAAGTATTTATTGACTTAGAAATACTTAAATTTGCTACAACGAAGATGGCTCGAGTTGTTGAAAGACCTTGAGTTAGTGATTGATTATCATCCAGGGAAAGCGAATGTAGTTGCGGATGCTTTGAGTAGAATATCTTTGTTTGTGTTCCGAGCGATGAATACACAGTTAACTTTGTCTGATGATGATTCAATTTTAACCGTTATTTCTTCAACAAATTTGTGAAGCTCAAAAGTGAGATAATGAATTACAAGCTAAAAGAATGTTGTGCGAGTCGACTATTGATTCAGAGTATTAGATCAAATCTGATGATTGTTTGATGTTCTGAAATAGAATTTGTGTTCCAAAGAATTTTGAGCTTATTTAGAAAATTCTACACGAAGCACACAGTGGTTGTTTATTTGTTCATCTAGGAAGTACTAAAATGTACAATGGCTTGAAACTATTGTACTCATGGTCGGGCATGAAACGAGACATTTCAGAGTTTCTGTCGAGATGCTTAGTTTGTCAACAAGTCAAAGCTGAACATCAAGTGCCTTCGGGATTACTACAATCGGTGATGATACCGGAGTGGAAATGGGATAGAGTTACAATGGATTTCCTATCGGGATTACCCCTATCTCAGAAAAAGAAAGATGCTATTTGGGTTGTCATTGATTGACTAATGAATCTGTACACTTCATTCCTGTACGTACAGATTTTTCACTTGATAGACTAGCTGAGTTGTACATCTCTGATATCGTTGGATTGCACGGCGTGCCAATTTCTATTATTTCAAATAGAGATTCGAGGTTCATATCGCGATTTTGGAAGAAATTACAAGAAGCCTTGGGTACGCGATTGCATTTTAGTACTGCATTTCATCCGAAAACCGATAGTCAGTCTGAGAGTGTAATTCAGATTCTCGAAGATATGATTCGTTGCTGTGTTTTAGAATTTGAAGGCAACTGGGAGAAATATTTATCGTTGGTTGAATTCGCGTAAAACAACAGTTTTCAATCGAGCAAAAAAATGGCACCGTATGAAGCATTGTATGGACACAAATGTCAAACTCCATTGTACTGGACCGCACTTAGCAAGAAAAATATTCACGTGGTTGATTTAGTTGGAGAGATCGAAGATAAAGTGAAAGTAATTCGTGACGATTTAAAAGCAACTTCAGATCGACAAAAATCATATGCGGATTTGAAATGCAAAGACATTGAATTTCAAATCGTCGACAAATTATTTTTGAAAGTATCTCCGTGGAAGAAGATTCTTCGATTTGGTCGCAAAGGGAAATTGAGTCTGCGATTTATTGGGCTTTATGAGATTATCGAAAGAATAGTGTCAGTGGCATATCGGCTAGCTTTACCGTCAGAGTTATAAAATATTCACAATGTATTTCATGTTTCGATGTTGCGTCGACATAAATCAGATCCACCACACATAATTTCTCCGATAGAGATTGAAATTCAGCTTGATATGACGTATAGTGAAGAACCGATCAAAACTTAGCTATTGAGGTTAAAGAGTTGAGAAACAAAAACATAGCTTTGGTGAAGGTTTTGTGGCAATGTCATGGGGTTGAAGAAGCTACGTGGGAACCCGAGGAAGCTATGAGAAAATAGTACCCTAATCTCTTTTTTGGTAAGATTTTCAGGGACAAAAATTCCTTAAAGGGGAGAGTTATAACAGCTTGTTTTTAGTCAAATTGGAATAGTGGTTTCAGGACCAGAAATTTAAGGTCAAAATATTTATTTATTATTATTTTAATTTCTACAGCATGATAGTATGATTGTGTGAAAATTTCATTAAGAAATTTTACCGTTTAAATGCGCAATTTGATAAAAAAAAGGACTAAATCGCGTGAAGTGTAAAACTTGAGTTCTATTAGCTAAAGGTGTCTAATAGCTATAGAACTTTAAAGTGGAGGTCCTTATGTGATAATTAGACCATTTATGTTAATAGTGGATGTACATGGCTTGGTATAAGTGAAATTATGTTAAAATAAATAAAACCAAAACATATTATCATCTTTTAGCTCTTTTCCAACCGAAAATAATATGAAAAACTCCATTATTGAACATTCAACATTTGTCCAAGCTTCCATTGTCCATTTTGATAAAGAAAAGTGAAATTTAGACTTAGATCGAGGGAAAAACAAAGTGTTGGACTAATCGAATCATTTAATCATTTTTGCATTCGAGGTAAGTTCATATGTTAATAAGCATTAATATAATTGTGTTTTAAAATGCTTTATCATTGAATTACTTGTGAATACGACCTCACAGATATGTTCGACTATGATTTGGAAAATTGAAAATCCTGGTTGAACCTGAGGAATAGATTAGGATATGAACGCCATGTCATTAGGGGTTATGTGATTTGGGTGCTGGTCCATACATCCTACCAATGGTTGAGTTATCTGGCATGTGCTGCGGATTCTCATCAGCTTGTGTGAGCAGCACCGTGTAGCTACATCATGACCGTCAGCTTGTGTGAGCAGACTCGTTGATAGCTCGAGAATGAGCATTATATGTGATATGAGATTGAGATAGCTTCGGCTATGTATTGGCACTTAGGTGCAAGATTCCCGAGTTCCGATAGTATTCTGAATGGTTGAATGGGTTATTTAAGATATGAAATAGTGAAAAATAGATACGTATTAGTACAGGTATGTACAGAAACTATATGAGCATTGAAACTATGAAAGTTGTGAGATCTTGATTAATTATGTGATGGAATATATATTAACCTCATAATTACATGATTTTGAGGTATATTATGTTATATTACTTGAATGGTGATTAAATGGTGAGTTTACTTATTAACTATACGAGCTTACGAAGCTTTATAGCTTACTTTGTTTACTTTTTCGTGTTTTATAGTGCAATCGAAGCTTACTCAAATTTTGGAGTCATCGGAGATCTCATCAAACTATCAAGCTTTCACTTTGGTACTTTTGAACTTGTGTTTTGGTTATATGGCATTTATAGAAATTATAGTCATTTTGGTTTATGGTTTGGTAATGAATTTAGCGATTTGAATTGGCTTGTAAATGTAAGTGTTTGGCTTTTGTATAGCCATGAGAGTTGGCTTATTTTGGTATATTTGTTGATGTATATATATATGTGCAAATGGCATTTGTTATGCATTTGGTAATTGACATATAAATGCTTGTGGTAAATGGTTGTTTTTGAATTGGTATGCTTGTGATTTAGGTAAAGTGATGTATAAATCAAAGTGCATATATGAAGTTTACTAGTTAAGTAAATTGAGAAAGATGGCTTGGTAAATAGCAATTTGGATTGTATAGGTGTATGCAAATTTGGGTGAGAAAGTGGATTGGTAAATAGCCTATTTTTTGTCCACATGGGTAAAGACATAGACATGTGTCTTAGCTATGTGTGTGACACACAGTCAGGTGACACGGTTGTGTGTCCCCTGGTGTTTAATTTTAAACCAAGTCAGTATGCTGCATACAGTCCAGCACAAGGGCGTGTGTCTTGGCCATGTGGCATAAGTCAATATACCTTACAGGTTTAGCACGGCCTACCACACAGCCTGGCACACGGACGTGTGAGGCCATTTTGAAAGGCACACGGGCTAGTCACATAGGCATGTGGTTGGCCATCTGACCCAAGTTAGAGAGTTACACAGGGTCAGACACAGGTTGGGACACGGCCATGTTATTCCATTTCGAATGTCCACACTGCCTGTGACACAGGTGTGCCTTTGGCTATGTGAGACACACGGTCGGGCCACACGGGCATGTGTCCCCTGTATTTTCTAACATTTTTGAAGTTTTCTAAAAACTTCCTGAGTTATCAATTTAGTCCCGAACCACTTCTAAAGCATGTTTTGGGCCTCGTAGGCTCATATTAGGGACTTTATGAATGATTATAAGTGTTTTACATTTGAATTTGATAATTGTATGAGAAATGCATGTTCGATTGTATAATAGGTCCGGTAATGCTCCGTAACCCTATTCCTGTGATGGATACGAGTGAGGGGTGTTACACCGTGCAATCTAACGAACTTAGATATGTACAATTCAACCAATCTATCAAGCAAAAAGTTTGTACGTACCAGAATGAAATGTGTCGATTTCATCAAACGATCAACAACAACCTAGATAGCATCTTTCTTTTTTGGAGATAAGGGTAATCCCGATACGAAATCCATCATAATTCTAACCCATTTCCACTTTGGTATAATCACCAGCTGTAGTAATCTCAAAGGCCCTTGGTGTTCAGCTTTAACTTTTTGACAAACTAAACATCTCAACACAAACTCTGAAATGGCTCGTTTCATGCCCGACCACTAATACAACTATTTCAAATTGTTATACATTTTAGTACTCACCAAATGAACAGATAAACAATCACTGTGTGCTTTGTGTAGAATTTTCTGAATAAGCTTGAAATTCTTTGTTACACAAATTCTACCCCGGAACATTAAACAATCATCAAATCTGATCTGATAGTCTGAATTAGTAGTCGATTTGCATTGCAGTCTTTTAGCTTACAATTTATCGTCACATTTCTGAGCTTCACAAATTCGCTGAAGAAACAACAATTTAGCTTTTAACTCAACTAAAATTGAACCATCATCAAACAAAGTTAACTGTGTATTCATTGCTCGCAAAGCAAATAAAGATTTTCTACTCAGAGCATTTGCAACTACATTTGCTTTGCGCGGATGATAATCAATCACTAACTCATAGTTTTACAACAAGTCGAGCCATCTTTATTGTCAGAAATTCAAATCTCTTTGAGCCATTATATACTTCAAACTCTTTTGATCGGTAAAAATGTGACACTTTTCACCAAATAAATGATGTCGCCAAAATTTTAAAGCAAATACAATAGCAGCCAATTCTAAATCATGCGTCGGATAATTCTTTTCATGCAGTTTTAACTGTCTGGAAGCATAAGCTATCACTTTGCCCTCTTGCATCAAAACACATCCCAAACCATTTAATGACGGGTCATTGAAAATCACAAATTCTTTACCCGACTCAGGCTAAACTAAAACTGGTGCTTTAGTTAACGATGCTTTCAACTGTTCAAAACTCTGTTGACATTTCTCAGACCATTCGAACTTCACATCTTTCTGCAACAATCGAGTCATTAGTATAGCAATCATTGAGAATCCTTTTACAAAATGTCGATAATAGCCAGCTAATCCCAGAAAACTTCTAACTTTAGTATGTTTCTTGGTTATTTCTAGTCAACAACTGCTGAAATCTTATTTGGATCAACTCGTATACCTTCCGCTAAAATAATATGCCCCCAAAATCTAACTTTTCAGAGCCAAAATTCGCATTTATTGAATTTAGCGAACAGTTGCTTGTCTCTCAATGTTTTTAATACAATTCTCAAATGTTCAGCATGCTCAAACTCATATCGGGAATAGATCAAAATGTCATCAATGAATACAACAACAAATCTGTCTAAATATAGTCTAAAGATCTGATTCATCAAATCCATAAAAAATACTGGAGCATTAGTTAATCTGAATGGCATAACAAGAAATTCATAATGCCCATACCTTGTTCTGAATGCAGTTTTCAGCATATCTGAATCTTTAACTTGCAACTGATAATAGCCAAATCTCAAATCAATCTTCGAAAATATTATTGCTTCTTTCAACTGATCAAACAAATCATCAATTCTCGATAAAGGATACTTATTCTTAATCGTAGCCTTGTTGAGCTGATGATAGTCAATGCACAATCTCATCGATCCATCTTTTTTCTATATGAACAATACTGGTGCACTCTGTAACAGCCCGATTTTAGCTGAATCGAAATAGTGGTTTTAGAATCACAAATCTAAGGTCGTAAAACTATTTTAATATTATTTTGGTGTTTATATCATGTGATGTGTGAAAATTTCGTGAGCTAATTTTATCATTTAATAGCACAATTTGAGAAAAATGACTTAATCGCATAAAATGCAAAAGTTGCATTCTATAAGTTAAAAGTGTCTATTTGCTATGAGGCATTAAATGAAAGGTCCTTATGTTGGTATTAGACCATTGATTGTGATAATGGACATTTATGGACATCTATTTTAAGTTATTAATGTTTATTCATTAAGGTTAAAATGTTAATTAGTATATTAAGTTATTATTAATTAAAACAAAGTTAAAATATCATCATCTTTCATCCTTGTTAATCGAATTTGAGAAAGAAAAGAAGCCATTTTAGGGCGTTGATATTCGGCTAGCATAATCTTTGATTAAGGTATGTTCTTTGCTCGATTTTTTATGATTTTTATGTTTTTGTGATTGTTGCTTTGAGTACTCGCTAGCCCATGCCTGAATTTTTGAAAGTGTTGATGATTTTGAAAGTTTCCATTGATGAATTCATGTGTTATTGAATGTTTGATGATGGAAAATGAGTATTTGTTGATAGATTATCATGTTTTGTAAAGTGATTTTTAGTGAAATTGCATAAAAGGGACTAATTTGTAAAAAATGCAAAATATGCGATTAAATGTGTAAATATTGATAGATATGGGCTGTTATGGAGCCTATAGATATTCAGCTAGCTTGGGTTTAGTTGAAATTGTTGTAAATTGTGTTTTTATGAAATAGGGACTAAATGGAGAAAATGTGAAATTATAGGGGTTAATGTGTAAAATTCCCAAATTATGAGTTTTGGATGAAATTGAATGAATTGAGGATTGAAAGAGTTAATTTTGAATACATATAGATCAAGAAAGAAAGAATTCGAATTTGGGTCGGGGAAAATCGAAGGTTATTGAGTAATCAATCCGATTCATCTATTCCAACTACGAGGTAAGTTCATATGCAAATAAATGTCTTTGAATTGAATTATATATGTTTTATTATCATTGAAATGCTATAAATGTCGAATGAGAAAATACGAGCATGAATCAACGAAGTTACAGTATCTGAAAGTCCCATACGAACCCTAGAAATAGTATAGGGTACGAATGTCACGGCATTAGGTTATCAAGATGTAATTACGTGTAAGATCTTATTTGGAACAATGGCATCATTAATCGATTTCGTGTAAGAGTATGTCTGGGATATTGGCATCGTTAATCGATTTCGTGTAAGACCCTGTCTGGGATAGTGGCATTGATATGTGATAATGTGTAAGACCATATCTGGGATATGACATTGTACGAGCTTATGTGATTTCCTAGTATCCTTAATGATTCCGAATGGTTCAACAGGCAAAGTTAAGTTGAGAACGAATATGTGAATGAGCTAAGTGACTCAGGTACGTACGAGATTCATACGAGTATTGAGAATTGAAGTAAATGATGAATTTGATTAAGACATTGGATATATGTTCAATGAGAAAGGTTTGTGAATTTGAATGAGATTAGCCATGCTAAACATTTTTGAATTGAATTGCAAATGTTCATGTGATAGTTTATTTGTATATGGCTTACTAAGCTTTTAAAGCTTACTTTGTGTGTTCTTTAGATGTTTTATAGGTTATCGAAGCTAGCTCAGACTCGGGGATCGTTGGGAATACGTCATCACACTATCAATCATCTTATTGGTACTTTTGGAGCTTTATATATATGGTATATGGCATGTATGGGCTAGTGTCATTGTGGTATGTTTTGAGACTTGATATTAGCCATGAGATTTGACTTGTAAATGTTGGTGTGAATTTGGCCATTTAAGTTGGCTTAAGTTATGTGTTTGATAAGTTATTTATGTGATGTATGTAATGCTTTATGTGTTGGCTTGTTTGGTTGCTGTAAATAGGAGTCTTAAGGTTGGAATAATGGTATGTTGTGACTTGATTATATGATATTGAAATTTTAAGTCTTGTGGCTTGAAATAGGTGATAAGATGATGATAATGAAATGCATTTAGAAGTTATGCAAGTTTGATAGTTTTGACATGATTGTGGTTGAGAATTTAAGTAGTGAAATGGTTGAATAGGAAATAACATGAATTATATGTGATTTGGTATGTTTTGGCCGCCCATATATGTGATAAAATGATACCATTTTGATGGCTAGGTGTGCTTGAGAAAATGGTGGAAAATTGGCTTTGCAAATAGCCTACTTTTTGTGCGTACGGACAGAGACACGAGCGTATGTCTCAGTCGTGTGCGACACACGGTCATGTTACACAGACGTGTGTCCCCTGGGGTACCCTTCGAATTAAAGTCAGTATACCTTATAGTTTTGACACGGCCTAAACACACTGTAATAGTCCAATTTTGACCCTAATCAGAATAGTAGTTTCGGGACCACAAATTTGAGTCTGAAAAATATTTTAATATTATTTTCTGTGCCTGTGATATGTGAATTTACATTTGTGAAATTTCAGTGATTTAATTTGTCTGTTTTTGTGCTTAATTATGAAAAAGGATTAAATCGCGTAAAGTGTAAAAGTTGAGTGCTAGATGCTAAAGCACCTATTTGGCTTGGCTTTGAAAATAAAATCCCTTGCATGTCAAATTTACAATTTGTTTTAATGGTGGACAAATACGGGCATTGGTAGGTGGATTTTTAATGATATATGCCAAGGGAAAAATGGGAAAATGATTATTAAAGTTATTAAAGTAAACAAAATGCATGAAATTAGCCATTTCCCATGTGTTCTTGTTGAAAACACCAAGCAAAATAAAAATAAAAAGATCCTCAGGGTTTCGGCATTTGCCAGCATCAATTAGGTATGTATTTTTGATCGGTTTTTGATAATTTCTAAGATTCTGTGATCGTTGCTTCGTGTTCTTCAAATCCCATGTCTGAATTTCTATTTCTGTTAAAGATTTCATGAAATTCCATTGTTGATATCATGAGTTTTGTGATGTTTTTGGACGAATTATGAAGACTTGGTAGATGGTTCATAAGTTTTGTCTTTGAGTTTTTGATGAAATTGAGCTATTTGGGTTAAATTTTGAAAATGAGGTTTTGAAGGACTAAATTATGAATTTAACATGCTGTATGGGCTTATATAGAAGCCATGAAAATTTGACTAGCCCTTGTTGCAAAAAAAAATTGCATATTTGTGATTTTATGAAAAATGGACTAAATTGTCAAAGTGTGAAAATGTAAGGGCTAAAATGCAAAGTGCCCTGTATTGGATGATTGAATGGTTGAATTTATATTGTATTAGATCAAGGACAAAGAAAATCGGACTTAGATAGGGGGAAGTCCAAAATAGTTGAATAGTCGACTCGTTTTATCCGAAATTCGTCCGAGGTAAGTTAAATGACAATTACGTGTTAATTGAAATAAATTTTGCACATATAAACTGTGATCTGTATTAGATGGCCTTGAGTGCCTGATGAATATCTTTGGAGTAAAGTATGATAATATGTTAATATCTGAAAAGCTCTGTATGTTTCTAAGAGAAGTTGACATCTGTCTGAGACATCGTGTAAGACCGTGTCTGGGACACAGGCCTCGATTGAGATTTACGTATAAGACCATGTTTGGGACATCGGCATCGTATCTGATTTTGTGTAAGACCCTGTCTGGGATAGAGGCATCGATATTGAATTACATGTAAGACCACATCCGGGACGTCAACATTGTACTTATTTATGAGCATCTATATCGTTTCTGATCCGTCTGATGATAGCAAACGAAATCTATGATTGAGTTTATGAAATGTATAACCTATGCAGGTACATTTGTATCGTACTAATTTTCTGAATATGAAAAACTTTGCGTCTGTGAAATATGTATGGAAATGAGGCATGACATATATGCAAACAAATGAGCATGGTTAAGTTTATGAATTATTCTATGAAATGGTTATGAATCTATGTGGATGAATTGTATTTATATGCTTTAGTAGTTAGACCAATTGTATTTGGCTTACTAAGCTCTTTGCAGCTTACCCTATGTGTTTACTGTCTGTTTTACAGTTATCGTAGCTACTGAAGGCTTGGGGATAGTCGAGGATTGTCACCACACTATCGATCTCATTTTGGTACCCTTGAAAGTGTAAATGTTTTAAAGTATGGCATGTATAGGCTAGAAGGTTTATGTACTAAGTTTTGAATTGTAAATATAGGTTATGCAATGAAAGTTGGCTATCAAATGGTATGTTTGTGTTATGTTTTGGTATGGTTTGAATGAGTTGTTGAATGATGATGAAATAGTTGTAATGAAGCATGTTTTGAGCATGAATTGGCTGAATAATTTGTATGAATGTTGTTTAATTTGTCTTGAGGAATGGCCAATAAAGGGGTGGCAAATTGGCTTAAACCAAGCTTGCATTATGCCACACGGCCATAGCACACGGGCGTGCTTGTTGGCTATGGGCTTAAGTCAGTAGCTAGCTAAGAATCACACGGCCATGGCACACGAGTATGTCTATTGGCCATGGGAATAAGTCAGTATATAAGCTTTGTTTTGGCACGGCTGGTTTACATGGGCGTGTCTGATGCTCGTGTGGGGCACACGACCTGGTCACATGGACGTGTGACCTCTATAGATTTGAAAATTTTTAAAAGTTCTGAACTTTATGAATGTGTTTGGTTTAGTCCCAAATGTCTCTTAAAAGTACATTTTAGGTCTCATAGACCATCTTAGGAGATGATTTCTTATGAAATGATGTTATATGATATCTGTGATTCTAAATTGGTTTAAAATGTTCTATCTGTCTGGTAATGCCTCGTAACCCTAATCTGATGTCGGTTACGGGTTTAGCAGGTTCTAGGACTACTATAACGTATGTGAGTCTAACTATACATGCCATATAACTAAATTTGCGATAGTGTGATGACTCTTGACATTGAAATGCGCTTTTATATAGCAAATGGATCCCGATAGAGCTGTAGCTGACAAAATTGAAAGCAATGTGTCGACTCCCGCGCAAGGAACTATGCAAGCTGATTCTAGACCGGCTACGAGTAGCTGTGATGGTGAGGCTAAGCAAGCCTTCTATCAGATGATGAATGATTGGTTCACTCAGTATATTAGAACCAATCCGACTGTACAACAACCTCCACCCCCGGTTAATCCCTCTCAAACTTCTGATATGCCATGAGTGAATCTGATACAGTTGAATAGACCACCGATTGATAAGATTAGAAAGTATGGGGCTGAAGACTTCCGAGCTACAACGAATGATGATGCTGAAAGAGCCAAATTCTGGTTGGAAAATACAATACAAGTGTTTGATGAAATGTCTCTGAGTCCTGAGGAATGTGTTAAATGTGTTGTTTCACTTTTGAGAGATATGGCGTATCATTGGTGGAAAACTTTAATATCTGTGGTTCCGAGTGAACGGGTTACGTGGGATTTCTTTCAATCTAAATTTCGAAAACGTAAAGAGTTTCTCGAGCTTAAACAGGGCCGTATGTCTGTTACTGAATACGAACGTGAATTTGTGAGATTGAGTCAGTATGCCCGTGAATGTGTATCGAATGAAGTATTAATGTGCAAAAGATTTCAAGATGGACTAAACGAAGATATCCGTCTGTTAGTTGATATTTTAGAGATTAAAGAAATGGTAGTGCTTGTTGAGCGAGCATGTAAAGCTGAAGAATTAAGTAAAGAGAAAAGAAAAGCTGGTTCTGAAGCTAGAGATGCTAGAAAGAGATCTTCGAGTAGATCATTTCAGTCTATGTCAAAGAAATTCTGAGATGATCAAAGCTGTCCAAATGCTAATGTGGGACATTCAAACTGAGATCGAACTAGATCGCATTCAAACTTCAGAGTCCCTGGTACTTCTGTTGCAAGTGTCGGGAATGTCTGATCACCTGCCAGAGCCTATGCTGTCCGATCTCGTGAGGAAGCCTCATTTCTAGACGTGATTACTTGTACTTTTACTCTCTATAATACTTTTGTGATTGCATTGATAGATCTTGGATCAATGCATTCTTATATATGTATGAATTTAGTGCATAGTAAGACTTTGCCTGCAGAGTTTACTGAATTCGTAATTAGAGTATCAAACCCCTTAGGCAAAAGTGTCTTGGTTGATAAAGTCTGCAAGAATTGCCCGTTAATGATACGAGATATCTGGTTTCCTGCTAATCTGATGCTTTTACCTTTCGATGAATTTGACATAATTTTGGGAATAGATTGGTTAACTTTGCATGATGCTATTGTGAATTGAAAACGAAAAGTCATTGATATCAGGTGTAAGAGTGATGAGATAATCCGAATTGAGTCTAGTGATCTGAATGGACTACCAGCTGTGGTATCTGCAATGAAAATATGAAAATATGTGAAGAAAGGTTGTGAACCCTACTTAGCTTATGTGTTAGATTCAAAAGTGAATGATAAGAAAGTTGAATCAGTGTCTATTGTCTATGAATTCTCTGATGTGTTTCCTGAAAAACTACCTAGTTTGCCTCCGATTTGAGAAGTTGAGTTTGGCATTGAATTAGTACCTGGTACTACTCTGATATCGATAGCTCTTATAAAATGGCTCCGACCGAATTAAAGGAATTGAAATCTCAGTTGCAAGAATTGACCGATCGAGGATTTGCTAGACCGAGTTTTTCACCATGGTGTGATCCTGTTCTGTTTGTGAAAAAGAAAGATGGCACAATGAGAATTTGTATTGATTACCGTCAACTTAATAAAGTGGCTGTATAGAAAAAATACCCTCTGCCTAGAATTGATGGCTTATTTGATCAGTTGAAATGTGCTACTGTGTTTTCTAAGATAGATCTGAGATCGGGTTACTATCAGTTGCGGGTAAAGGACTCTGATATTTTGAAAACTGCTTCTAGAACGAGGTACGGGCGTTATGAATTTTTAGTTATGCCTTTTGGTTTAACGAATGCACCTGTTGTATTTATGGATTTAATGATGTAACTCCCCTTACCCGTATCCAAGGCTGGAGCAGAGTACAACGCATTACCAGACTTAACAATACACATAGACGAAAATCGGGCCATAAAATTTCATTTAATTCAAAACTTTTCGAACACATGCATAACAAACAAAGCTAACTATATCATCACATCAAAACATAGGACATGGCACGATTAATTAAACTTATAAACCATAATGGATAAGGACCACATCTCATGATTTTATACGATAACTCAATGCAGACTGATACGTATGGTCAAAATCATAATAAAAATACATATCACAAACCAACTTCCTATACATGCCACTCACTTGATATTTCTAATATTTGAATTAATTTTCCCAAAAATGATAGTTTGATAGTGTGATTTTGCCTACGACGATCTCCAACCCCGAGCCGACCTGCCAATACTAAAGAAATGGAGAGGATGGGTAAGCTTTACGCTTAGTAAGTTCATATGAAAATAATAAGCAATTACTACCATGCTTTTCAAGATAAAACACTATAATTGTACAATTACACATATTCAGGACAGGCTGTTTTCTGGAGTCCCAGTGTTAAAAAAATCATATCTCAACTCGAAATCCAATTTCGTAAAATTTCCATGAAACTAAACTCATATGTCTACTTACTAATTTTTTTCTAGAATTTTTGGTCGGGCCATTTAGTACAGTTTATTAGTTAAAGCCTCCCCTGTTTCAGGGTATGACTACTCTGACCCCTGTGCACTACGAACCGAATTTCTCCCTGTACAGAATTCCAACAACCATGCCATTTGTTTCCACTAAAATTAGATTAAATAAGGAATCCATGCATGTAAGGTATGACTCTCAAAATTTTTTTTACAATTTATGGTGAATTTCTAAAGTCAGAACAGGGGATCTCGAATTCATTCAGACCCTATTTCACAAGAATTCAAATATCATACAATATAGAATTCTTTTGCTTCCCCTATTTCTTTCATGTGAAAATAGACTCATTAAGCTTTATTTTCATATATCATTTGCATTTTTAATGAACTTCCACAATTTTTAGTGAATTTTCAAAGTCATGCAACTGCTGCTGTCCAACACTGTTTTACCACTAAAATTCATTCTTACATAATTCCACTTAATCCATTTTGTCTTATCGAAATTCACCCAATTATCGAGCACATTGCTCATAATTTTTCATAAACATATACCTACACTTATTCATCATATAATTATGTTCAATTGTATTTTTACTTAATCGATTTTCCCATTGAATTCTTCGGAATAATAATTGATACTCAATTGCCTGCACATATTTTCACACTTGTAGCCAAAGCTATCTGGTACGCATAGTAGCCTACACATAGTACTACACATGCGACTAATTATCCGGTACATGTAGTAGCCTGCACTTAGTACTACACGCCTGCACTTAGTACTACATGCCTGCACTTAGTACTACACACGTGACCAATTATCCGGTACACGTAGTAGCTTGCACTTAGTACTACACACGTGATCACAGTTTTCGGGTACGCATTGTAGCATGCACTTAGTACTACACATGCGACCTCACAATAGATCATTCTTATCATTTTTATTCCGAAGGTTCAATCGGGAAATTCCTCACTTTTCAACATTTTACTAAATTGTCCGTAATCAATTTAAATTCATAATTTACATCAAGTAACCATTTGATAGGCAGCCACATTCATATGATATCAAAATATAATAACATAAAAAGAATCGATAGATTATTTATGTACGAATTTACTCGAAGTGTCGATCTCACTATCCATAGTACCAATTGTCCATTCATAGTATAATAAGACACAACTCAAATATCAAATCAGCTTTAAGAATTTACATAACTTATATCACATATTTCATATATCACTTGTCATGTATCTTCATTTTCTTGCATTTCATGTAACATTCTTTCATGTCATATTTCCACAACATAAACACCATTCCATCAACTTTTCCAATATATTAAATCATAAAATATATGCAATAATAGTAAGAAATAAAATTCAAACATAACATTGCATTATTATTATCATACGAACTTACCTCGATCCAGAAACAGCAATTTACCATTTTAGTCCATAACCTTGTATTTTCCCGATTTAAGCCCGAATATCGATTTCCTTCATCTATAATATCACATTTATCCTAATAATTAGTTACACTATTCATACGGGTCCAAAAATCATAATTTTAAAAATTTTCATTTTGACCCCTAAACTTTTGCATATTTTCACTTTTTCCCCAAGGTTTCGAAATTAAACTTCATCCTATTTTCTTATGTTTTATGACCTGCTAATCATTTTTCCCTTCTATGGCAACATCAAATTCTCACTCTAACATGTATTTATGACTATTAGGTATTTTTACCGATTAAGCCCTTTTGCACGTTTTCACTTAAAACCAAGTAGCACAAGTTGTCTAACATAATTTAAAACCTCATATTCTATCATAAAACACCAAAATACACAAATTTCACCTATGGGTATTTTTCCAAATATGAACCCTAGGTTGAATTATTGCTAACATAAGCTAAATCAAGTTACCGGGACTCCAAAAATGTACAAATCATTAAAAACGAGGCTAGAACGGACTTACAATCGAGCTTGGAAGCTTGGAAACCCAATCCATGGAGTCTCCCTTGGTATACATGTCCATGGTGAAGAAGATGAGCAAAATTGGCTTTTAATTTTGTATTTTAATTCATTTTACCCATAAATGACCAAAATGCCCTTACTACTAAACTTTCCAAAAATTCTATTCATGTCCAATATTTGTCCATAAACTTTGAAATTGGTAAAATTTATATTTAAGACCTCATAATTAATATTTCAAAGCAATTTCATACTAGAAACTTCTAGAATGCAAGTTTTGCAACTTATTCAATTTAGTCCCTAACTTCAAATTAAGCACTTTATGCATAGGATTTCTTCACGAAATTTTCACACAATCATGCAATCATATCATAGACCTCAAAATAATCATAAAATAATTATTTCTATCTCAGATTTGTGGTCACAAAACCACTATTCTGATTAGGCCCTAATTCGGGATATTACAAATGAATAGAATTTTAAGACCGTATTTAGATTAATTTGTTGTAGTATTCATTAATGACATATTGATTTATTCACGTGATGAATCTGAACATGCCAAGCATTTGAGAATAGTGCTACAAACTCTGCGAGATAAATAGTTGTATGCGAAATTCAGTAAATGTGAATTCTGGTTGCGAGGTGTTGGCTTTCTGGGCCATATTGTATCAGCCTCCGAAATCCGAGTTGATCCGACCAAAATTTCAGCTATTTTGGATTGGAAACCTCTTAGGAATGTTTCTGAAGTCCGTAGTTTTTTGGGCCTTGCTGGTTACTACAAACGATTTGTAAAATATTTCTCTGTGATAGCAACTCCATTGACAAAGTTGCTTCAAAAAGATGTAAAATTTGAATGGTCTGAAATGTGTCAGAAAAGTTTTGATCGGTTAAAAACTCTGTTAACTGAAGCTCCCGTACTTGTGCAACCTGAATCAGGTAAAGAATTCGTTGTTTATAGTGATGCTTCGTTGAACGGACTCGGTTGTTTTTTAATGCAAGAAGGAAAAGTTGTTGCTTATGCTTCGAGACAATTAAAGCCACATGAGAAGAACTATCTGACACACGACCTTGAGTTAGCTGCCATTGTGTTTGCTTTGAAGATCTGGCATCACTATCTATTTGGTGAGAAATGTCACATGTTTTCTGATCATAAATTCTAAAGTACTTAATGACGCAAAAAGACTTGAATCTGCGACAGAGAAGATGGTTAGAACTGTTAAAAGATTATGAACTTGTGATTGATTATCATCTGAGAAAAGCAAATGTTGTTGCTGAGGCTTTGAGTTGAAAATCGTTATTTGCTTTGAGTGTGATGAATGCTCATTTAGTTCTGTCTGATGATGGTTCAGTTTTAGCTGAATTAAAAGCGAGACCTTTGTTCTTACAATAGATCTGTGAGGCTCAAAAGAGGGATAATAAAATTATAGTTAAACGAACTCAGTGTAATTCTGATTCTGATTCTAAATTCTGAATAGATGTTGATGACTGTCTAAGATTCAGAAATAGACTCTGTGTTCTGAGAAATCCAGAGTTGATTCAAATGATTTTGAGTGAAGCTCACAGTAGTAGATTTTCTGTACATCCAGGGAGTACGAAAATGTATAACGATTTGAGACAACTATATTGGTGTCCAGGAATGAAAAGAGATATTTCTGACTTTGTTTCAAGATGTTTAATCTATCAGCAAGTTAAAGCTGAGCATCAGGTGCCATCTGGGTTATTACAACTGATTATGATTCCAGAGTGGAAATGGGATCGAGTGACCATGGATTTTGTTTCAAGTTTACCTCTGTCTCCGAGAAAGAAAGATGCAATCTGAGTTGTAGTTGACAGATTGACAAAGTCAGCTCATTTTATTCCAATACGATCTAATTTCTCACTCGATAAGCTAGCTGAGTTGTATATTTCTGATATTGTGAGATTGCATGGTGTGCCATTGTCGATAGTGTCAGATAGAGACTCGAGATTTACGTCACGATTTTGGGAGAAATTGCAAGAAGCTCTGGGTACTAAATTGCATTTTAGCACCACTTTTCATCCGCAAACAGATGGTCAATCGGAACGGATTATTCAGATACTTGAGGATATGTTGAGATGTTGCATTCTTAAGTTTGAAGGTGCATGGGAACAATATCTACCTTTGATTGAATTCGCTTATAATAATAGTTTTCAATCGAGCATTAAAATGGCACCGTACGAAGCCTTATACAGTAGAAAGTGGAGGACTCCGTTATACTAGTCTGAGCTCAGTGAGAATAAAATTCACGGTATTAATCTGATAAAAGAAATGGAACAGAATGTGAAAGTTATCCAAGATAGTCTGAAAGATGCCTCTGATCATCAGAAATCATATGCAGATTTGAAAAGAAAAGATATCGAATTTAAGGTCGGTGATAAAGTGTTTCTGAAAGTATCTCCATGGAGGAAACTGTTCCGATTTGGCAAAAAGGGCAAGTTGAGTCTGAGGTTCATTGGACTGTATGAAATCATCGAGCGAGTTGGACCAATTGCTTATATATTGAGGCTAACATCTGGGTTAGAAAAGATTCATAATGTGTTTCACGTATCGATGCTTAGACAATACAGATCTGATCCCTCACATGTAATTTCACCGTCTGAGATTAAAATTTAGTTCGATATGACTTATGAAGAAAAGTTGATCCGTATTTTAGCTCGTGAGGTTAAAGAGTTGTGAAACAATAAAATTCCTCTAGTTAAAGTGATGTGGCATCGTCACAGTGTAGAAGAGGCTATGTGGGAGCCCAAGGATGCAATGAAACAGCAATATTCGAATCTATGATTGTGTGAAAATTTCATTAAGAAATTTTACCGTTTAAATGCGCAATTTGATAAAAAAAACGGACTAAATCGCGTGAAGTGTAAAACTTGAGTTCTATTAGCTAAAGGTGTCTAATAGCTATAGAACTTTAAAGTGGAGGTCCTTATGTGATAATTAGACCATTTATGTTAATAGTGGATGTACATGGCTTGGTATAAGTGAAATTATGTTAAAATAAATAAAACCAAAACATATTATCATCTTTAGCTCTTTTCCAACCGAAAATAATATGAAAAACTCCATTATTGAACATTCAACATTTTTCCAAGCTTCCATTGTCCATTTTGATAAAGAAAAGTGAAATTTAGACTTAGATCGAGGGAAAAACAAAGTGTTGGACTAATCAAATCATTTAATCATTTTTGCATTCGAGGTAAGTTCATATGTTAATAAGCATTAATATAATTGTGTTTTAAAATGCTTTATCATTGAATTACTTGTGAATACGACCTCACGGATATGTTCGACTATGATTTGGAAAATTGGAAATCCTGGTTGAACCTGAGGAATAGATTAGGATATGAACGCCATGTCATTAGGGGTTTTGTGATTTGGGTGCTGGTCCATACATCCTACCAATGGTTGAGTTATCCGGCATGTGCTGTGGATTCTCATCAGCTTGTGTGAGCAGCACCGTGTAGCTACATCATGACCGTCAGCTTGTGTGAGCAGACTTTTTGATAGCTCGAGAATGAGCATTATATGTGATATGAGATTGAGATAGCTTCGGCTATGTATTGGCACTTAGGTGCAAGATTCCCGAGTTTCGATAGTATTCTGAATGGTTGAATGGGTATATTGAAGATATGAAATAGTGAGAAATAGATACGTATTAGTACAGGTATGTACAGAAACTATATGAGCATCGAAACTATGAAAGTTGTGAGATCTTGATTAATTATGTGATGGAATATATATTAACCTCATAATTACATGATTTTGAGGTATATTATGTTATATTACTTGAATGGTGATTAAATGGTGAGTTTACTTATTAACTATACGAGCTTACTAAGCTTTATAGCTTACTTTGTTTACTTTTTCGTGTTTTATAGTGCAATCGAAGCTTACTCAAATTTTGGAGTCATCGGAGATCTCATCAAACTATCAAGCTTTCACTTTGGTACTTTTGAACTTGTGTTTTGGTTATATGGCATTTATAGAAATTATAGTCATTTTCGTTTATGGTTTGGTAATGAATTTAGTGATTTGAATTGGCTTGTAAATGTAAGTGTTTGGTCTTGTGTATAGCCATGAGAGTTGGCTTATTTTGGTATATTTGTTTATGTATATATATATATGTGCAAATGGCCTTTGTTATGCATTTGGTAATTGATATATAAATGCTTGTGGTGAATGGTTGTTTTTGAATTGGTATGCTTGTGATTTAGGTAAAGTGATGTATAAATCAAAGTGCATATATGAAGTTTACTAGTTAAGTAAATTGAGAAAGATGGCTTGGTAAATAGCAATTTGGATTGTATAGGTGTATGCAAATTTGGGTGAGAAAGTGGCTTGGTAAATAGCCTATTTTTTGTCCACACGGGTAAAGACATAGACATGTGTCTTAGCTATGTGTGTGACACACAGTCAGGTGACACGGTCGTGTGTCCCCTGGTGTTTAATTTTAAACCAAGTCAGTATGCTGCACACAGCCCAGCACAAGGGCGTGTGTCTTGGCCATGTGGCATAAGTCAATATACCCTACAGGTTTAGCACGGCCTACCACACAGCCTGGCACACGGACGTGTGAGGCCATTTTGAAAGGCACACGGGCTAGTCACATAGGCATGTGGTTGGCCATCTGACCCAAGTTAGAGAGTTACACAGGGTCAGACATAGGTTGGGACACGGCCATGTTATTCCATTTCGAATGTCCACACTGCCTGTGACACAGGCGTGTCTTTGGCTATGTGAGACACACGGTCGAGCCACACGGGCATGTGTCCCCTGTATTTTCTAACATTTTTGAAGTTTTCTAAAAATTTCCTGAGTTATCAATTTAGTCCCGAACCACTTCTAAAGCATGTTTTGGGCCTCGTAGGCTCATATTAGGGACTTTATGAATGATTATAAGTGTTTTACATTTGAATTTGATAATTGTATGAGAAATGCATGTTCGATTGTATAATAGGTCCGGTAATGCTCCGTAACCCTATTTTTGTGATGGATACGAGTGAGGGGTGTTACACCGTGCAATCTAACGAACTTAGATATGTACAATTCAACCAATCTATCAAGCGAAAAGTTTGTACGTACCAGAATGAAATGTGTCGATTTCATCAAACGATCAACAACAACCTAGATAGCATCTTTCTTTTTTGGAGATAAGGGTAATCCCGATACGAAATCCATCATAACTCTATCCCATTTCCACTTTGGTATAATCACCAGCTGTAGTAATCTCAAAGGCCCTTGGTGTTCGGCTTTAACTTTTTGACAAACTAAACATCTCGACACAAACTCTGAAATGGCTCGTTTCATGCCCGACCACTAATACAACTATTTCAAATTGTTATACATTTTAGTACTCACCAAATGAATAGATAAACAATCACTGTGTGCTTTGTGTAGAATTTTCTGAATAAGCTTTAAATTCTTTGTTACACAAATTCTACCCCGGAACATTAAACAATATCAAATCCGATCTGATAGTCTGAATTAGTAGTCGATTTGCATTGCAGTCTTTTAGCTTACAATTTATCGTCACATTTCTGAGCTTCACAAATTCGTTGAAGAAACAACAATTTAGCTTTTAACTCAACTAAAATTGAACCATCATCAAACAAAGTTAACTGTGTATTCATTGCTCGCAAAGCAAATAAAGATTTTCTACTCAGAGCATTTGCAACTACATTTTCTTTGCGCGGATGATAATCAATCACTAACTCATAGTTTTTCAACAAGTCGAGCCATCTTTGTTATCAGAAATTCAAATCTTTCTGAGTCATTATATACTTCAAACTCTTTTGATCGGTGAAAATGTGACACTTTTCACCAAATAAATGATGTCGCCAAAATTTTAAAGCAAATACAATAGCAGCCAATTCTAAATCATGCGTCGGATAATTCTTTTCATGCAGTTTTAACTGTCTGGAAGCATAAGCTATCACTTTGCCCTCTTGCATCAAAACACATCCCAAACCATTTAATGACGGGTCATTGAAAATCACAAATTCTTTACCCGACTCAGGCTAAACTAAAACTGGTGCTTTAGTTAACGATGCTTTCAACTGTTCAAAACTCTGTTGACATTTCTCAGACCATTCGAACTTCACATCTTTCTGCAACAATCGAGTCATTAGTATAGCAATCATTGAGAATCCTTTTCCAAAATGTCGATAATAGCCAGCTAATCCCAGAAAACTTCTAACTTTAGTATGTTTCTTGGTTATTTCTAGTCAACAACTGCTGAAATCTTATTTGGATCAACTCGTATACCTTCCGCTGAAATAATATGCCCCAAAATCTAACTTTTCAGAGCCAAAATTCGCATTTATTGAATTTAGCGAACAGTTGCTTGTCTCTCAATGTTTTTAATACAATTCTCAAATGTTCAGCATGCTCAAACTCATATCGGGAATAGATCAAAATGTCATCAATGAATACAACAACAAATCTGTCTAAATATAGTCTAAAGATCTGATTCATCAAATCCATAAAAAATACTGGAGCATTAGTTAATCTGAATGGCATAACAAGAAATTCATAATGCCCATACCTTGTTCTGAACGCAATTTTCAGCATATCTGAATCTTTAACTTGCAACTGATAATAGCCAAATCTCAGATCAATCTTCGAAAATATTATTGCTTCTTTCAACTGATCAAACAAATCATCAATTCTCGATAAAGGATACTTCTTAATCGTAACCTTGTTGAGCTGATGATAGTCAATGCACAATCTCATCGATCCATCTTTTTTCTATATGAACAATACTGGTGCACTCTGTAACAGCCCGATTTTAGCTGAATCGAAATAGTGGTTTTAGAATCACAAATCTAAGGTCGTAAAACTATTTTAATATTATTTTGGTGTTTATATCATGTGATGTGTGAAAATTTCGTGAGCTAATTTTATCATTTAATAGCACAATTTGAGAAAAATGACTTAATCGCATAAAATGCAAAAGTTGCATTCTATAAGTTAAAAGTGTCTATTTGCTATGAGGCATTAAATGAAAGGTCCTTATGTTGGTATTAGACCATTGATTGTGATAATGGACATTTATGGACATCTATTATAAGTTGTTAATGTTTATTCATTAAGGTTAAAATGTTAATTAGTATATTAAGTTATTATTAATTAAAACAAAGTTAAAATATCATCATCTTTCATCCTTGTTAATTGAATTTGAGAATGAAAAGAAGCCATTTTAGGGCGTTGATATTCGGCTAGCATAATCATTGATTAAGGTATGTTCTTTGCTCGATTTTTTATGATTTTTATGTTTTTGTGATCGTTGCTTTGAGTACTCGCTAGCCCATGCCTGAATTTTTGAAAGTGTTGATGATTTTGAAAGTTTCCATTGATGAATTCATGTGTTATTGAATGTTTGATGATGGAAAATTAGTATTTGTTGATAGATTATCATGTTTTGTAAAGTGATTTTTAGTGAAATTGCATAAAAGGGACTAATTTGTAAAAAATGCAAAATATGTGGTTAAATGTGTAAATATTGATAGATATGGGCTATTATGGAGCGTATAGATATTCAGCTAGCTTGGGTTTAGTTGAAATTGTTGTAAATTGTGTTTTTATGAAATAGGGACTAAATTGAGAAAATGTGAAATTATAGGGGTTAATGTGTAAAATGTCCCAAATTATGAGTTTTGGATGAAATTGAATGAATTGAGGATTGAAAGAGTTAATTTTGAATACATATAGATCAAGAAAGAAAGAATTCGAATTTGGGTCGAGGAAAATCGAAGGTTATTGAGGAATCAATCCGATTCATCTATTCCGACTACGAGGTAAGTTCATATGCAAATAAATGTCTTTGAATTGAATTATATATGTTTTATTATCATTGAAATGCTATAAATGTCGAATGAGAAAATACGAGCATGAATCAACGAAGTTACAGTATCTGAAAGTCCCATACGAACCCTAGAAATAGTATAGGATACGAATGTCACGGCATTAGGTTATCAAGATGTAATTACGTGTAAGACCTTATTTGGGACAATGGCATCATTAATCGATTTCGTGTAAGACTATGTCTGGGACATTGGCATCGTTAATCGATTTCGTGTAAGACCCTGTCTGGGATAGTGGCATTGATATTTGATAATGTGTAAGACCATATCTGGGATATGACATTGTACGAGCTTATGTGATTTCCTAGTATCCTTAATGATTCTGAATGGTTCAACAGGCAAAGTTAAGTTGAGAAAGAATATGTGAATGAGCTAAGTGACTCAGGTACGTACGAGATTCATACGAGTATTGAGAATTGAAGTAAATGATGAATTTGATTAAGACATTGGATATATGTTCAATGAGACAGGTTTGTGAATTTGAATGAGATTAGCCATGCTAAACATTTTTGAATTGAATTGCAAATGTTCATGTGATAGTTTATTTGTATATGGCTTACTAAGCTTTTAAAGCTTACTTTGTATGTTCTTTAGATGTTTTATAGGTTATCGAAGCTAGCTCAGACTCGGGATCGTTGGGAATACGTCATCACACTATCAATCATCTTATTGGTACTTTTGGAGCTTTGTATATATGGTATATGGCATGTATGGGCTAGTGTCATTGTGGTATGTTTTGAGACTTGATATTAGCCATGAGATTTGACTTGTAAATGTTGGTGTGAATTTGGCCATTTAAGTTGGCTTAGTTATGTGTTGGCTTGTTTGGTTGCTGTAAATAGGAGTCTTAAGGTTGGAATAATGGTATGTTGTGACTTGATTATATGATATTGAAATTGTAAGTCATGTGGCTTGAAATAGGTGATAAGATGATGATAATGAAATGCATTTAGAAGTTATGCAAGTTTGATAGTTTTGACATGATTGTGGTTGAGAATTTAAGTAGTGAAATGGTTGAATAGGAAATAACATGAATTATATGTGATTTGGTATGTTTTGGCCGCCCATATATGTGATAAAATGATACCATTTTGATGGCTAGGTGTGCTTGAGAAAATGGTGGAAAATTGGGTTTGCAAATAGCCTACTTTTTGTGCGTACGGACAGAGACACGAGCGTATGTCTCAGTCGTGTGCGACACACGGTCATGTTACACAGACGTGTGTCCCCTGGGGTACCCTTCGAATTAAAGTCAGTATACCTTATAGTTTTGACACGGCCTAAACACACTATAACAGTCCAATTTTGACCCTAATCAGAATAGTAGTTTCGGGACCACAAATTTGAGTCTGAAAAATATTTTAATATTATTTTCTGTGCCTGTGATATGTGAATTTACATTTGTGAAATTTCAGTGATTTAATTTGTCTGTTTCTGTGCTTAATTATGAAAAAGAATTAAATCGCGTAAAGTGTAAAAGTTGAGTGCTAGATGCTAAAGCACCTATTTGGCTTGGCTTCTAAAATAAAAGCCCTTGCATGTCAAATTTACCATTTGTTTTAACGGTGGACAAATACGGGCATTGGTAGGTGGATTTTTAATGATATATGCCAAGGGAAAAATGGGAAAATGATTATTAAAGTTATTAAAGTAAACAAAATGCATGAAATTAGCCATTTCCCATGTGTTCTTGCTGAAAACACCAAGCAAAATAAAAATAAAAAGATCCTCAAGGTTTCGGCATTTGCAAGCATCAATTAGGTATGTATTTTTGATCGATTTTTGATAATTTCTAAGATTCTGTGATCGTTGCTTCGTGTTCTTCAAATCCCATGTCTGAATTTCTATTTCCGTTAAAGATTTCATGAAATTCCATTGTTGATATCATGAGTTTTGTGATGTTTTTGGACGAATTATGAAGACTTGGTAGATGGTTCATAAGTTTTGTCTTTGAGTTTTTGATGAAATTGAGCTATTTGGTTAAATTTTGAAAATGAGGTTTTGAAGGACTAAATTATGAATTTAACATGCTGTATGGGCTTATATAGAAGCCATGAAAATTCGGCTAGCCCTTGTTGCAAAAAAAATTTGCATATTTGTGATTTTATGAAAAATAGAGTAAATTGTCAAAGTGTGAAAATGTAAGGGCTAAAATGCAAAGTGCCCTGTATTGGATGATTGAATGGTTGAATTTATATTGTATTAGATCAAGGACAAAGCAAATCGGACTTAGATAGGGGGAAGTCCAAAATAGTTGAATAGTCGACTCGTTTTATCCGAAATTCGTCTGAGGTAAGTTAAATGACAATTACGTGTTAATTGAAATAAATTTTGCACATATAAACTGTGATCTGTATTAGATGGCCTTGAGTGCCTGATGAATATCTTTGGAGTAAAGTATGATAATATGTTAATATCTGAAAAGCTGTGTATGTTTCTAAGAGAAGTTGACATCTGTCTGAGACATCGTGTAAGACCATGTCTGGGACACAGGCCTCAATTGAGATTTACGTATAAGACCATGTTTGGGACATTGGCATCGTATCTGATTTTGTGTAAGACCCTGTCTGGGACAGAGGCATCGATATTGAATTACATGTAAGACCACGTCCGGGACGTCGACATTGTACTTGTTTATGAGCATCTATATCGTTTCTGATCCGTCTGATGATAGCATACGAAATCTATGATTGAGTTTATGAAATGTATAACCTATGCAGGTACATTTGTATCGTACTAATTTTCTGAATATGAAAAACTCTGCGTCTGTGAAATATGTATGGAAATGAGGCATGACATATATGCAAACAAATGAGCATGGTTAAGTTTATGAATTATTCTATGAAATGGTTATGAATCTATGTGGATGAATTGTATTTATATGCTTTAGTAGTTAGACCAATTGTATTTGGCTTACTAAGCTCTTTGCAGCTTACCCTATGTGTTTACTGTCTGTTTTACAGTTATCGTAGCTACTGAAGGCTTGGGGATAGTCGAGGATTGTCACCACACTATCGATCTCATTTTGGTACCCTTGAAAGTGTAAATGTTTTAAAGTATGGCATGTATAGGCTAGAAGGTTTATGTATTAAGTTTTGAATTGTAAATATAGGTTATGCAATGAAAGTTGGCTATCAAATGGTATGTTTGTGTTAAGTTTTGGTATGGTTCGAATGAGTTGTTGAATGATGATGAAATAGTTGTAATGAAGCATGTTTTGAGCATGAATTGGCTGAATAATTTGTATGAATGTTGTTTAAATTGTCTTGTAGGAATGGCCAGTAAAGGGGTGGAAAATTGGCTTAAACCAAGCCTGCATTGTGCCACACGGCCATAGCACACGGGCGTGCTTGTTGGCTATGGGCTTAAGTCAGTAGCTAGCTAAGAATCACACGGCCATGGCACACGGGTATGTCTATTGTCCGTGGGAATAAGTCAGTATATAAGCTTTGTTTTGGCACGGCTGGTTTACATGGGCGTGTCTGATGCTCGTGTGGGGTACACGACCTGGTTACATGGGCATGTGACCTCTATAGAATTGAAAATTTTTAAAAGTTTTGAACTTTATGAATGTGTTTGGTTTAGTCCCGAATGTCTCTTAAAAGTACATTTTAGGTCTCATAGACCATCTTAGGAGATAATTTCTTATGAAATGATGTTATATGATATCTGTGATTCTGAATTGGTTTAAAATGTTTTGTCTGTCTGGTAATGCCTCGTAACCCCAATCTGATGTCGGTTACGGGTTAGGGGTGTTACATTTTATTGGTATCAGAGCTATGGTTTTGCAGGTTCTAAGACTACTATAGCGTATGTGAGTCTAACTATACATGCCATATAACTAAATTTGTGATAGTGTGATGACTCTTGACATTGAAATGTGCTTTTATATAGCAAATGGATCCCGATAGAGCTGGAGCTGACAAAATTGAAAGCAATGTGCCAACTCTCGCGCAAGTAACTATGCAAGCTGATTCTAGATCGGCTACGAGTAGCTGTGATGGTGAGGCTAAGCAAGCCTTCTATCAGATGATGAATGATTGGTTCACTCAGTATATTAGAACCAATCCGACTGTACAACAACCTCCACCCCCGATTAATCCTTCTCAAACTTCTGATATGCCATGAGTGAATCTGATACAGTTGAATAGACCACCGATTGATAAGATTAGAAAGTATGGGGCTGAAGACTTCCAAGCTACAACGAATGATAATGCTGAAAGAGCCAAATTCTGGTTGGAAAATACAATACAAGTGTTTGATGAAATGTCTCTGAGTCCTGAGGAATGTGTTAAATGTGTCGTTTCACTTTTGAGAGATATGGCGTATCATTGGTGGAAAACTTTAATATCTCTGGTTCTGAGTGAACGGGTTACGTGGGATTTCTTTCAATCTACATTTCGAAAACGTAAAGAGTTTCTCGAGCTTAAACAGGGCCGTATGTCTGTTACTGAATACGAACGTGAATTTGTGAGATTGAGTCAGTATGCCCATGAATGTGTATCGAATGAAGTATTAATGTGCAAAAGATTTGAAGATGGACTAAACGAAGATATCCGTCTGTTAGTTGATATTTTAGAGATTAAAGAAATGGTAGTGCTTGTTGAGCGAGCATGTAAAGCTGAAGAATTAAGTAAAGAGAAAAGAAAAGCTGATTCTAAAGCTAGAGATGCTAGAAAGAGATCTTCGAGTAGATCATTTCAGTCTATGTCAAAGAAATTCTGAGATGATCAAAGCTGTCCAAATGCTAATGTGGGACATTCAAACTGAGATCGAACTAGATCGCATTCAAACTTCAGAGTCCCTGCTACTTCTGTTGCAAGTGTCGGGAATGTCTGATCTGAGAGACCTGAATGTAAATACTATGGTAAAAGACAGCTGGGAAATTGTAGATCGAATGACCGAGCCTGTTTCCAATGTGGATCTCTAGACCATTTTTAAAAGATTGTTCTGAACCTGTTGAGCAAGAGAATGTACAGAATTTGAGACCGAGCAACACCTCAGCTAGAGGTAGACCTTCCAGAAATGCAAGAAATGCAAGTAATGGTCAAAGAACTACTGGAGATACTATTGCTAGATCCGAGGCCAGAGCACCTGCCAGAGCCTATGCTATCCGATCTCGTGAGGAAGCCTCGTTTCTAGACGTGATTACTGCTACTTTTACTCTCTATAATACTTCTGTGATTGCATTGATAGATCTTGGATCAATGCATTCTTATATATGTATGAATTTAGTGCATAGTAAGACTTTGCCTGCAGAGTTTACTGAATTCGTAATTAGAGTATCAAACACCTTAGGCAAAAGTGTCTTGGTTGATAAAGTCTGCAAGAATTGCCCGTTAATGATACGAGATATCTGGTTTCCTGCTAATATGATGCTTTTACCTTTCGATGAATTTGACATAATTTTGGGAATGGATTGGTTAACTTTGCATGATGCTATTGTGAATTGCAAACGAAAAGTCATTGATTTCAGGTGTAAGAATGATGAGATAATCCGAATTGAGTCTAGTGATCTGAATGGACTACCAGCTGTGGTATCTGCAATGAAAATATGAAAATATGTGAAGAAAGGTTGTGAACCCTACTTAGCTTATGTGTTAGATTCAAAAGTGAATGATAAGAAAGTTGAATCCGTGTCTATTGTCTATGAATTCTCTGATGTGTTTCCTGAAAAACTACCTAGTTTGCGTCCGATTTGAGAAGTTGAGTTTGGCATTGAATTAGTACCTGATACTACTCTGATATCGATAGCTCTTATAAAATGGCTCCGACCGAATTAAAGGAATTGAAATCTCAATTGCAAGAATTGACCGATCGAGGATTTGCTAGACCGAGTTTTTCACCATGGTGTGATCCTGTTCTGTTTGTGAAAAAGAAAGATGGCACAATGAGAATTTGTATTGATTACCGTCAACTTAATAAAGTGGCTGTAAAGAAAAAAATACCCTCTGCCTAGAATTGATGGCCTATTCGATCAGTTGAAAGGTGCTACTGTGTTTTCTAAGATAGATCTTAGATCGGGTTACTATCAGTTGCGGGTAATGGACTCTGATATTTTGAAAACTGCTTCTAGAACGAGGTACGGGCGTTATGAATTTTTAGTTATGCCTTTTGGTTTAACGAATGCACCTGTTGTATTTATGGATTTAATGATGTAACTCCCCTTACCCGTATCCAAGGCTGGAACAGAGTACGAGGCATTACCAGACTTAACAATACACATAGAAGAAAATCGGGCCATAAAATTTCATTTAATTCAAAACTTTTCGAACACATGCATAACAAACAAAGCTAACTATATCATCACATCAAAACATAGGACATGGCATGATTAATTAAACTTATAAACCATAATGGATAAGGACCACATCTCATGATTTTATACGATAACACAATGCAGACTGATACGTATGGTCAAAATCATAATAAAAATACATATCACAAACCAACTTCCTATACATGCCACTCACTTGATATTTCTAATATTTGAATTAATTTTCCCAAAAATGATAGTTTGATAGTGTGATTTTACCTCCGACGATCTCCAACCCCGAGCCGACCTGCCAATACTAAAGAAATGGAGAGGATGGGTAAGCTTTACGCTTAGTAAGTTCATATGAAAATAATAAGCAATTACTACCATGCTTTTCAAGATAAAACACTATAATTGTACAATTACACATATTCAGGACAGGCTGTTTTCTGGAGTCCCAGTGTTAAAAAAAATCATATCTCAAGTTACAAAACTCGAAATCCAATTTCGTAAAATTTCCATGAAACTAAACTCATATGTCTACTTACTAATTTTTTTCTAGAATTTTTGGTCGGGCCATTTAGTACATTTTATTAGTTAAAGCCTCCCTTGTTTCAGGGTATGACTACTCTGGCCCCTGTGCACTACGAACCGAATTTCTCACTGTACAGAATTCCAACGACCATGCCATTTGTTTCCATTAAAATTAGATTAAATAAGGAATCCATGCATGTAAGGTATGATTCTCAAAAAATTTTTTTACAATTTATGGTGAATTTCTAAAGTCAGAACAGGGGATCTCGAATTCATTCAGACCCTGTTTCACAAGAATTCAAATATCATACAATATAGAATTCTTTTGCTTCCCCTATTTCTTTCATGTAAAAATAGACTCATTAAGCTTTATTTTCATATATCATTTGCATTTTTATTCAACTTCTACAATTTTTAGTGAATTTTCAAAGTCATGCAACTGCTACTGTCCAACACTGTTTTACCACTAAAATTCATTCTTACATAATTCCACTTAATCCATTTTGTCTTATCGAAATTCAGCCAATTATCGAGCACATTGCTCATAATTTTTCATAAACATATACCTACACTTATTCATCATATAATTATGTTCAATTGTATTTTTACTTAATCGATTTTCCCATTGAACTCTTCGGAATAATAACTGATACTCAATTGCCTGCACATATTTTCACACTTGTAGCCAAAGCTATCTGGTACGCATAGTAGCCTGCTCATAGTACTACACATGCGACTAATTATCCGGTACATGTAGTAGCCTGCACTTAGTACTACACGCCTGCACTTAGTACTACACACGTGACCAATTATCCGGTACACGTAGTAGCATGCACTTAGTACTACACACGTGACCTAACCATCTGATACACGTAGTAGCTTGCACTTAGTACTACATACGTGATCACAGTTTTCGGGTACGCATTGTAGCATGCACTTAGTACTACACATGCGACCTCACAATAGATCATTCTTATCGTTTTTATTCCGAAGGTTCAATCGGGAAATTTCTCACTTTTCAACATTTTACTAAATTGTCCGTAATCAATTTAAATTCATAATTTACATCAAGTAACCATTTGATAGGCAGCCACATTTCATATGATATCAAAATATAATAACATAAAAAGAATCGATAGATTATTTATGTACGAATTTACTCGAAGTGTCGATCTCACTATCCATAGTACCAATTGTCCATTCATAGTATAATAAGACACAACTCAAATATCAAATCAGCTTTTAAGAATTTACATAACTTATATCACATATTTCATATATCACTTGTCATGTATCTTCATTTTCTTGCATTTCATGTAACATTCTTTCATGTCATATTTCCACATCATAAACATCATTCCATAAACTTTTCCAATATATTAAATCATAAAATATATGCAATAATAGTAAGAAATATAATTCAAACATAACATTGCATTATTATTATCATACGAACTTACCTCGATCCAGAAACAGCAATTTACCATTTTAGTCCATAACCTTGTATTTTCCCGATTTAAGCCCGAATATTGATTTCCTTCATCTATAATATCACATTTATCCTAATAATTAGTCACACTATTCATACGGGTCCAAAAATCATATTTTTAAAAATTTTCATTTTGACCCTTAAACTTTTGCATATTTTCACTTTTTCCCCAAGGTTCCGAAATTAAACTTCATCCTATTTTCTTATGTTTTATGACCTACTGATCATTTTTCCCTTCTATGGCAACATCAAATTCTCACTCTAACATGTATTTATGACTATTAGGTATTTTTACCGATTAAGCCCTTTTGCTCGTTTTCACTTAAAACCAAGTAGCACAAGTTGTCTAACATAATTTAAAACGTCATATTCTATCATAAAACACCAAAATACACAAATTTCACCTATGGGTATTTTTCCAAATATGAACCCTAGGTTGAATTATTGCTAGCATAAGCTAAATCAAGTTACCGGGACTCCAAAAACATAAAAATCATTAAAAACGAGGCTAGAACGGACTTACAATCAAGCTTGGAAGCTTGGAAACCCTATCCATGGAGTCTCCCTTGGTATACACGTCCATGGTGAAGAAGATTAGCAAAATTGGCTTTTAATTTTGTATTTTAATTCATTTTACCCCTAAATGACCAAAATGCCCTTACTACTAAACTTTCCAAAAATTCCATTCATGTCCAATATTTGTCCATAAACTTTGAAATTGGTAAAATTTATATTTAAGACCTCATAATTAATATTTCAAAGAAATTTCATACTAGAAACTTCTAGAATGCAAGTTTTGCAACTTATTCAATTTAGTCCCTAACTTCAAATTAAGCACTTTATGCATAGAATTTCTTCAGAAATTTTCACACAATCATGCAATTATATCATAGACCTCAAAATAATCATAAAATAATTATTTCTATCTCAGATTTGTGGTCACAAAACCACTATTCCAATTAGGCCCTAATTCGGGATATTACAAATGAATAGAATTTTAGGACCGTATTTAGATTAATTTGTTGTAGTATTCATTAATGACATATTGATTTATTCACGTGATGAATCTGAACATGCCAAGCATTTGAGAATAGTAATACAAACTCTGCGAGATAAATAGTTGTATGCGAAACTCAGTAAATGTGAATTCTGGTTGCGAGGTGTTGGCTTTCTGGGCCATATTGTATCAGCCTCCGGAATCCGAGTTGATCCGACCAAAATTTCAGCTATTTTGGATTGGAAACCTCTTAGGAATGTTTCTGAAGTCCGCAGTTTTTTGGGACTTGCTGGTTACTACAGACGATTTGTAAAATATTTCTCTGTGATAGCAACTCCATTGACAAAGTTACTTCAAAAAGATGTAAAATTTGAATGGTCTGAAATGTGTCAGAAAAGTTTTGATCGGTTAAAAACTCTGTTAACTGAAGCTCCCGTACTTGTGCAACCTGAATCAGGTAAAGAATTCGTTGTTTATAGTGATGCTTCGTTGAACGGACTCGGTTGTTTTTTAATGCAAGAAGGAAAAGTTGTTGCTTATGCTTTGAGACAATTAAAGCCACATGAGAAGAACTATCCGACACACGACCTTGAGTTAGCTGCCATTGTGTTTGCTTTGAAGATCTGGCATCACTATCTATTTGGTGAGAAATGTCACATGTTTTCTGATCATAAAATTCTAAAGTACTTAATGACGCAAAAAGACTTGAATCTGCGACAGAGAAGATGGTTAGAACTGTTAAAAGATTACGAACTTGTGATTGATTATCATCCGAGAAAAGCAAATGTTGTTGCTGAGGCTTTGAGTTGAAAATCGTTATTTGCTTTGAGTGTGATGAATGCTCATTTAGTTCTGTCTGATGATGGTTCAGTTTTAGCTGAATTAAAAGCGAGACATTTGTTCTTACAATAGATCTACGAGGCTCAAAAGAGGGATAATGAAATTATAGTTAAACGAACTCAGTGTAATTCTGATTCTGATTCTAAATTCTGAATAGATGTTGATGACTGTCTAAGATTCAGAAATAGACTCTGTGTTCTGAGAAATCCAGAGTTGATTCAAATGATTTTGAGTGAAGCTCACAGTAGTAGATTTTCTGTACACCCAGGGAGTACGAAAATGTATAACGATTTGAGACAACTATATTGGTGGCCAGGAATGAAAAGAGATATTTCTGACTTTGTTTCAAGATGTTTAATCTATCAGCAAGTTAAAGCTGAGCATCAGGTGCCATCTGGGTTATTACAACCGATTATGATTCCAGAGTGGAAATGGGATCGAGTGACCATGGATTTTGTTTCAGGTTTACCTCTGTCTCCGAGAAAGAAAGATGCAATCTGAGTTGTAGTTGACAGATTGACAAAGTCAGCTCATTTTATTCCAGTACAATCTAATTTCTCACTCGATAAGCTAGCTGAGTTGTATATTTCTGATATTGTGAGATTGCATGGTGTGCCATTGTCGATAGTGTCAGATAGAGACTCGAGATTTACGTCACGATTTTGGGAGAAATTGCAAGAAGCTCTGGGTACTAAATTACATTTTAGTACCACTTTTCATCCGCAAACAGATGGTCAATCGGAACGGATTATTCAGATACTTGAGGATATGTTGAGATGTTGCATTCTTAAGTTTAAAGGTGCATGGGAACAATATCTACCTTTGATTGAATTCGCTTATAATAATAGTTTTCAATCGAGCATTAAAATGGTACCGTACGAAGCCTTATACGGTAGAAAGTGGAGAACTCCGTTATACTGGTCTGAGCTCAGTGAGAATAAAATTCACGGTATTGATCTGATAAAGGAAATAGAACAGAATGTGAAAGTAATCCAAGATAGTCTGAAAGATGCCTCTGATCGTCAGAAATCATATGCAGATTTGAAAAGAAAAGATATCGAATTTAAGGTCGGTGATAAAGTGTTTCTGAAAGTATCTCCATGGAAGAAACTGTTCCGATTTGGCAAAAAGGGCAAGTTGAGTCTGAGGTTCATTGGACCGTATGAAATCATCGAGCGAGTTGGACCAATTGCTTATATATTGAGGCTAACATCTGGGTTAGAAAAGATTCATAATGTGTTTCACGTATCGATGCTTAGACGATACAGATCTGATCCCTCACATGTAATTTCACCGTCTGAGATTAAAATTTAGTTCGATATGACTTATGAAGAAAAGTCGATCCATATTTTAGCTCGTGAGGTTAAAGGGTTGTGAAACAATAAAATTCCTCTAGTTAAAGTGATGTGGCATCGTCACAGTGTAGAAGAGGCTATGTGGGAGCCCAAGGATGCAATGAAACAGCAATATTCGAATCTATCTAATGGTAAGATTTACGGGGACAAAAATCCTTTAAGGGGAGAATTGTAGCAGTCTGGTTTTGACCCTAGTAGGATTAGTGGTTTTGGGACCACAAATCCGAGTCTGAAAAATATTTTAATATTATTTTCTGTGCCTATGATATGTGAATTTACATCTGTAAAATTTCTGCGATTTAATTTGTTTGTTTCTGTGCTTAATTATGAAAAAGGATTAAATCGCGTAAAGTGTAAAAGTTGAGTGCTAGATGCTAAAGCACCTATTTGGCTTGGCTTTTAAAATAAAAGCTCTTGCATGTCAAATTTTAATGGTGGACAAATATGGGCATTGGTAGGTGGATTTTTAATGATATATGCCAAGGGAAAAATGAGAAAATGATTATTAAAGTTATTAAAGTAAACAAAATGCATGAAATTAGCCATTTCCCATGTGTTCTTGCCGAAAATACCAAGAAAAAGAAAAAGAAAAAGAGCCTTAGGGTTTCGGCATTTGCAAGCATCAATTAGGTATGTATTTTTGATTGGTTTTTGATAATTTCTACGTTTTTGTGATCGTTGCTTCGTGCTCTTCAAAGCCCAAGTCTGAATTTCTATTTTTATTAAAGATTTCATGAAATGCCATTGTTGATATCATGAGTTTTTTTATGTTTTTGAATGAATTATGAAGGCTTGGTAGATGGTTCATAAGTTTTGTCTTTAGTTTTTGATGAAATTGAGCTATTTGGGTTAAATTTTGAAAATGAGGTTTTGAAGGACTAAATTATGAATTTAACATGTTGTATGGGCTTATATAGAAGCCATGAAAATTAACTAGCCCTTGTTGCAAAGAAATTTTGCATATTTGTGATTTTATGAAAAATGGACTAAATTTTCAAAGTGTAAAAATGTAAGGGCTAAAATGCAAAGTGCCCTAAATATATGTATATGGATTAAATTGAATGTAATAGATGATTGAATGGTTGAATTTGTATTGTATTAGATCAAGAACAAAAAAAAATCAAACTTAGATCGGGGGAAGTCCAAAATAGTTGAATAGTCAGTTCGTTTTATCCGAAATCCGTCCGAGGTAAGTCAAATTACAATTACGTGTTAATTGAAATAAATTCTGTACATATAAACTGTAATCTATATTGGATGGCCTTGAGTGCCTAATGAATATCTTTAGAGTAAAGTATGATAATATGTTAATATTTGAAAAGCTCTGTATGGTTCTAAGAGAAGTTGACATCTGTTTGAGACATCGTGTAAGACTGTGTCTGGGACATAGGCCTCGATTGAGATTTACATATAAGACCATGTCTGGGACATCGGCATCGTATCTGATTTTGTGTAAGACCCTGTCTAGGACAAAGGCATCATTATTGAATTACATGTAAGACCATGTCTGCGATGTCGGCATTATACATGTTTATGAGCATCTATATCGTTTCTGACCCGTCTGATGATAGCGTACGAAATCTAAGATTGAGTTTATGAAATGATAACCTATGCAGGTATGTTTGTATCGTACTAAATTTCTGAATATGAAAAACTCTGTCTCTGTGAAATATGTATGGAAATGAAGCATGACATATATGCAAACAAAAGAGCATGGTTAAGTTTATGAATTATTCTATGAAATGGTTATGAATCTATGTGGATGAATTGTATTTATATGCTTTAGTAGTTAGACCAATTGTATTTGGCTTACTAAGCTCTTTGTAGCTTACTCTGTGTGTTTACTGTCTGTTTTACTGTTATCATAGCTACTGAAGGCTCGGGGATAGTCGAGGATTTTCACCACACATCGATCTTATTTTGGTACCCTTGAAAGTGTAAATGTTTTAAAGTATGGCATGCATAGGCTAGAAGGTTTATGTATTAAGTTTTGAATTGTAAATATAGGTTATGCAATGAAAGTTGGCTATCAAATGGTATGTTTGTGTTAAGTTTTGGTATGGTTTGAATGAGTTGTTGAATGATGATGAAATAGTCGTAATGAAGCATGTTTTGAGCATGAATTGGCTAAATATTTTGTATGAATGTTGTTTAATTTGGCTTGTAGGAATGTCCCATAAAGGGGTAGCAAATTGGCTTAAACCAAGCCTGCATTGTGCCACACGGCCATAGCACACGGGCGTGTTTTTTTGCCGTAGGCTTAAGTCAATAGCTAGCTAAGAATCACACAGCCGTGGCACACGGGCGTATCTGTTGGCCATGGGAATAAGTCAGTAGATAAGCTCTATTTTGGCACGGCTGGTTCACATGGGCGTGTCTGATGCTCGTGTGGGGCACACGGCCTGGTCACATGGGCGTGTGACCTCTATAGAATTGAAAATTTTTAAAAGTTCTGAACTTTATGAATGTGTTCGGTTTAGTCCCGAATGTCCTTTAAAAGTACATTTTAGGTCTCGTAAACCATCTTAGGAGATGATTGCTTATGAAATGATGTTATATGATATCTATGATTTTGAATTGGTTTAAAATGTTCTGTCTGTCTGGTAATGCCTCGTAACCCTCATCCGATGTCAGTTACGTGTTAGGGGTGTTACATACACAGGTGTGTCTATTGGCCGTGTGAGACACACAGCCTTGGTACATGGGCACGTGTGGACATTTCTAAAGGTACACAGGCCTGGCACACAGGTGTGTGGTCGACCGTGTGGCCAAGTCAGTAGCCTCCCTTAGATTTTACACGACCTGGCACACGGACGTGTCGTCGGCCATGTGGTACAAGTCAATATAAATGCCCTGTTTTCACACGGTCTGTGTCATAAGCATGTCGAGTAGATGTGTGAGGCACACAGCCTATTCACACAAACGTGTGACCCTTTAATGTTGAAAAGTTTTCTAAGATTCCCAAAGTTTGCAAATATTATTGGTTTAGTCTCGAACCATTTCTAAGCCTGTTTTAAGGTCTTGTAGGACCTTGGAAGGGACAATATGATTGAGATGAATGAATTTTGATTATGTTTGCATAAATGTATATGAATGATGTGTATTATCCAGTAATGCCTCGAAACCCTATTCTGGCGACGGATACGGGTTAGGGGTGTCACACACCCCAGGGCAAAAACTAGGTCATGCAAAACCTCTATATGTTAACTCTTGCAACTGAGATTTTAACTCTTTCAATTATAGCGAAGCCATTCTGTACAGAGCTAGCGATATCGGTGATGTTTCTGGTATTGACTCAATAGCAAACTCAACTTCTCTAATCAGTGGCAACCTAGACAACTCTTTTGGAAACACATCCGGATACTCACAAACCACTGGTACTGATTCAATCTTTGATCCAGGCAACCTTTTCTCACATATTTCTGAGCTAACATTGACGATATCATAATAGGCAATCCACTCAACTCATCTGACTCAATTCGAAGAATTTCACTATTCTGACATTTCAATTCAATGGTCTTTCATTTACAATTCACAACAACAGCATGCAAAGTAAACCAATCCATACCAGAACCACATTGAATTCATCAAAAGGTAAAAGCATCAAATTTGCAGAAAAACAATAACCTCGAGTCATCAAAGGACAATTCTTGGAAACTTTATCATCTAGGACATACTTGCCTAAGGGTTTCGATACTCTAATCACAAATTCGGTAGACTCAATAGGTTAGTTCTAACTAAACACTAAATTCATACAGATATACAAATGAGTCAATCCAGGATCAATCAAGGCAATTACATTAGTGTCATAGAGAGAAAATGTACCGGTGATAACATTTGGTGACTACGCATTTTCGCGAGCGCGAATAGCGTAAGCTCTAGCTGGTGCTCTAGCCTCGGATCTTACAACAAATTCCTTTGTCGTTCCTTTGCTACTAGTCATATTTCTCGTATTTCTAGGTGGTCTCCTTCTAGCAGCTATGTTACTTGGTCTTGCATTCTGATATCTATCTTTCTCAGGTAACTTAGGACAATCCCAAATGAAATGATCTTACGAGCGACAATAAAACAACCTTTATTATTCATCCAGTAGTCTCCCAAATGTCGTCTACCACATTGTTGACACTCAGTTTGTTGGTTCGAACACTACCAACACTCTATACTGAAGTGGCTTGAGCTTTAAGACTTGTATATTGCTTTCCACGATCTCTATTAGAATACCCTACAGAAGCATTCGAACAATTAAATGAATCATGTGATTTCTTCAACGATTGGTGCTAGGTTTTACTTATCGATCTCTGTCTCGAATCTCTAGCCTCGAAATCAGCTTTTCCCTTTTCTTTGCCCAGTTCTTCGGCTTTGCAAGCTCTACCAACTAACACAACAAATTCCTTCAATTCCAGAATCCCGACTAACAATCTGATGTCTTAGTTTAGCCCATCTTCGAATCGTTTACACATAAATGCCTCAATGCAAACACATTCTCAGCATATTTACTGAGTCTCACAAATTCTCTCTCGTACTTGGTCACAGACATTCGACCCTGTTTCAACTCTAAAAACTCTTTTCGCTTTTGATCAATAAAACACTAGCTGATGTATTTCTTTCTGAACATGGCTTGAAAGAATTACCACGTGACCCATTCTCTAGGTACCACAGATATCAATGTATTCCACCACTGATATGCAGTGTCTCTTAGAAGTGATACGGCACATTTTACACATTCAACTGGCGTGTAAGATAGTTCATCAAATACTCTGATCGTATTCTCAAGCCAAAACTCAGCTCTCTCAGGATCATCATCAATAGGTAGCTCTGAACTCTCTAGCCCCATATTTTTAGATTTTATCAATAGGTAGCTTATTCAACCGAAAAGGTTCCAAACCTTGAGGAGTTACGGGGACTGATTAAGGAATAGGTGGGGGTGGAGGTTGCTGAGTAGCCGGATTAGTTCGGACATACTCAGTGAACCACTCATTCATATTTTAGAAGAAGGCTTCCTTGGCTTCTCCTCCCTAACTTTTTGATACGGTCTTGACTCAGATTGCACTACTCTGAGAATGGAGGCTGGCGCATTACTCTCATCATTAGCCACTGATCGATTGGGATCTAGTACTATATGAAAACACTATTTAAAATGTCAGGAGATATCACTCTATCACAGGTTATATATGGCAAGTATAGCTAGACTCTCACATACGCTGCGTTGTCCTAAAATCGACTAAATCGTAGCTCTGATACCAATAAATGTAACACCCCTCACCCGTATCTATCGTCAAAATAGGGTTACGGAGCATTACTGGACTTATTACACAATAAAACATACAATTCTCATACATTTTTCATTTTCAAATAAAAACCATTCACAATCATACATCAAGTCCTTAATACAAGCCTATGAGGCCCAAAACAAGCTTTAAAAGTGACTTGGGACTAAACCGATATCTCAGGAAATTTATCGAATACTTAGAAAATTTTATAAAATATAGGGGACACACGCATGTGGCACCCGGCCGTGTGAAAAAGACACGCTTGTGTTACAGGCCGTGTGAATATTCAAAATGGAATCACATGGCCATGTCCCAGCCCTTGTTTAACCCCGTGTAACTCTCTGACTTGGTCACACAGCCAACCACACACTTGTGTGACTAGCCCCGTATGCCCTTCAAAATGGCCTCACACACCTGTGTGCCAGGCCGTGTGCTAAGCCGTTCCAATCCTATAGGTATGCTGACTTATGCCACACGGCCAAGTCACATGCCTGCACCAAGGGATACACGGCCGTGTCACCTGACCGTGTATCACACATGGCTGAGACACACACCCGTGTCTCTGCTCGTGTGGACAAAAATAGGCTATTTACCAAACCATCTTTCTCATCTAAATTGCAACCACCTAAAAACATCAATTGGCATATAGCATAGCATCAATAGACATTCAAATCATTCTCAACTAAGCATAATTCATGCCATTTGAATACTATCAACTACAAGGCACACAAGTACCACAATATGCTATTCAATTTTATACTAAATTCACATTCTCAAATCACCTAAATGGTCACATTCAATTATGCACTATTTTACCTAAAGCCACAAGCATATCAACTTCAAATTTCAACCATTGGGCATCCATAATGCCAACTCACAACAAGCATATAAATGGCAATATTACACAACATATCAAAGGCATTTCTCACATATACACATACATCACCAAACATACCAAAATATGCCAAATCACATGGCTATACACATAACAAACCATTTATCATTTACAAGCCAACTCAAATGGCTAAATCCATTACTAAATTAGACCAAAATAACCATAACTCTTATACATGCCATATAACCAAATACATAAGTTCAAAAGTACCAAGTGATAGCTTGATAGTGTGATGAGATCTCTGACGACTCCCAATTCGAGCATGCTTTGATTACACTATAAAACACAAAAATGTAAGCAAAGTAAGCTATAAAACTTAGTAAGCTCGTATGCTAAGTAAGTAAAACTTACCAATCAACAATTCAAAAACATAAACATCATATAATGCAATTCAAATTTGATCCAAAACTTAACACATATATTCAATCCAAATATTAAACACAACTTCTGTCAATTTCTTCGATTCAAAGCTTATACGGTTCATGTACATACCTGTACCATCTCGTACGAATCTCATACTCATCCATATGTTTGATATACCCATTGAACCATTTGGAAAACTATCAGATACTCAGGATTCTCGTACCCTAAGTGTCAATACATAGCTGAAGCTATCTCAATCTCATATCTCAAATACGAGTCTGCTCACACAAGATGACGGTCATAACATAGCTGCACGATGCTTCTCACACAAGCTAACAAGAATCTGCAACACATGCCGAATAACTCAGCCACCGGTAGGACAAATAGCCCAACATCCAAATCACATAACCCCTAATGACATGTCTTCATATCCTAATCTATTCTTAAGGTTCAACCGGGATTTCACATTTGCCGAATCATCGTTGAACATATCCGCAAGGTCATCTTCACAAATAATTCAATAATAAAACATTTAAAACACAATTATATTAATGCTTATTAACAAGCAAACTTAGCTCGATTGCAAAAACAATGAAATAGATCGATTAGTCCAAAACCTTATTTTTCCCTCGATCTAGATTCGAACTTTACCTTTCTTGACCTATATGTAATCAAATTTAGCTTATTTAATTTTCATTCTATTCAATTTAGCCCAAAATGTATATTAAGAAAACTTTACACTTTTACCCCTAATATTTCAGCACTTTTACAATTTAGTCCCTAACACATAAAAACACAAATTCATGCAATAGGTCCCTACCCATGCTATCTGAATTCCTCTTACTACCATAACAACCCATATTTTTCATTTATTTTATATTTTAACCACAAAATTTTCACATTTCACAAATAAGTCCCTAATTGACAATTTTATCAAAAATCACTTTATAAATGTTGTTTATCTAACAACAAGCATACATTTCCTATCATTAAACATCATAATACACACTTATTCATCAATGGAAAACCCTAAACCTTTAACAGCTTTGCAAATTAGTCCCTGGGCTAGTTAGATTAAGTTGCAACGATCTCAAAAACATAGAAATCATTAAAAACGAGACAAAAATCATACTTATTTGAAAGAAAAGAAGATGGTCGAACCCTAGCTTTCTTTTTCCAAGTAAAAATCGGCCTAAGTGTGTTTTGAAGAAGATGAGCACATAAAAACAATGTTTTGTTCTATTTAATTAACATTTATTTAGTAAATACCAAAATTAACCTTTAAAATTATCACAAATTTCAAAATTACCAAGCCATTATCATCCACTATCATCTTATTGGCCTATTTACCACATAAGGACCTCTAATTTAAGATTTCATAGCTATTAGACACCTTTAGCTAATAGAACTCCATTTTTACACTTTACGCGATTCAGTCCTTTTTATCAAACTAAGCATTTAAACAATAAAATTTCTTAAAAAAAAATTTCACACATTCATACTATCATGCTATAGTCCTCAAAATAATAATAAAATAATTATTTTGTAACACCCCCAAACCCGGCCTGGACGTTATGGCCGAGTCTGGCGATGCACATTGAAGTGTTTTTCGTAAAACATGATATCGTTTGAAAAGCCCAATATTTATTTAGCCTCTTTGTGTGAACTAGAAAATAATATTAAAACTTGACCCACTATCAATAGTATTTACCTTAAAATGTTATTTATTTCAAAATCTCATTTATCGCGGAAGCTTTTGAAAAGGTTTTCCATATTCACGGTATTTTGGTAAATCATGCATATCTTTTGAAAACCCGCATCCTACTACTAGCAGATATAAATAAAAAATAAATAAAAACCCAAAATTCAAAATAATAGAGGCCTTATTACATATCAATACCAAAAAAAACTAATAAATTAAAAACAAATATGGGAGTAAGAGCAGTTGTGTGGCCACCTCTAAAAATAATCCCCATTTGCACAAGCAGGGATTCAAACCTCAAACCACTAGCACACTCCACACGCCACTATCCACTAGACCAGTAGACCCATTCTATCATGTTTTTACCAAAAGAAACTTATAACCCTACTGGCCAAAGATAGGGGTTTGATCCTTAAAAAGCAAAATTTTGTGGAAGCCAGGACTTGAACCCATGGCTTCCCAGACACTTTCAGAGCACACAACCACTAAGCCAAACACTCAATTGTGTCACTTCCTTGCACAATTAAAATATTTATGTGCAGTCTTTTAACTGCAACCCTGCTTAAATCCTAATACTTCAAGGCCCAAATTTGGGGCATTACATATTTCAACTACAGATTTGTGGTTCCAAAATCACTGTTCCGATTTGACTAAAAGCGGGTTGTTACAACTCTCCCCCTTAAGTATTTTCATCCCCAAAAATCTTACCAGAAAAGAGGTTAGGTTATTGTTTTCTCATAGCTTTCTCAAGTTCCCACGTAGACATTGCCACAAAACCTTCACCAAAGCTATGTTTTTATTTCTCAACTCTTTAATAACTTTCACCCATATTCAACTCTGGAATAGGGTTACGGAGCATTACCAGACATATAAAATAATTAAACATTCATTTCACATACATTTTCAAATTTCATGCAATCATCATTCAAACTCAATCACATTGTCCCTAATACAAGCCTACAAGGCCTTAAACATACATTCAGGGTGGATCGGGAATAAACTGAGAACTTAGGAAATTTTTACGAAACTTAGAAAATTTTTCAAACTAAAGGAGACACACGACCATGTGGGCTGGGTGTGTGTCTCACACAGCCAAAGACATACCCGTGTCACAGGCCATGTGGACATTCAAAATGGGATCACATGCCCATGTCCAACCCCGTGTAACTCTCTAACTTGGGTCACACGGCCAACACGCATGCCCGTGTGGCTAGCTCATGTGCCCTAAGATATTGCCACACATGCCCGTGTGCTAGGCTGTGCCAAACCTAAAGGGTATACTGACTTATGCCACATGTGCTAGGCCGTGTAGAGCATACTGTCTTGATTTTTAATTAAACACCAAGGGGCACACGACCATACAACCTGACCGTGTGTCACACACGGCTGAGACACATACCCGTTTCTCTACCCGTGTGGACAAATATAAGCTAGTTACCGAGCCATTTTTCCACCCAAACTTGATTACACCAATATCAACCCATATGGCACCAAACATAACATATAATAGGCATTCAATCAACCTCAACCAAGCATATTTCATACCATTTCCAACACCAACTGTAACACCCCTTACCCATATTCAACACCGGAATAGGGTACGATGCATTACCGAACTTACATCACAATCAAACATACAAATTGAGTCCTGAATTTTGCATCCAAATTAAAACCATTTTTATCCAATCATAATGTCCCTAATACGAGCCTACGAGGTCCAAAACATGCTTTGGAAATGGTTCAGGACTAAACCAAGCACTTAGGAAAATTTTACAAAACTTAGGAAAATTTTTCCATGCATAGGGGTCACACGCCCGTGTGGTTTGGGACATGCCCATGCGGGCACGCCATGTGGTCATGCCATGTGGTCACACATGTTCGTGTCCCTAACCTGTGTAACACACTGTTTTGCAAAGCATGAACAAATTGAGGTCACACAGCCAAGTCACATGTCCGTGTACTTGGCCGTGTGGTCAATATAATTTTCATAAAATAGGTGCAGACTTCACACGCCCGGGACACACGCCTGTGTCTCTGCCCATGTGCTCAATTCTAAGCATTTTGTTTCTCAAAATTAAGGTGCAGGGGACACACGGCTAGAACACATGCCCATGGAGCAAGCCATGTGTCACACAGGGCCTAGACACATGCCCGTGTGTCAACCCATGTGGACAAAATAAAGGCTATTTACCAAGCCATTTGTCACCTCATTTACACCTACACATGCACAAGTTCAAGGCATAATTCATGGCACACTTGGACAACCAATACATCCACAAAACAAGGCTAACTCATGCCATTTCATTATCCGCACTCAACATGTTTTCAACATCATATGCTTCTAAACCAAATCACGCCAAACTCATTAAGCCAAATTCGACCATTTATCAAGCATTTATAAACCACATCACACAAGAGATAGTTGCACATGCATGCATATATATATAAGCTTACAACCAATTCAACCAAAATGAGCCAAGTTACATGGCCAAATACCACATCAAGCCTTTGACAATTACAAGCCAATGCATTTGGCCAAATCATAATGACACATATAACAAAATGACCAAGTCCCTATACATGCCATATTCTCAAAATGTTTAAAATCGTCAGTAAAGTGTGATGCAAACTCCAATAATCTCCAACCCAAGCTAGCTTGGTGACACTATAAAACATGGAAAATAAAATGAAGTAAGCTATATAGCTTAGTAAGCTCGTATGAAAGAAATAAGCTAACCTTACCATACATTAACATACAAGTAATATAACATAAGATAATATGTTTTACCATATTCTCATGATCATAATTCATTCCATCATGACTTACCTTGAGTTCATTATTTTTGGAATTTAACAATCATAGGTTTTTGCACATACCTGTACCACTCATAATCGTTTCATACTCATTGTCATCTTTGTCATACCTAATGAACAACTCAGAATAATAATGTCGAATACTTTGGAAATCTTGCACACAAGGTGCCACATATGTTGCCATTGCTACCTCTATCTCATATCACATATATGCTCACTCTCAAGCCATTAACGGGCCTACTCATACAAGCTATCAGTTAGGACATAGCTACTCGGTGTTGCTCACACAAGCTGTACTTAACCACGGTAGGACGTACAAGACTAGCGCCCAGATCATATAAAATAAATTCCTAAGGTTCAATTGGGATTTCTCACTTGCCAAATCATCGTCAAATGTGTCCGTAAGGTCAATTTCAAAATTCATGCATAGATTAAAGCATTTAAAATACATTTAGAGTAAAGCTTATTTAACATATGAACTTACCTCGATTACAAAAATGACCAAAGAGATCTATTCGTCAATTACTTTATTTTTCCTCCGATCTAGACCCGAACTTCATTTTTCTTAATCTATAATACCACATTTACATTATTCAATTCAGCCCAAAAACACATTATGGAAAATTTTACATTTTTACCCTTAACTTTTCAACATTTTATAATTTAGTCCCTAGGTTCGTAAAATGAATTTATTTTAATTTCATCACAACTCAAGCCTAACCAAATATTATTTGTATTCATAACAACCCACAATTTTCATTTATTCACACTTTTCCACACATTTTATAGACTTTTACAAATAGGTCCCTATTTGACGTTTTTATCGAAAATCACTTTACAAAAATCATTTAAAAAACAACAAACATGCATTTTCTACCATCAAACATCAAAATACAAGCATATTCAACATGGGTCAAAATTTAGACTTTAATCCCTCTTCAAATTAGCCATTGGAAAGGCTAGATTAGGTTAAGACAACTTCAAAAACATAGAAATCATTAAAAACGAGGCAAGAACGGACTTAAAATTGAGCTTGAAAGTGGCCAAAACCCTAGCTATGGACTCCTTGTGAATTTCGACTATGGAGGGATGAAATTAAGAAGCTGGACTGTAACATCCCGATTTTAGCTCTAATCGGAATAGTGGTTTTGGGACCACAAATCTAACGCAGTAAAATATATTTTTATTATATTTTTATGAATTACAGTTTTATGGAACTATTCTGTCAAAATCTTGTTCGAAAACTTTGACGTTTGGGCACTCAATTTAGTTTTAAGGACTAAATTATAAAAAGTACAAAACTTGAATTCTAGATGTTAAAGGTGTCCAATTACTATGAGATTTTAAATTAGAGGTCCTTATATGATAATTAGACCATTTGTTAAGTTAGTGAACAAAAATGGACATGTTTAGGAAAAATTTTAAAAAAATACTTCAGGGCATTTCCGTCATTTGGTAAATAAAAGAATAAAAAGGGAAAATCAATTCAAAATTTGGTGTTGATCTTCACTCCTTGGCCGAATTTCTTAAGGCTCCATAGCTAGGGTTTTTTTCAACTTTCAAGCTTGATTTTAAGTGCACCCTAGCCCCGTTTTTAATGCTCTTTACGTTTTTGAAGTCGTATTCACCCGATCTTTCCATTTCTACCACCATTTTTGAAGTAGGGTTCACGTTTAAAAATTTATCCATGTGTGACATGGTTGTATTTTGATGTTTGATGGAAGATATGGTATGTTTAAGGTATGATAAACAACTTTTACTAGGTGACTTTTTATGGAAATGCATAAAAGGACCTATTTGTAAAAAGCTGTAAAATGGGTAGTAAAAATATGATTTAATTGAAAATTTGGGCTGATATGAGCATGTGTATGGTTCGAATAGGCTTGGGTTACTAAGAAACTGAACACATTTCATTTTACGAGCCTAGGGAGTAAAATGTAAAATGTCAAAAAGTTAGTGACAAAATGGTAATTTTGTCTAGGATGTAAATTAATGTAAATGTATGTGTAAAATGATGAATTGATAGTCAAATTTGCTCATTAGACCCGGAATAGCCGATTACGGAACTAGATTGAGGGAAACAAAAGGTCTCAGAATAGTTGAGTCCAAATATGAACCATTCTCAAGATAAGTGTAACACCCCGAACCCGAAACCGACACCGGAGTCGAACACGAGGTGTTAACTGACTTTAATCCCTTATAAAATTTATTTTCCAGACACTGCCCAATCTGTGTACTAGTCGTTTTAAAAATCATATCTTGAGTTTCGTAACTCAAAAATCAGTTTTGTAATTTTTCCCAGAAACTAGACTCATGTGCCCATCTATGTATTTTTTCTAGAATTTTTGGTCGGGCCAATTAGTACAGTTTATTAGTCAAAGTCTCCCATGTTGCAGGGGTCGACTACACTGACCTTTGTGCATTACGACTTGGATATCTCCCTGCACAGAGTTTCAATACTGATTCCGTTTGTTTATATAGAAACTAGACTCAGAGAGGAATCTATACATATATGGTATGACTCCTAATTATCTCTGGTTAATTTATAATGAATTTCCAAAGTCGGAGCAGGGAATCCAGAAACCGTTCTGGCCCTGTCCCACAAAAATCTGTTTATCTCTTAATATACTGCCCATATGATCTTTTCGTTACTTCCTCATGAAAACAGACTCATCGAGCTTTGATTACATAATTTATTCATCAATTAATTCCACTCCTACTATTTTTAGTGATTTTTCAATCTCATGACACTGCTGCTGCCAGCATCTGTTACGAAAGTAACTAGGTCCATTTCATGCCTACCCTTGATCCAACTCAATCGAACATTCGTGCCATTTTCGCATGGCTTAAAGTTTACATGCCAAAGTTCAAACACAACGTAATAGCTTATACATGCCAAAATGTTCTTCTAAGCCAACTAAGAAGAAAGTACCAAAACTTGCTATCCGGTGTGATGACTTCGATGACGGCCTGACCCCGCAAAAAAATAGATGAGTCCAAGCAACCTATAATGGGTGACAAGGAAACACCGAGTGAGTTTATAACTCAGTAAGTCATAAGCAATGCACTACCATCCATCAATAACATTATCACAAGAGGAAACAAAATGGAACGAGACAATTTACTCCATCCATACCGAACCATACCATAGTTCCTCCAACCTATCGATTCAGTTTCATATCAATTCATGCATTCACATTCCATATACTCATCAATAGGACATTGAAGCATTTTCATAAATCAATTTATTTTCGTTACAATCAAACGACTAAACGGCCTTTCACCCATCCTACGATAAATTTTATGTACATGACTTCAAGTATATTTGTCACATAGGTTCAAACTTACCGAGCTCAACACCAAGTATAAGCATAGCACCTATTAGCCATGTACTCAAGACACTTACCCGATCCGCTGTCCGCGATCGACTCAATAGTGTCGCACACATAGTGTCCATAATGATTCACGAATGTATATTGAGTCCGCACACTCAGTGCTATATAATCAACTCGCACACTTAGTGCTACGTAATCAAATCGCACACTTAGTGCTACATAGTCAAACTCGCACACTTAGTGCCGCATGGTCAATTCGCACACTTAGTGCATCATATTCATTTCGCACACTTAGTGCAACATAGTCAAATCGCACACTTAGTGCTGTACAATTTAATCCCGCGCACTTAGCGCCAATCTCATGGTCATAAATGGTTATACCCGCACGTTTAGTGCCGTGATCAACAACTCAGTACATCTTACCTCTTTTCTTTTCATTCAACAATTTCATCATCACATACGTACATGCATATATATATATGTATATTTATTCATTCCATTCAGCATCAATACATAAACATTATGACCATTTGAAATAATACCAACTACATGCTTAATGACTTACCTTGTGTTGGGTAAGACAGTTCCAACTCGGCTACTCAGTGATCTTTTCTTTGCCTTTGCTTGATTCTCCTTCTTTAGCTCCTTGAGCTTAATCAATAATTCACTAGTTTAACCATCTTGTTAAACATTCATAATTCAATTACACATGCTTATGTATGTTTGTATATTCGGCAACCATCCTCACTAATTACCCATTTAGTCGATTACACACATAATTAAAGGTAACATCACGAATGGCATACTTATGTATATATATATGTATATATATATACTTCGGAATGGGCATCACAATTAGATTTAACACCACCTTCATACTCAATTAGATGGCCGAATGCATGTGTATATGCACAATGTCAACTATAACATCATGTAAATCCACATATACTACATTTCTTATGTTCCACATCTTAATGCCCATTATACATAATCAAATTTAACATCATCTATATATTTACTCATATGGCCGAATATACATACCCCCATATAATATCATTTTCATTCCATTTAACACTTAATTTCCACCACATAAACACTTGGCCGATTTTGCTAGCACACAAGCCTATGACCGAATGTCCTTGACCTCTAGTCACCTAGATTTTTATTCTTTAAGCCTCATCCAACTCATATTTTTCATTGACAACCTCCTTAACTTCAATTTATTCACATCTTTAATCATGCTACATTCGACCATTATTTAACAATAATTCATGCATCCTTTTTATTAAACACTCAAAATCAACCATCTTCATACCTCATCACCAAAGACATCAAAATACCAACCAAGAATGTAACATTCATGGCCGAATATCATCTCCATCAATTAACAAAATTTGAACCATGGCTAGGTAGATTTTCACTTACAACTTAAAATATGCATGCATCTCAAAGAATAATATCAAACATACCTTAGTCTAGCAAACCACCATAGCCGATTTTCTCAAGCTTTTCCCCTTCCTTTCTTTCCTCTATTCGGCCAAGGATGTTCAAGAATGAACACTTTTTTTTTGTTTTCTTTCTTCAATTCACGGCAACAAGGGGGTATGGATGAGACCATGTTATTTTTTTTTCATCACCCTTCCTTTCATTATTTAATCACCATGCTCATTATTTTATTTTTCTTAACATACATCACTAGCATAACATGTTGGAGACATGTTTCCACCCATAGCATGGCCGGCCACTACATATTAGGGAGGGGGAATTTGACATGCAAGTCCCCTTTTTCTTTCACATGCACTAATAGGTCCTCATGCATTGACCTATCACATTTTAAAATTTTCTCATATAAGTCCTATTGACTAAATTCACATGCAAACGACTAAATCGAAGCTTGAAATTTTCACACATTCATGATTACATATTCTAGACAATAAACATCACATTCGAACCTTTCGGTGACTCGGTTTAGCGGTCCCGAAACCACTTCCCGACTAGGGTCAATTTTGGGCTGTCACAATAAGTTCGTGTAATTTAATTTAGTATGTTAGTATGTTTTAATTAAATTGTGTGATTGAGATAATATATATGTAACGATATATATACTATGAAATATCCATAAGATGGAAGACATGAATAAAAAGTCATTGTCCCAGTTGAGCATTGTATTTCGATGGATTATAATAATTTCCTAGAACCAAATGAAAATAATATAGAAAGGATTTAGCCCGGATGGGTAATCCTGAGCTACACTCTCTTGAGCGAAAGCTATGAAATGGGTTTAGCCCTGACGGGTAATCCATAGTAGGCTCACTAGAGTTAACATTATCGAAGGGATTTAGCCTAGACTGGTAATCCTAAATAAGCTCTTGAGAGCAAATGCTAAAGACGGGATTTAGCCTGGACTGGTAATCCTATTACATAAATGTGGCTTGAGAGTGTGCCCTATGAATATGTGCTCAAGGAGCATTCTAGATGTAAATTAACAGATGATTGACATGTATACCTTGAGTATACTACCCGAGTCTCCATCGAGATTTACAATAGTTCAACGAAAAGAAATCTTGAAAAATGGAAATTGTGAAATAATATGAAAGTTTATATTATGGTGAGCTCACCTATGTTGGTTTGAATACTTCATGATGTGTATGACTAACTTGTTTAAAGAGTGATTGTATCTAGGAAACTTGTCAAATTTATTGATGGAATGAATGCGTATGTATGCTTATTTGAATGGTTATGACCGGTAAGTTTTCTTTCTATTACGCAAACTTGCTAAGCATGAAAATGCTTACCCCGTTTTACTTTTCCTTGTTTTATAGTGCTCGTAAAGCTAGCAAGGTTTGAGGATTCGGTCAGAGCAAGATCACACTATCCACTAATCTCCTTTTGGTATAGCTAAATGATTCATTTTGGTATAATGGCATGTATAAGCTACTTGGAATAGATGAAGGCTTGTAAGTAATATTTTGTGACTTAGCCATTGGAATGGCTAAGGATGTTCAAGTGGTGCATGTATGATGTTACTGTATGTCCAAATTCTTAAGTGTCAAGTATGGTTGATGATACATTTTGTAAATGGCAATTGAAATTGGCTAACATTGGTTTAAGTTTGTATGCATGTGAATATGCCTTTCATGGATGTGGAAATTGTATGGCATGAGTTAGTAAGTATGTAAATGATGTGTGGATCCTTTGGTTGTGGCTGAATTGGTTGTATATTTACACTTGGAATGGTATTACTTGTTGTTGTGTAGGTTGTGCATGGATGGGTGGCAAAAAGGCTTGGTAAATATCCTTATTTTTATCCATATGGGTAGACACACGGGCATGTGTCTAGGTCGTGTGTAACACATGGCTTGCCCTATGGGCGTGTGTTCCGGCCGTGTGTCCCCTGTACCTTAATTGTTACAAAATAGAATGCTCAGTATTGAGCACACGGGCAAGGACACGGGTGTGTGTCTCATCCATGTGGATAGCACGGCCTTAAACACGGGCGTGTGCCCTGGCCGTGTGAAGTCTACAACTATTTTATGAAAAATTACGAAAATTTATTCGACCACACAGCCTAATCACACAGGTGTGTGCCTTGGCCGTGTGACTTTAATTTGCTGATGAAGTCATAAACAAAGAGTTACACGAGTTATGGATACGGGCATGTGTGACCACACGGCCTGCCCACACGGGCGTGTCCCAAGCCACACAGGCGTGTGACCCCTGTTTTGGTGAAAAATTTTCTAAGTGTTGTAAAATTTTGTAAAGTTCTTAGTTTAGTCCCGAACCACATTCAATGTCTGTTTTGAGCCTCGTAGGCTCGCTTTGGGGACGAAAATGATTGCTTATGAAATGTTTTAAATTTGAGTGGAAATTTATGTCTCGATTTTGAATGTCTGTTTGAGTTCAAGTCCGATAATGCCTCGTACCCTATTCCAACTCCAGATACGGGTAAGGGGTGTTACATGGACATCTTTTATTTAGTTAATTTTGTCCTTTTTAGCCAAATTACTAAAATACCCTTAATGCATAACTTTGAAATATCACCTAACCAAGTCTA